>NW_026897636.1:0-351994 GCF_033153095.1 Gastrolobium bilobum
TATTATTCTTATGATATATATTGCTTTTGAAGAGGAAGTATAAGGGAAAGTTAAATACCTTCTCTTATACGCGTGTGTTTGATTTTTTTTCTTTCTATTTTAGCCCTGAACAATATTTCCTTCAAAAATTGTAAAAAATAGTTGTCGTTCAAACTCTAAAAAAAAAATATATGATATAATTCTACGTATGTAAACGTTATTATATTTATTCCTTCAAGGGGAATGAGTTGATATCAGTATGCCCAACAAAGATTCATTTGTTTTGTCTGTGTTCTGTTTTGTAGAAAATCTATCTCCGTTCACTGACACCCAAGCCAACATGTTTTATTTATTTCGCTCTTAATTCATTTTGTGTTGCGTTATAATTGGTTGGTTTCAAATAGTTTTTAGTGCCATTTGTTGCTGTTCCTGATTGTTGAATTTAATAACATGTAGACTTTCTGAAGTAAGCAATGTGCATAATCAGTTGAGCTGCAACAGACAACCGCTCCACATAATCATATATATACATATATTTTTCTTATGATACATAGTGCTTTTGAAGTTGAATTATAAGACAAAAAAAATGTTGTGTCAATTAACTTCTATCACACACGTGTCTTTGACCTTTTTTCTTTTTCATTCTTACCAAATATTGCTTCATAAATTGTATAAAAGTAGTTGTATTTTAAACCATAAAAAATATGATATCATATAACTTTCAACAATCTTAAACTTCGACGGTTGATAAAACAAAAATCAACAATGTCTGATTCTTTTTTCTTCGTTATTTTTGCGCTGTAAATATTATGTAGACAATTTTGTTGCGTTTTCTCCATCTCCTGTTCAGAGGTAAGTTGTATTTTTCATTGTTTTCATTTAAATGGAATGTATTCATCATTATTATAACTGTTTTTTTTACTGACATGTGCCATCCTATTTAAAAAAAAATCAGTGCTTGTCAAAACAGAAAACATGATCCTTTAAGAGTTCCTTCATCGAATGTTGATGATTGTCTTATTACTCATCCCACTCAAGGTAAGATATTAGCTAAAAAAAATGCCATGTGCTTCACATTATCGATTGTTTCTAAAGTCATTTCATTTACAAATTTGGCTCCT
Organism: Gastrolobium bilobum; assembly: GCF_033153095.1. Lineage (NCBI taxonomy): Eukaryota > Viridiplantae > Streptophyta > Magnoliopsida > Fabales > Fabaceae > Gastrolobium > Gastrolobium bilobum. Next base: position 1,101 of record NW_026897636.1, read on the forward strand.
CTTTTTTTTTCTAGATACTAAAAATGCTAGAATAAGGCGAAAAAGCATACTGGCTCAAAAAACGAATTCTAAGCGGTTTATTAATATAGATGATATAACGAGAATGGAAGACTTAACAGGTAATTTATCTTGAAAAAGTTTAATTTGTGAACCATCTATTACAGCAAGAAAAAATATTAAAAATGTTCGTAATAAAATGAGGTCTGATATCTTCATTTTATGTTACAGGTACTGATATGAATAATTCCATTGTGCCTAACATTACTTCTAACAGTGAAGGTATTTGCATGAATTTAAATTTTCTTCATTTTCTGTATCGAATAAAAATTGTGCATCTTTCTTGATTTCTTCGTATTTTGTATTTATTAAGATTATTGGGATGCAGGAGATCCTACTTTTGTTTGCGAGAAATGTGGAGCACATTTGTGGTATGAGGAGAGAAATAAAAAAGATCGTAAACCCATCACACTAGAGTTTAGTTTGTGCTGCGTCAATGGAAAAGTAAAACTTCTTGTTAAAACTCCCTTCTGATGCGTTGCTTAAATTTCATGATAATTCAAATATCAAGAGCCGCCACTATTTACGGAATATTCGAGCATACAATATGATATTTTCCTTCACCTCCTTTGGAGAAAAAGTGGACGGATCAGTGAATCAAGGTTCTGGCCCTTATTGTTTTAGAGTTGGGGGACGAGTGCATCATTTAATAGGCAGCCTTATTCCAGCTGACAGTCTTACTCCAAAATTTGCTCAGCTATATATATATGATACTGACAATGAAGTTGACAACAGATTGGGTTGTTTAAGGCATGTTATTTTCTAATCTATTGTCATCTATCAATTACGGTGTATGTTTTGTTATTTATTTTTTACTTATTTTTATGACATTATTCTTGCAGTTCCATAAACAGTGAAGATATGATTGATCCTGATATTGTCCTATCATTGAAGGAAATGTTAGATAAACACAACAATATTGCTCAATCTTTTAGGTACGCTAGAGATCGATATAGGGAAGATGACTTCAGTGGAGTGAAGTTGAGGATGATTCGAAAGCGTGGCAGTTATGGCAAAGTTTATAATCTTCCCTCTGCATCAGAAGTTGCTGCTCTGATTGTCGGGGATATAGACACCGCATTGGGTGATAGGGATATTGTTGTTAAGACACAAGATAGAGTTTTGCAGCGTATAAATGTCAAGCATCCGTTGTATCTTGGTTTGCAGTATCCTTTGTTATTTCCTTATGGTGAAGATGGTTATCGTGATGATGTCGAGCGATCTTATATACCCCAAGGTAAGACGAATCCAGGATCCAATGTTAGCATGCGGGAATTCTTTTCGTTCAGGATTCAAATGAGGTCAGGAGAGTCCCAAGTTCTCCTGAACTCAAGGAAGCTTTTTCAACAATTTTTGGTTGATGCTTACACTATGGTTGAGTCTGATCGGCTGAATTTTATTCGATATAACCAGAGTCATCTCAGGGCAGAGTTATACAAAAATATAAAACATGCATTTGACAGGGGTGAAGATGAAGCTATAAACACTGGAAAGCGTATCATTATTCCTTCTTCGTTCACAGGTGGAACTAGGTATATGGCTAAGAATTGTAAAGATGCCTTTGCAATTTGTCGTTGGGCTGGATATCCTCATCTGTTTATAACGATCACCTGCAATCCTAAGTGGCCAGAGATTACCAGATTTCTTAAGGCAAGAAACCTTAATGCTGAAGATCGTCCTGATATTCTTTGCAGAGTATTCAAGTTCAAATTGGACCAATTGCTATATGATTTAAAAAATGGTCGTTTTCTTGGCACATTTAATGCACGCAAGTGTATCCTACCAAATTTTTTTTATGTATCCTACCAAAAAAATTCTAAATAAAAATCGACTATGACCAATTTGTTGATTTTAACTATCTCTGTTTGTTTGTTTCAATGTAACAGGTGTTTGTACAGTTGAATTTCAGAAACGTGGACTGTCTCATGCTTATATTATACTTTTGTTGCATCCCTCCGCAAAGCCTAATACTGAACTTGACATTGATAATTTGATTTCAGTTGAGATTCCTAACAAAGATTTCAATCCTTCACTTTTTGCAGCTGTCACGAGTTACATGATGCATGGACCCTGTGGTCCTGACAATTACAAGTCTCCTTGCATGAAGAACAGACATTGTTCAAAGAAATTTCCCAAGAAGTTCTGCTCTCGTACTTTTATTGATGATGATGGATTCCCTCATTATAAAAAAACAAATGATGGGAGTGTTGTCAAAAAGAACGGCGTTGAACTTGATAACCGTTATGTTGTGCCGTATAATGTACAACTTCTTCTAAAATATCAAGCGCATATCAATGTTGAATATACCTGTCAGAGTAGTGCCATTAAATATCTTTTTAAATACATTCATAAAGGGCAAGACAGGGTGACAGCTGCTATAAATCATTCAGATGATGAAATCAAAATGTTTTATGATTGCAGGTTATTGAATTCATATCGGTTATGTTTTCATTTCGTCGCCTGCTTCAACGTTTTTCTAACTTATTTTGTATTTATTGCTTACATAAAATAGGTATGTGTCTGCATGTGAAGCTGCTTGGAGAATATTCGGATTTGAAATTCATTATAGATTCCCCCATGTTCAGCGATTGCCATTTCACCTACCCAATGAAAAGAGCGTTGTTTTTAGTGATCATGCTTCAATAACTGATGTCAAGACTAGGGCAGAATCTAGACAATCAATTTTTGAGTCTTGGATGGATGCAAATAAAAAATATCCAGAAGGTAGGCATCTTACTTATGCAGAGTATCCAACTCAATTTGTTTATAAAGAAAACACGCATGAATGGCATCCCAGAAAACAAGGATTTTCAATTGGAAGAATAAATCATTTTTCTGCCAATAATGGAGAAGATTCCTATCTCCGAACTTTACTTAATTTTCAAAAGTGTTGTACAAGTTACAAAGATTTGAGAACTGTCAATGTGGTGATTTTTCCTACATTTAAGGTTGCCTGCTATTCTCTGGGACTTTTGGATGATGACAATGAGTACATTGATACAATTAAAGAGGCAAGTTCTTGGGGGTCAGCAACTTATCTGAGAAATCTGTTTGCTTTATTGTTATTTGGTAACTCAATGAACAAGCCTGAAAATGTTTTCCAAAAATGCTGGGAATTACTATCTGACGATGTTCTTTATCGGCATAGGCAAAGAATTGGACGTGAAGGTAATTGTCCTGAACAAATTTTGTGCATTCATTTATGTGTTTTCTGCATTATAATTAAATTTTTTCCAATCTGTATCGTGCATTCATTTATGCAAACAGTTTGCCTATGTTTAATTCTTTTGACCTTGGAAAAAATATGAGCTTTTTTTGTTCCTTCGTAACAAAAATTACATCTATATATCATACATGTTCCTATTCTTAATATTTGGTTAAATTTTTTTGTTAAGTTCCACACACTCTGCTTTGTTCATAATTTCGCTTTATTTTTCTCTCCTCACCAACTTTGTCTTTGTTAATCCTTTTTTTTTTGTATTTTTCAATTTTTTCAGATGCATTTCTTACGGAGGATTCTATAAAAAACATAACCCTTGCAGAAATTGATAAGGTGTTACAAAGCAATGGTAAATGCCTCTCTGATTACCCATCCATGCCGAGTATCATCGGTGAATCTTTATTGAATATTCGGAATAGACTGGTGATGGATGAATTGTTGTATGACAGTTTCTCTTTGAAAGAAGAGCATGACAGACTACTGAATTCACTCACTGATGAGCAGATGTTTGTTTATAACAAAATAATTTCAGCTGTTTCAGCAGGTAAAGGAGGGTTTTTCTTCCTGTACGGCTTTGGTGGTACTGGAAAAACATTTATTTGGAACTCCCTGTCAGCATTTCTTCGATCAAGAGCTGGAATAGTGCTTAATGTTGCTTCTAGCGGAATTGCTTCACTTCTACTTTCGGGAGGACGTACAAAACATTATAGATTTCGTATTCCTATTCAGATCATCGAAGATTCAACGTGCAATATAAAACAAAAGTCTACTTTGGCAATTGTTGTCTAAAACAAAGTTAATCATTTGGGATGAAACCCCAATGGTACACAGATCTTGCTTTGAGGCCCTTGATAGAACACTTAAAGATGTTCTTAGATTTTATGATACCAGCTGTGTTGATATGCCCTTTGGTGGAAAAGTGGTCGTTCTAGGAGGTGACTTTCGGAAAATATTACCTGTCATTCCACATGGCAGTAGACAAGAGATCGTTCATGCAACAATCAATTCTTCGTATCTATGGTCCCATTGTCATTTGTTGTCTTTGACCAAGAATATGCATCTCAGTTCTGGAAGTGGCACTAATAATTTGTTGGAAATAAAAGAATTTTCTGAGTGACTGCTTAAAATAGGAGATGGTGATCTTGGAGATGATGTTGATGGATAATCTGTTATAACAATTCCAGATGAATTCTTGATCAAAGGTTCAGAAGACCCACTTTCAGATATTATTGATTTTGTCTACCCGAATCCGATGGATAATATATTAGATCCGACTTTCTTTAAACAACGTGCTCTTCTAACTCCTAAATTGTCCGATGTTGCCATGTTAAACGAGCACCTAATGGCTGTGATTCCGGGTGAAGAAAGGACATTTTTAAGTTCAGATAAGGTTTTGAAACAAGACGGTAATTCATCTCTTGAGGATGATGAAATCTCCCTTGAGATCTTAAATACATTCTCATGTTCGGGGATTCCTGATCATAAATTAACTTTGAAGGTAAAAGTACCGGTTATGCTATTGAGAAATATTGATCAATCAAGAGGTTTGTGCAACGGTACGAGATCACTTATTACAAAGTTGGGGAATCATGTTGTTGAGGCAATCGTTCTTACAAGAAACAATATAGGAGATACTGTGTTAATCCCTAGAATGACGATGAGCCCATCGGGTCATACATTTCCAGTAAACTTCCAAAGAAGACAATTCCCCTTGGTAGTTTCGTTTGCGATGACTATAAACAAAAGTCAAGGACAGTCGCTGTCTCATGTTAGCATTTATCTTCCTAGGCCTGTCTTCACTCATGGGCAATTATATGTGGCACTATCTAGAGTAAAGAGCAGGCATGGATTGAAGATGCTGATACTTGATGAAAATGGATGTGTTACAAATACTACTTTTAACGTCGTCTATAAGGAAGTGTTTCAAAGATTAGTGTAGTATACTTGGTTATTTCTACAGAGAGATAACATTGTTGTTTGTTATCAGGTAAGAACTCAATTTCTTATAAGAAAATATTTTTTTAATCTTCTTTGTTGCATGGCTTTAGTTGTTATGCGTATTTTTCTGCTAATTTTTTTATTGTTATGCATTGTAATTCTGAATTATTCATCTGCCATGAACTATGTAATTACCTTCAATAATTTTTTCTTTTCCAATTATTGTTTATGAATCATTTCTAACAGGAGCAAATACAAATAGTGCATGGCGGAAGAGATCTTACAACTGTTGCTTATCGCTTTGCGATATTTCTTATTTCTTATTATATTGCTGTCAATAGGACATTTACATTTTTTTCATGGAGATATTGCTGTCAACCCTGGAATTTACTGTATTTAAATTATTATATTCCTTTTTTGTTATTACCTTACAAGTTACACGTTTATGTCATACGAACAAACCAATTTTTTTATCAATTCGTTTACGGGACAAACAAATCGATTTTTTTTTTCTCCGTGCATCGCACGGGTAATCAACTAGTATAGAATAAAAATAAACGTTTTAAGATTTTGGTTGAGAAATGATCTCAAGTTAATGATATAACGTTCTTAGTTGATGAATGGTGGTACTAGCATGTTACCAAGAGGGGAGGACTCACAACATACAAAAAAAATTAAATCTTATTAAGTAGCTTCAGTTACATATATGGATTCTAGTATGTTATCGTGTGCGATTCTGTATTATAAATTTATTAAAAAAATTTCCCCGTTTCCATCTTTCTCTTTAAAAATATGTATTTAGTAGGTTTTTGTAAGTAGTTTTCGAATATGTTTAACTCATCCTAATCAAACCTTTTCTTCACAAGAGCCACGCTACCATTATTTCTGATTTTATCCATATGCACATGCACACACTACAAAAAACACGTTGTTTTGCCACGTTAAGAAACGTGGCTAAATTTATTTAAAAACGTGGCTAAATCGAACTACCACACTTTTGTCAAATGTGGCTAATTCTGGCGTGGCATTTATTTGGCCACATTTTTTTTCTCACTTTGCTACTGCTGTCATGACTCATGAGTGTGGTAGCATTTTTTTGGTCACGATGATTTTGACATTAGCCACATTATAAACGTGGCTAAATTGTAGTCAGAGAATAAAAAAAATAATACATTTTTATTTATTTTAATATTTAAAAAATATTATAAAAGAAATAGAAATGTATTTAATAATAATAATAAAATATGATATCATTTAAGAAATTATAAAAACAATAATTTACTTGAGATAAGTAAAGTTTGCCTGAGAACTAGGTAGAAATAATCAAATTAATGAAAAGACACACCCACTTGCATCAATAAAACTCTGTTTCCAATAATAGCAGTTTCACCAATAATCATGCCTATCCCATGATTTAATAAAATCACCTCCACAATTTTCACAGCTATATAAAAAACAATAAAGATAATGTGTATCATTCTGCATGCATAACCCAAAAAAACAATGTGTCACGTTCCTGAATGGCCCTATACATTTCTTGATGCTGATTCAAATGGCCTTTCTTCGTAGTACTTGATAACAGATCTTCACGTTCCTGGATACTTGAAAACCCTGAATATCTTCATTTCTGATGCTTTCTTCCCGCTGCAAAGTAAAGTATTCTATCAATACCACTTGATATTTTCAAGTCAGACCATTAAGCTCTAGGAAAATTTTAGCTTATTTCTGTCGAGGTTCAAATATAGCAAACACAAAAACTTGTAAAGGGGCATAGCATGGGAAATCTAACTCTAAAAACAATGTGATAAGCTTGAACCTGAACGTGAACGATGCAGAACAGAATGCTAGCAATAGTGAATGTGTCTTCATTATCACCTAACTGAATGTGATAACTCTAAAAACTGAATGTGATAAACTTGTAAAGGTTCAAATACATGCTTTTTCTTTCTTCCATGGCATTTTTTTTCAATTATCACCTTTTGCAACTTTTGTTGTGGATAAACAGAAATTACCCAACAACATATCCTGAAATACTAAACGCAAAGTCTTTAATAATTTAATTTCTGATGCGCCCCAAACTTTGTTCCATGTTACCTAGGTAGGTGGCTTTTGCAAATTTCTCTCACGCCCCCCTTTTCACAAATTCATTGTTATGCAACTATGCAAGCTATTTCAAAATAGAATGAACAGCTTATACCAAAAAATTAATTAACCACCCTTCTCCATATATGCCTATAGTCCCCTGAAATTAATGCGTGTCCACGATCATCCATGTCAAAGAAATCTCCACATAATAAAATGCATCAAGAAAACAACAAACTAGTCGTATTTATTTAATGTAATTTCTATGAACACACGCTAACCCCATTCTCAACCTAACCACTCAACTCAATGCATTTTCTTTTCATCAGTTTCAAATGCCAACCAGATAAGATAAACAGTTTTAGAATCCACCCCATTTTTCTATCTAGAACAAACACTGTTTTAGAGACTATTTTTTAGTTTTCTTTGTTTAGTGGTCTAATAAAATAAATAGTAGCTAAATGGTAAGAGACCCACTTCAACCACGCGGCATATGCAAGAGCTGTACTATTTCTATTTATGTATTGTGAGCTCTATGCGGGGATTTGGTTGTGGGTCTCCAAGGTAGTATGAATTTTATATTACTTTTAATATTTTATATAATTGGTTACTTTTACATATTTTAGTTTTAGCCTAGTCCCAATCATTACAAAATTACATATTAGAACATGATAAAAAATATATTAATCTAATGATTTGATTACTTTATCATTTACATTTTTATATTTTTATATAATATATCCTACTGTACCCGTTACCTATACCAATACTAACTAGCTAGTGCATGGCATTGATAGAAAAAATAAAGTGGCATAAATATGTTAATGAGAATTAAATTAATAAAATTAAAAAGCAGTTATTCTATTTCAAAATGAATATACCAGTTTAAACCGATTGACCCAAACATAGTATTTTAAAAACTTCAAAACTGGAAAATACAGAACCACCAAGTTTTGTTGTCTTCATGAAGCAATTGAGTTGATGACAGGAATAAGAGAATAAGTTAAACTTACCAGAAAAGCAAAAATTACGGAGGTAGTTAGAAGTAATTGATAAGATGAATTAGATGACTATGGAGCTTTCAAGTTTTGTACTTGACGATCCATAAGCAAGTCCATTAGCCGAGTTATACCACGAAGGATTGCCAATATAGCTTCCTGTAACCTGAAGAGGAAGTCAACAAGGGTGCTTTCCAAGCTAGATGATTTAACAAATTCAGGAATTAAACCAAAATCGAAGCTAAAAAACTAATACCTCTGGAGAATGGGTGACAAGGGCAGTCAATATTTGAAGAGTATAATATCGTGCATAGAAATCATCCTCTTCCTGTCAAAGTACCACAAAGGAAAAATGACTAAGAAAATATTATGATTTATATGCATAAGCCTAGAAGTCAAGGAAACTTCCATTGATTTAATTGAGAATACATCCCATGATTTTAGTAAAGAAATTCTTACCAACAAAATTAGAAGAAGAGAGACACTTTCTGCTTTTCTAGAAAGTAAATCAGTGTTGATCAAAGCTGGCTGAACTTCATTACTTGATCCTGTTCCATGATAAATAGGAGTCAGTGCACGTACCATAGTTTTAAGGGCACCACGAACCTGTATGGATATAATTTTCATTTAACACACTATTGGGACCGGATAGATTAAAGCAAACTTTACAAATTTAGGGAAAGAAATTTTGATTACTTTTCAATTATTAATAAATCATAAACTTAAACCAATTGGATAAACCACTGGAAATTAGGGAAACAAAGCTAATACTTTCTGTGATTTTATGATTTTTTGTGATTCTAATACCAACTGGAGATTAAAAAGAATGGATAAGTGTTAAGTGTTTATCATCAGTGAACACTGAACAAGTTATATGCTACTGCTATAATATTATGAAATAGATGATCTATCTATCATCACTGAACAGGTTAAGTGTTTATTATGAAATAGATAAACATATATGCTACTGCTATAATATTATTGCTACTCATAGACAGCTAAACTCAATGCATCCCATTTACAAGCTGCTACATCCTCATATGCGCTATACATTAGAAATATACTGAATTATAATATACGGATGTAATAATGTTTATTAAGAAAAAATCTAATATGCTTCTTATCAATAATTTTTTCACCTGAAATAGTCTTGGATAAGGTACATAACTTAGCAAGCTGTCACTTATCTAAGGCTAAAACAGTCCGAGGCATGTTAAAATAGATAGACACCTGTACATAAGTCTCTCAATGAAATTTTCTTCTTTCATCCTTAGAAGAGACTGCCTTGATTCTTCTCTCAGTGCTGACTAAAAATCCATCAGTGTATCGCATGAAAGTCTGCACAGAACGAGTATTTAACACAAACAAGTAGAGCAACGATTACACATACTCATTGTCAATTCAATATTTCTTCATTCCACTCCACACCACACCGCAGGATGTGGAAAAATGTCATTAAGGACAATGGTCGAACACCTTCAATACATCCAAAGTGTGCAGAAAACATTCATATATTGCATATATTGAATTGGTCTAATTTTTCCCCAAAATTACTCAAGTGCTGAGGAATGAAATTTTGAGGCTGTAATTGCATCCAGGATAGAGCTGATTATGATGATTCCTTTTCAATACGATTTTATAAAGTAATTTGGTTAAGAAAAGATCATTACGATGCATGCTTTGAAACCGTTGAAAGCTGGAAGACTTGTCTTTTGTAGGACCTTGCAAGATTTGAAGATGATCCCAATAATGCTCCTAATTTAGTCGACGATGTATTTTGTCCACATGCAAAAGAAAGAGCATTTGCTGTCTCTCTTGAGTTTCACTAGAAGGACATGTGCTGCAAACTCCTAAAATATAAGGATTTAATTGAAAATCTTTAGATAATATAGGGCCAACAAATTTATTTAATTAAATTGATTTGAGAAAATTTATATATAAAACTATTTTAAATCAAAAGCTTATTTCTAGAATAGATTATAATGAATGTTTTAAATAGTTTATAAGATAAATCAATTTAGCAAAAAGAAAAAAATAACCTCTAATAAAAACATAATCATTTTTTTGTTAAAATAAATTATTAGCCGCGTAGTTTCATTTTAATTTAGATTGTGGTCCTCATAATATTTTTTAGATATTAGAACTTATTATTTCACCTATTTAAATTTTGACCTCTAAATGATTTATGCCTCAATAATTTAAAAATACAAAAAAAACTATTCACTAAAACAAACAAAATAAAAAAAATATAAATAAATAATACAATAATCGTAGGGACTAAAATTTAAATGATTATAAATATACATGTTGATATAAAAAATATAAGAATTGAAATCTATATTTTATGAAACAATAAAGATTTATTGTTTATTTCAACTATTTTAATTTTCCCCCCAAAATAATCAATATTATCATGCAAACATGCCAGCTAGTATGTATGTGTTGGCCGTAATGGCATATACATAATAAGAAGCTTCTTATTATGGCAAGTTTAACAAAATATAGATGAATTACTATATTTGTTTTCTATCTTGAAATCATATATATGTATTTATGAATTAACTTGAAACATGTGAGATGTCTTCCACTTTATGTTTCCTACTTGAAGGATTTCTTTTACTTATTTATTTTCGTCGTCATCGATTTTTGCATTCATAAACGAAGATTTTCAAGCATGCAATGCAACGCAGCCAAAAACCGCAATTATTTTCCATACTTCTATGGCATGAAATACTAGACAAGTAGGATCTAAGATAACGATTACCGAAAATTAGCAAGAAAGAAGACATAAAATTTAGTTATTCATTCAAAGCAAAACAACACAAACATTAGCTAGCAACCATACTTTTTTTTCATGTACAAAAGTGACTATTGTGTTGTTCTAAACGATACTGCAAACCACATATCTAATTCACCCATAATTCCTTTAAGACCTAAAATATAAATAAAAATTGTGTATACCATCACATCACATGCATGGTGGTGATTCATTATGCCATGAAAGAACAACATCTTGAAGACCAATTTTCCAGTCACCCCAGTGAAGCTCCTCAAACTCTAAACCACCATCCACCACTTTAACAGCGACCAACAACAACTCAGGCACAATCTCAAACACTTCAACAACAATAGCCACCTTTCCCTTACCCAAACCAATTGCCCCATTCTTCCCAATTTCAACCCTAAACCCCAAAATTCCACCAACCTCCTTCACCTTTTCCTCCACAACCTCCACCTTCTGATTCGAAGTGAACCTCTTCTCTCTCTTCCTCCTCTCATCCAACGACATCGTTTCGAACAACCCCCTCAAATCCAACCCCGAAGACATTGATATTATATCAAACGCGTTCATTCCCAATTTGTAACCGTCGCAACATTTGTTATACAAATCAGATTCGAACACGCTTTCTCTCTCTTGTGGTTTCCCTCTCAGCGATTTCTTAAACCACGAGTTCTCAAATACAGACTCCAACCTCATTCGGGTCTTCGGGTTCGGGTCGAGAAGCTGGTAGATGAGGTGCCGCGCAGCCTTCGAAACCGACGCCGGAAACTCGTAATCGCGCCGGCTGATCCTCTTGCACATCGCCGGAATGTTCATGTCATCGAACGGAAGGTGACCGGCGAGGAAAACGTAAAGGATCACACCGCACGACCACGCGTCCGCCTTCGAACCGTCGTAGCTCAGCCGGCAGAGGATCTCCGGCGCCGTGTACGCCGGCGTGCCGCAAGCCGTGTGAAGCAAGCCGTTCTTCAACTGCTCTGGCAACGCTGAGAGACCGAAATCGGAGACCTTGAGGTTGCCGTCGTCGTCGAGGAGGAGGTTCTGCGGCTTGAGATCGCGGTGTGCGACGCCGTTTTTGTGACAGAAGCAGAGGGCGGAGACAAGCTGCTGGAAGTAGCGGCGTGCGACGGACTCCGGCAATTTTCCACGGCGGGAGATCTTGGCGAAGAGCTCGCCGCCGCCTGCGTAGTCGACGATGAGGTAGATCTTTGTCTTTGTGGCCATGACCTCGTGGATTTTGAGGATGTTAGGGTGGTGGTGGAGGCGGCGCATGGCGTCGATTTCTCTCACGATTCTCGGTTCCATGGCGGCGTCCACCGTTTTGGATTTGTCGATGATCTTCACGGCAACCGTAGAGCCGTCGATCAGTGAGCGCGCTTGGTACACCTTTGCGAAATTTCCGCGGCCGAGGAACCGCGTCAGTTGGTACTTTCCGAGGATGGTACGAGACGGCTGCGATGGTGGCGGTGCTGGCGGCTGCCGTGGTTCCATTTCTTAACGCTTACTGGAACGGCAACCAACGGAGTTTAAGAATGTGCTGAATGTGGTTTATATAGAATTTCAAAATATTTGAGTTTCCTACTTTACCCCTCTTGTTTTGGGTTTATTCCTTTTCAGTGTGTCCCAGCTAGCAAGTCGGCTAGTAGCGCGTCATGAACATGATTGTTATTTTCTTAATATTTTAAGTCGGTGAGTGGAGGTATGCATGTTTTCTAAATCATAAATATTCAATTTTATGATTTTTGTTATTAAGCAGATCTTATTTATTGCAATTGCAATTTTTTTTTTATCTATCATTAATTTAAATTTAAATTAAATTGTGATTTACTAAATTTTATTCACTTTAAAAAGAATTTTTTTATACTCTTTGTTAATTTGTATAAGGTAATTAAACGTAATGAATTAACTGAGGCTTTAGTTGAAAAAAAAGATCATTGGAAAGGAATATTCAGAAAAATATGTCATTTGTTAAGGAGAGAAACATAAATGAGGAGTGCAAGTGTCAATATTTTTTTTTTATATATATAATGGTAAAAATTGAATACACAACTTAGATACAAATTACTCAAATCTTTCACATTAATGTTAGTGGCTTAGTGTCAATCATTTATACTAGCATAATTTGTAATTAGGTAGATTCTTTGACGAACAAAAAAAGAAAAAAGAAACAAGAGAATTAAATAGCATTAAATACAAATGGTTTTCTCGAAATGCACATTTAACCTTTTCCGTTTTAATTACATTTGATTAAATACGTTTATTATGCACATGAACTGTTTTATTTAAAAAAAAAAATATAATTAAAATGCAACGTTTATTTAACGAACAAAAGGAAGTAAAGTAATTAATCATACTAATTACGCATAAAGAGGATCTTGAGCATCTATTGTTTTATAGTAAAAGTATAATTTGTAATTAGCTGGATTCTTTAACGAACAAAAAAAGAGTAAATAATCATAATAAATACGGAAAAATATGTTAAGTCATCAAAGTTAAAAGCAGAGAAGTGTATACTTATAAGTTTAGAGAAAAAAAGAAATTTACTACAGGGAGTTGTTTAGGTTAAAGTTATAATTTAAGTTATTTTCACTTAAATCTACAAAACAATGGAGCTTCCTACCCTGCAATAGTAAATATATATCTACCAAATCATTTAGGGAACAATGCGTACGTTAAATATTTATATTTTATTGTATATTTTCCAATTCAACTAGGTCTGCCCTTGTATATACAGTTGAATTGGAAAATGAAATTTTATTACATTATAAAATATTGAGTAAACACCCTTTTTAGTCCCTGGCAATATCTACGAAGTCCTTTTCAGTCCCTGGCAATAAAAAATGATCAAATTGGTCCCTGAAAGTACAAGAAAAGGGTCACTCTACATATTTGGGAGTTGACATAAGGACTAACATGGTCATTTTTTTGTAATTTCAGGGACTAATTTGGTCCTTTTTTATTGCCAGGGACTAAAAAGAACTTCGTAGATATTGACAGGGACTAAAAATGGTGTTTACTCTAAAATATTTATAAGAGTAAATATGACGGACGATCCAAGAGAAATTTCGTGTCAAATCAATACCACATATAAAGTCAAGTAGCCTTCTTCAAATAAAAAATGATAGATATGTTGAGAGAGGAAATTGGAAAGCAAAGGCACTTATATAAAGGTTATAATTAAATAATATATAATTGTTATCAAAAAAATAATAATAATATATAATTAACGATCGTGCTTAAACAAAGGAACTATAAACAAAGGCATCTCAATTGTTTGTCTTGACTTAAAAAAAAGGTTAACAAAGACCCAGCAATAACCTTTCGCTAGTGGTTCTTTGAATTCTGTTTGGGGTGTAACAAGTTGTAAATATCAGTTTCCAAAAAAACGTGTGATCGACAATCTGGAATCAGAATATGCAAAGCATATATGTATGGTTAACTGGCAATTAATCACTTTTATTTAACTTCACTCTCTCTGATCTCACCACTTGCATAAGCAAACAATGAACCTAACACTTTTTGGTGCTTTGCAATTGGGCTATTGGAGAAGCTGCAGTCAATGAAACCAGCTATTCCAGCTTTGGTTCCACTTTCTAATTTCCAGGAACATTCACGGATTCATTGTGAATGTTTGTGTGTGGTTGAAAGCGAGATAGGCTTCTTTAAGGTGTTTCTTTTCCTTTTGTATTGTACAATTTGAATATTATGGTTGGGTGGTCAAACTCACGAATATTATAGTTTGTAAGTCCTTTTAGGAAGGGCAAGGGCACAACAACCTCAAATTTTATTGGAGATTTGTCAAGATATCGGTATATTGGATAATTGCTGCAACCAATTATAATTATTGTAATATGAAATATGGGCTTTGTTTTTCTACTGTAACCGAAGATAACCAAATTTTCCTGCACATAGAAGTAAGCTGGGTCCCACTAGTTTTTATGAAAAAAATAAATAAAAAAGATTAGACACGCTTTACGAACTGAGAGTGACATAAGATAAACAAATTACTGCAACAGAAGAATACATTTTGCCATGAAATATATATATTTTGACCGGTCTACACAAGCCCAATAAAGATAGATCAATTATTCAAGATCCAATAAAGATCCAGTCCCATAGCACCCGACTCGTGAGGTTTAGGGAATATTCCTCCACTTATATAAACCTCTTATTTCTTATAGAAAAGACATATGATATCACACATTTTCATGAGTTGCTACTCTCCCAAATTTTAGAGTCTTCACACACACCCTCTTGCAACCTCATCTGCGATCATTTACAATGACTCCTCTTGAATTTTGATACTAAACCTCTTGGGGGATACAAAACTAACTTATTAGTAACGATACACAAAAGAAGAAGGAAAGAAAATCATGATTGAAAAATATTCTTGTGTATTCATTCATCTATGTTTTGCTAAACAGTGACCAGCTATATACAAGAGTCTCAAGGAAAGGTAAAGCAAGGCAAGTTTGTTATAACAAACTATCTTACGTGTAAAACAGAAAAGAAAATAATAAAGGAATAAAGCTGGAATAAAAACTAATATTCTAATACTCCCCCTCAAGATGGAGAGTATAAGTTGAGAACTCCCATCTTGGAGAGAAGAGCATGAAACTGTGATGGATGAATAGCCTTTGTTAATAAGTCAGCAAGCTGCCTGGAAGATGGAACATGGAAGGTGCGAAGTGTGCCTTTAATGATATGCTCACGAACCAAGTGACAATCAATGTCAATATGCTTGGTACGTTCATGAAATACAGAGTTAGCAGCAATATGGAGAGCAGCATTGCTGTCACAGAACAAGTGAGCAGGTCCATTGTGAGTAACATGTAGATCACGCAGCAAAGAAAGCAACCATAATATCTCACAAGTAGTCACTGCCATAGCACGGTATTCTGCCTCAGCAGAAGAACGAGAGACTGTTTGCTGCTTCTTGGATTTCCAGGAAATTAAGGAATCACCAAGAAAGATGCAAAATCCTGACACTGACTTTCTGCTATCAGGGCAAGAGGCCCAGTCAGAATCACAGAAAGCATGTATCTGCAATTTGGAGGCAGATGAGAAAAAAAGACCTTGGCCAGCAGTAGACTTCAAGTATGCTAACACACGTTGAGCAGCTTGAAAGTGAGGAACTCGTGGGGAAGACATGAACTGACTTAAATGATTAACCACAAAACAAATATCTGGCCGAGATACAGTCAAGTAAAGGAGTTGACCAATCAGTCTTCTATAAGTTGTAGGATCAGGAAGTAATTCACCTTCATGGAGGGATAGCTTGAGATTGGCATCCATTGGTGAGGAGCTGGGTTTGCAACCAAGAAGACCAGTATCCTCAAGAATTTGGAGTGTATATTTGCGCTGACATAGTGAAATGCCATTAGGAGACCGTGCAATTTCCAAACCAAGAAAATACTTGAGAGTACCCAAGTTTTTGAGTTTGAATTTACTGTCCAGAACTGAAGTTAATTTCTGCACCTCATGAGCAGCATTAGAAGCAATAATAATTTCATCAACATAAACTAATATTGCTATAAAAAAATCATTGTGCTTCTGAACAAATAAGGAGTTGTCAGCATGAGATTGAGTAAAACCAAGAGAAGTTAGAGCAGAAGAAAACTTGGCAAACCATTGCCTAGATGCCTACTTCAAACCATATAAGGACTTAGTGAGCTTGCAAACAACATTATGAGGGAGCTCCCCCTTTCCAGAATAACCAGGACGAAGTTGCATGTACACTTCCTCAAACAAGTCACCATGTAAAAAAGCATTGTTGACATCTAATTGAGTAAGATGCCAACCATGGCTAGCAGCAAGTGCAATAAGCATTCGGACAGTGGTGATTTTGGCCACAGGTGAAAAAGTTTCAAAAAAATCTATACCTTCCTGTTGATTAAATCCTTTGGCAACAAGTCTAGCCTTAAAACGTTCAAGTGAACCATCAGAATGGTATTTGACTCTAAACACCCATTTACAACCAACAATGGGTTTTCCAGGAGGTAGAGAAGTGACTTGCCAAGTGTTATTAGCCTCAAGAGCAAGTATTTCAGCTTTCATGGCCTCAGTCCATTCGGGTAATTGAGAGGCTTCAGAATAAGTGGTAGGCTCAAAATGGTTAGCAATAGAGTTGATGAAAGCCATGTGAGGTGGGGCGATTTTATTGTAGGAGAGATGATTGGAGATGGGGTGGGCTGTGGAGGAGGAACAAACATAATCAGCAAGGTAAGAGGGAGGCTTTGTAATGCGAATTGATTTAGGATTAAAGGGAATAGTGGTGGGTGAAGTGGTAACAGAAGTTGGAGGAGACAAAGGAATAGGGATGGAAGTAAATGGGGATGTGGTTAGAGTTGAAGTATGAAAAGGAAAAATATGTTCAAAGAATGTGACATCTCGTGTTATTATGACACGATTGGAAGACAGGTCTAAAACTTTATATCCCTTATAACCAGTGGGGTACCCAATGAAAACAGCTGGTAATGATCTTGGTGAGAACTTGTGCCTAGATTTGGGCAGTGTGGAATAATGACAAAGGCAACCGAATACCCTAAGATGATCATATGTAGGAGACTAGTTACAAAGAAGCTCAAAAGGTGTTTTGTTGTGAAGAAGAGGAGAGGGAATTCGGTTGATCAAGTATATGGCAGTGATGACACATTCAGTCCAATAAACCAAAGGTAGGTGTGATTGAAAATACAATAATCTGGCAACATTCAGGATATGCTGATGTTTCCTTTCAACCACTGAGTTTTGTTGTGGTCGATCAACACATGAGTGAAAAAGTTGGATGCCTTTTGAAAGAAAAAATTCAGAGATAAGAAATTCAGGTGCATTATCACATCTAAGAGATTTAATATGGAGATTGTATTGAGTTAACATAAGAGTGTAAAAGTGAGGAAAAACAACCTTGAAATCAGATTTGTGATGTAAAAAATAGCACCATGTAAAACGAGTTGCATCATCCACTAAGGTCAAAAAATATTTGCAACCAGTAATGGAGGGAGTCTGGAATGGACCCCAAATATCACAATGGACCAAGTCAAAAGCATTTGCAGAGATTTTGGGATTTAAAAGAAAGGGTAAACGTTTTTGTTTAGCAACAGGGCAAATCATGCAAGGGGTAGAATCACAGCCAGTATCAGTAAAATGCAAAGTATGCTTCATTGAATTCAAAACTGAAGTAGACAAGTGACCTAAACGGGAGTGCCAAACAACAGATTCTGGCACTCGAATAATAGAATTAAGGGAGGGGGAAACAACATACTGGGAAAGGGAAGATTCTAAAACATAGAGACCAGCAACCCGATTAGCAATCCCAATCACTTTGGCCGAGGTACGGTCCTGAATACAGCAAGAAGAAGCAGAAAAATTAGCTTCAATGGAGGTGCTGTGAGTGAGAGCACTTATAGATAAAAGATTAAATGAAAAAGACGGTACAAATAAGACGTTGTGGATGGTGAGAGAAGGTGAGATGCGTACACTACCAGTGGAAACAACCGAAACCGTGGTGCCATTAGGAAGGGACACGACAGATCCGGAAAGAGTAGTGGAGGAAATAAAAAATTGGGGTGTACAAGTGACGTGATGTGTGGCACCCGTGTCTAAAACCCAAGAGGAAACAGAGAGAAAAGAACATGACCTACCACTGAAGCTAGCAACTGAAAGAGGTGGGTCAGAAGCAGCTTTCGGCGAAGCAGATGATGGAGACGTTGGTGGGGTGTGGGAGTCGGTGGGATGAAGCAAACCTAGTAACTGTTGGTACTGACCATGGGTCAATGTGGGCTGAGTGTTGTTGGGCTGATAGTGGGATGGAGCAAAATTAGAGAAGCTAGAATTAGCTGAGGGATGAAGTGGTGTGGGCCTTGGTGGTTTGGGCTTGTATCCAGGAGGGAAACCATGAAGCCTGAAACACTTCTCCCTTGTGTGACCAGCAACGTTGCAATACGTGCACTGAGGGCGAGGGCGTCGAAATGAACCAGAAGAAGCAGCAACCAAAGAAGTATTACCAGGAGCAGACGATGGAGACGCACCGGAAGCGGAATTCAGTAACGGGGTGTCAGGTAAAATCGGTGGAGAAGTGGTGATCTGTCTTTGACGTTCTTCCTGAAGCACAAGAGAAAAAATTCGACTCAGCTGTGGAAGAGGTTCCATGAGAAGAATTTGTGCCCTAACAGAGAAGAAGGAATCATTGAGCCCCATTAAGAATTGCAGAGCTTGATCTTGTTGACGAAGATCAAGAAAAGAACGAGAAGCACCACAGTTGCAATTGGGAGTGGGAGCATAATCATGAAGCTCATCCCAAAGAATTTTGAGACGAATGTAGTAACCATTGACATCGAGGCTCCCCTGAGTGAGAGAGGAAATTTGTTGTTTCAACTGGAAAATTTTCGGACCATTGGCTTGAAGAAAACGAGTGCGCAGATCTTGCCAAATCTCAAAAGCAGAGGAGAAGTAAAGAAGACTATCAGCGATATCTCTGGAAACCGAGTTCAAAATCCAGGAAGTCACCATCGAATTGCATCGACTCCATGAAGAAAAAAGGAGATCATCAGTTGCAGGACGAGGCAGAGAGCCATCAACAAACACGAGCTTGTTTTTGGCAGAGAAAGCAATCATCATTGCTCGGCTCCATGAATGAAAATTAGGGCCAATAAGAACATGAGTGACTAGAACAAGTCCAGGATGATCACCACTGCTCAAAAAATATGGACTGGAATGGTCGTCCATGGGTGGAGGAGTAGAAACGGTGGAGGAAGAGGAAGGTGGTCGATTGGTGTTATTGTTTGAGCCACGAGCCATGACAACGGCAAGGGCTAAATTTCATCTGATACCATATTAGTAACGATACACAAAAGAAGAAGGAAAGAAAATCATGATTGAAAAATATTCTTGTGTATTCATTCATCTATGTTTTGCTAAACAGTGACCAGCTATATACAAGAGTCTCAAGGAAAGGTAAAGCAAGGCAAGTTTGTTATAACAAACTATCTGACGTGTAAAACAGAAAAGAAAATAATAAAGGAATAAAGCTGGAATAAAAACTAATATTCTAATATAACTCTCACTTAATAGTTCAATATATAAAAAAAGGAAAAAACAACTATCATGTTGTAGGATAATCTTCTTGTCATGTTATATAGATAATAAATGTGAGGTTCATCATGTTTAAAATAAAAAGAAAAGAAAAAAAATACAGCACAAATATCAATGTATGTGTAGAAAACTTTACATTTGTCATACAATATGACAAATGCAAAACTCATAAAAAATATAATAAATATATATTTTTTAATACATAACATAATTCAAACTATCCGCCGAACCCCTCAATTCTAGTGGCTTAAATATAATAAATATATAGATAGAAATACTATAACAACTAAAGTGTTGTAATGTAATGGTTAGCATCTTACTCTCTTTTCCTGATCAAGTATCAGGTTTGAATTCTAAATATTTAATTATGCTGAGATATTTTATCATAAATTTCAAGAATGAAATTCAATCAAAAAACTGGTACCAATTTAACACTGGTTCAACCATTCAAGCTCATTTTTGGTGCATCAAGAGTACATACTTTTATATACAAAAAAAAAAAGAGTACATACTTTTTTTTTTTTGTAATAAGAGTACATTCTCTCTTGTAAAAAACGAAAAAATATATATAAGATATGATTGTGACTGACCGGTGTGGTCCAGTTCAAATAACATATGGTCCAGGTAGCACACAATTGCATGGAACAGAAACTAGTGATTAATAGAAATCGAGAGGCCAAAAGTGGCAGTAAAATATGCGTGAGAATGGTAGATGCGCTGAGGTGTCGAGGATTGGTAGGTGAAGGCCAAGTTTCCATACTTGAAGAATGCAAGACCACAAATCTGTCAGTGTTTTATTTGTCTAGTTCCAACCTATTATCAAGTAAGTACCAAAGAAAGCAGTTGCTACGTAACAAAAAAACGAATCATGTGCGTTTTGTTTGTTTTTTTCTATATTTGACGGGCCCAGAAATGCCACGTGACGAAAATGTAGGTTAACCACTTTCCATGACTTGTTAATTCGGAATTATGAACGGCACAAGAAACCAGTTAGGTCCATGGCACCTTGCATAGCGTATTACGCATGCCTACATATGTGACAAATCTTTATTCTGTTTTTTATTAGCTATATAAAAATTACGCTTATTCTATTATATATGCCTATTTTTTATTGGACCAACATAAAACTTAGGTTCAGTATGCAGAGATATAATCAACTAGAAGATATGAGGTGCGGTGTATTAGGCAAGGACATAGAATGGGGGAATCGTGCAAGGGATTGGTTTTAGGTGTACTACTAAGGGTGTAAATAGATTGGTTTACATTTAATTTTAATCTCAATAGATAAGGTCTGTTCATCCTGACTTGGCTTAGTAGCCTATTAGCCTAAAATAAGTTAAATTATAAGCTTAATTTATATATATTAAAAAAATCAAAAGGACTGACCTAAACTTATTAGCTTTAATGCTTTAATATCTACCAAAAATTAGAAAAAAATAAATAATTTAATATAAGCTGACCTATAAATTTATATGTCAGACCTTATAAAAGTTGGTATATTACTTATTTTTTATATCAACTTTTTTAAATAATTAGGCCTATTCAATTTTATCAGGCTAGACAATATAATTTTAATAGATTGTCTGATCCATTTACACCTTTAAGTGGAAGGATGTTGAAGCAGAATAATAATAAAGGATGAATATGATCACAAAGGTGGATAGAATATTTCCTTGGTATTGAATGCGTGATGCTAAAATCACATGCCCTAGTGGCGAAGCCAGGGAAAAGATTCAGCAAGTGTCAAAAAACCCAACTATTAAAATCTAGTTAGTACTAATATTGTATTATTTTCAAAAATCTAACCAATACCAAGGCTATATACCATAACTTTTAAAGAAAATATGTAACATTTTTTAAAAATTAGCTGGTAAGGCACCAGCTAAGAAGCAAGTGGCTCGGCCACTTATATGCCCCAAGCATTATTTTGATGCGAGACTGTGTAACCCTTCACATTGAAGGGATATGTGTGCTTTATAGCTCTGACACTTCAAAAAACTTGAAGTATCGTGTCCAACACTCTCCAATATCTCGATACTCTGACACGTTCAAATATCTATAATAGTTAAAATTTTATTACATATTATGAAAAAATTGATCGATATTTTAGCAAACTGATATAATAAAATTTAAAATTGGATACCAAATAATTTTCAGTGGAGTTCATAAGAGATTTTCAATTTACAAATATAATAGTAAATATTAAAGTTTCTTTGCAAAATTGATGGATATTATAAGATTAGTTTCAATTTTTTTATGAAATTATTGAATATTAAATATAATATACACTACATAAATTAAAAATATTATTTAATATTAAAATATTTCCTAGCGTGTTAAAATCTAACAATTTTTTGTATTAGTATGTCGGAATATTGTGTCATATCGTGTTCCATATCAATACAGTGCAATATGGCATGTGTGTATGAGAATGTGAGGGGAATAAGACATAAAGAGAATTTTTATTCATTAGTGGAGATGAAGGTTCGAACCTCAAAATGCGCCCAATACATTTATCCACAATAATAATGATTTTATTTGATTTGAATAAGGAGAAATATTTATCCTTTTAAAGGATATAATTTTATGTTATTTTAGATCCTAACCATTGATTTTCGTCAATCAAGGATTAGGATTTATTGGATTTTATTGTGAATTACTAATTAATTAATAAATTGACACAATAAATCCTAACCGTTGATTGACGAAAATCAATGGTTAGGATCTAAAATGAAACAAAGTTATATTCTTTAAAAGGATAAATATTTTTCCGTTTGAATAATGCACATATCATATATTAGGTTGTTTATGATTATATAATATCTACTTAGAGAATAAATATGATGGCAAAAAAAATAATTTATTGCATTTTTAATTAAAAATTATGAATTTATTGTTGTTTTGAAAATAATTACGCGTGTATTGCAGTGTGTCACACCCTGATTGGGTGACATGGGTCACTCCCAAAGGAGACGTCACCCCCTGCTGGGTCACGCCCAATCCAAATGTGACCAGTGACGCCCAATCCAGGCGTGATCCACCGCAACCTATAAATACCCCAAATTTTTCTTTTTTTACCATTTTACTCTCTCTAACTTGTCTGTAATACATTGTTGCTCTCCCTTCCGTGGAAAATTGGTTAGCGAAGCTCTGTCAAAAAAGTAAATTTTTAATACCTGCTTTCTATAAGTTTAAATTACAGTAGTAGATAAGGAACATGTTAGTGATTTACAAATTTATTAGTGACTTATGGTACTGTTAGTGACCTAGAAATATCAAGTGACATATTTTGTAGTGACTTAGGAATGTTGTAGTGACCTAAGAATTAATATTGTTTACTTACGAATTAATTAGTGACATAGGAATTTGGTAGTTTGCTTAAATTTTGTGTATGCTTAATAAAATTGATAGTGACTTACGTAATGAATAGTAACATAGAAGAAATAATTGAAATTATGATTATAATATAATTTCATTAGACAATTCACTTGTTAGGGGTGTGTACATAATTTTTAAATATATATTACTGTTACATATTGTAAGTAGTTCTAAATTAAATTATTTTTAACGTTGTATTACATATGTATATATAATTGGATTTTAAATTAATGGTAACAATAAATTTAATATTTTGTATAGTTCTTTTATCATGGCTGATTCATCGTCATCTGGGGGTTCTGCATCTGATCACGATCCAGAGCCTACTGATCCCAGTATGTATATCTTACATGGGTCGTATAGGTGGGAGGTCCTTCAGAAGAGGAAGCAAAGTGCACATATTTCACAGCACGTGTGGAATACGGAGCATGTACGACAGCTGAAGACCCAGCGCGGTAAGATGTAGGGGGCATCCTACCAACGAAATTCCATATGTGGTAGTGGATTACCTGACCCAGGCAAGATTTATACATGTTGCACGCATGTGACATATTCAGGTATGCACTTTAGGATGTAATATATTATATTTTTATTCAATTTAATGACATGTCGTGTGATAATTGTATAATGTATTTCAGATTGATGCTGACTTGATTAGTGCTCTGGTTGAGAAGTAGAGACTAGAGACACATACCTTTCATATGAGTGCTCTGGGGATCACGACTGTTAGATTTTTTTCACGAGGGCACATATTGCGTGTATGTTAGGGTGTTGGCTTCTATGCGACAGATCAAGAGGTAGCAACATGGGTTGTTGCTTAGTTTTGTTGCTCGGATGAGGGTTTGATGTTATTGGCCGATATAGCTGGAGGTCTGCGGTAGTGGCGACTTGTTCAGAAATTTGTGCGAATGTACAGACGCCGAAAGATCTGACATGGGTGGGTGCCATATTCTTCTGTAGATTTAGGCCTAGATCAGATTTTCACGCATTGCTCCCCCTTTCCTCCTTCTCCTGGTCCTGGGACGCACTATGGATGCCGATATGTGTGTTTGGCAATTGTGTCTTTTTATTAATTTGCAAGTTGTATAGTTAATAATGATGTTTATTTTGGATGACAGGTTTAATACTCTTCGGAGGTTCAAGCCACACGAGGTTGTGCATTATTGGGCAACCATGGATACATTATGTAGAGATGAGGTACCGTATTATGTATTTTTTTGTATTTTAAAAAGTATTATTTTTTGTTTAGGGATTATTTAATTGTGGATAATTTTGTGTGTAGGTGGTTTAGTAACCATACATAGATTACGTATGGTTGGGTGTATCTCCATAGTAGCAGTATCTCTGGTTTGCTGTCACACCTCTCATTTATTTTCACACGGTTGAGGCTAGCCAACGGGACAGGTGTATGCGACAGTTTGGTTTGGATCAGTCGATTCCAGATGGACTGTGGACTATTCGATGGACTGTTTATATTTTATAGACTGTCTTTATCTTATGTAATATGCATATGTTATGGAGTGTATGTTTCGGTGATTGATAACGATTACAACGTAACATACAAAACTAGCCGACTAAATATAATAAAGGTAGTGGACGTGGGTTACAAAACCGTATTAACAGATTGCACACTGGAATTAAAAAGCATTATCATACAAAAACGTAGTTTTAAGCAAAATCATTCAATCGTTCGCTTCGCGATTAGGACACCCCTGCGATTATGGCCATGTTGCTTGCAAATACCACACCTAATACGATTTTGACTTGTCTCGACTTCATCCATCTCATCACGGATTCTGGTGGACCTTGGACGACCTTTTGCACGTAGCATAGAAGTTTCAGGTATAAGCATCGGACCTGCACTTGGTGGAATAGCTTCCTCATTACCAATTGGCTTCCACGGAAATGAATATGCCTGAACCAAGTTAGTTGTCAAGAATATGTCATCCACGTATTGGAAAGGATTCTGACGAACACTTAAAGTAGCAGCAGCAATGTGACTACACGGGTATTTGAAGGCCTTAAACTTTCAAACATTGACAAAACCTCTCTGGCAGATCAACAGAATACGACTTATCCCATCCCTCGTCAACCTCAAAGACTGTTTGGTCAACGTTATATGCGCGCACATGGTGGCCTCTAGCTAGATGTTCATTGTGCTTCAGCAGTCGAACTATATTTTGGCAATGACGATGTGTAGATTGAAGTTGTGAAGCAACTGCTTGACCCTTATTAACAAAATAATGTATTAATTTGTTGTATATGTGCTTAACCAGAGCAGTTATTGGCATATTTCTTTTCCCTTTTAACACCTTGTTTACAGATTCTGCCAAGTTAGTTGTCATATGCCCATATCTGCATCCTTCAACATCATATGCACGCGTCCATTTTTTCTTAGAGATGGCATCAATCCACTCTGCAACCTGAGGGAATCGTGCAAAACCTCTTTCAAAATCCTCCACTGACGGGGTATAACCTGAACAGAATGATAAATATATAAATTTGAAGTACTTAATGCATAAAAAATAGAGTTAAGATTGAGGTAAATATACCTAAATTCTTTAATTTCCTCTTCAACCTCTCATTCATGAACTTTTGATTAAAATTGCTAGCAATATGACGAAGGCAAAACACGTGATATGCATTTGGTGGCTGGCAATTAAGGTTATTCTCCACAGCAGATATTATGCTACGATGCCATTCTGAAATGAGGCATATATTTGACATTTGCGTAACATAAGCACGAATATTAACAAGAAAATAGTCCCAGGCTTCCAAGGTCTCACCTTCAACATTGGCAAATGCAAGTGGTAAACATTCGTCATTTCCATCTTGAGCCATGGCAACCAACAATTTTCCTTTATACTTGCCATATAAATGAGTGCCATCGATTTGTATCACTGGTTTGAAAAATTGAAGCCTCGCAACACTGTCTAAAAGTCCAGAAGATACGAGGAAATATGTGTTTTCCAGGAACTATTCCATGCTCCATATAATAATCATTTGTTTGATTATGTTAAAAAGAACCTGGTGAAAAGCGAAGCATATATTCACACCAGCTGGGCAAAAAAGTATACGATTCCTCCCAATCGCCATACATCGTTGCAATTGCTTTCTGCTTCGCATAACATGCCTTTCTATACTAAACTTTGAATCCATAGTTAGAGGTGATCCTTTCTTGAACTAGTGTAATTGAGACTGATCGTTCTTCCCTTATCATCCCTAGCAATGAAGTCGTGACGTACACATTAAGACCATCATAAATAGCATTAACATGATTTTTCATCGCACAATATCCAAAAAACGTACCTAGGACAAGCTCCGCAATGACATCAGTATCAAGCTGTCTGTGACCCTAAGAAATGTGGTCATTCAAACAATTGTGATTTCCAATCCATCTGGTAACCTTTCAATTTTTACCAAATACTGGTTTTATTGCCCTAACCTGCCACAAGCAACCCTTATCATGAGCGCAATATTTCATGCTTAATTTTGTAGGCGTGATCTCAATTACAATTGCATCTTGATGCTCCCTCATGAGGTTGATCTTCAGTGCCATTCGAACCTCTTTTTTGGTTGCAAATTCCTGATTCACAAATAACTTGTCACCCAATTGCCACAGTCCTTGTATTGATCCCGATCCCGAAATCGAACCATCAGTACATGATTCTTGTTCGCTCTGATAACTCCAATCAATATGTGTGTAATGTGGAATTCCTTCCCAAAAAGGAATAACAACATCATCACCTGCATATATGAATTAAAACTTGTAAATATATTATTTAAACACCCTAAATTAGATACGAGTTATTTACTAAAATACCTTCATGATGTTCTGCTAATTGTGCGGAGCCTATGTCATTAAGTTACGGGATTTGAGACTCCACCGGATCATGGTATACTGGGATTTAAGACGCGGGCCTATCACCATCGTTATCTCCTTCTGAAGCACTAGCATCCTCGGCCATAAGACATTCTTCCATTGTGATGTTTTCATCATCATCATCATCATAGTCGTCATGCATAATCCAAGTAGGATCATTTTCATCTCCTTCAGAAATGTTAACAACTGGAGAAGCATAAGCAGCAGATGTTGATGCATGACATGAAGAATTTAAAGCAACTGACCTCACCGATAAAACAACATCCTCTGCTCCGGCAATGTACACATACAACTCCAAAAAATCTTTCCTTGACTGGTTGAAAAATTCTTCCATTATCATCTCGACGTCTTTATCATTCACCACTTGCAAACTAATGTATTGTTCAGATTGTCATAACCTCGTGGTGATCTGAGTGATAGATTGGTTACCTTGAAGAGTTAACTTTTGACGAATTTTATGGTGCAGTTCATCAATTGTTGAGTTGCATTTGATACGTGTTGGCCTTTTTTCACCTTCAAAAATTACACATCGTCGACCTTCCACCTTCCTATCATTGTAATATAACACAACACGAACATAATCAGAATGTGAACTCATTTTTAAATGGAATAACAAATAAAATAAAAGACTATGGATAAGCTAATAATTTTGTATGTAAAAGTAAGAATTGATGGTGGAGAAGAGTTGTGAAGAGTGTTTAGAGTGATAAGAGTTTAAATAGATCTATTTGCACCATTCACACCCCATATGGGCATCAAAATTGCATGTGTCACGTCCAAATTGGGCATCACAGGTCACGCCCCATTCAGGCGTGACCCACGTGGAGGTAATGGCTACATAGGACGTGACCTGTGATGCCCAATGAGAGTTTGACACTGTGCAATACATGCGTAAATAATTTCAAAACAGCAATAAATTTGTAATTTTTTATTTAAATTAAAATAAATTAATTTTTTGCCATGACTCAATAGTTATGTATGATTAGAGCTATGTAGCACCGATACGACACGCGACACGTGACACGATACGACACGACACTCCGACACGTCAATCCTAAAAAATTATGGATTTCGACACGTTGGGACACGTTTTAATATTAAATAATATTTTTAATTTATATAGTGTATATTTCATTTAATATTTAATAATTTAACAAAAAAATGAAACTAAATTAATAATACCCATCAACACGTTATAAATATGGAAGCTTTAATAAAAAAAAAGAACTGGGATGAGAGAGAGATATAATATCAGATAGAGAGATCAAATCATATTAGAGAGAGATCAGAAAGAAGAAGATACAACAAGAGCGTGATAGGAATTGACAACAATGATGCTGAGATGATCTCTTATCTACTTAAGGGGAAAAAAGACAAAAAGATAAAATTGATATGATCAGGTGGAAGCTTTATTAATATATTTTTAACTTTTAAAAAAATAAATTTTTTTTAAAAAAAATTAAAAAAAATTAAAAATTAAAAATTAAAAAATTACGAAAATGCCATTTGACCGTGTCGGACACGGTCAAATTCGTGTGTCGGAATGGTCAACGTGTCGAAAAAAGTCAACCGCGTGTCCGACACCGTGTCTGAGCGTGTCGGAGCGTGTCGCCGTGTCGGACCCGACTCTTCATGTTTTTACAAGTGTCCGTGCTTCCTTGGATTAGAGTTTTGATTCTGATAATAATAAATTACTCTAATATTATTTGTTACAGAATCAACGGTAAGCAGAATTTTACTTAATGACCAGGAGAAATTTGAAACCCGTGGTTTGATATGAGAATTATTAATTAGGATCTACTGTAATAAATTCATTTGGTATTTTCCAATGTGTTAGATGATTTAACGTCTCTTTTTCTGCCATGTGGTATTTGGCCCCCACCACATTCGCACTCGTCCTTCATTCTATGTCCCATTTCATTCACTATAGTTATTTAGGATTATATATAAAACGTGTATTACTAAAACAATTAATTATTGTCATATATATTTAAGGAAAGTGGAGCTATATATATTACAGTATTAACGAGACAATGGTCAACTTATTTATTATTGCTATCATTAATTATTATAATAATTATTATTTTGGGGATTGGATTCTATAATCATGATATGATGTAATTTAACTGGCTTCTTGCCCATTATTTGCTTTCATTTTATTCGACTTTAAGAAATTATTTCAGTGACCAGTAGTTTATGATTAATAAATAAGGCTTTTGATAAGTAATGAGTAGTAGCTGCAAGTGGGACCAAATGAGGCCACTAACAAGGAGACTGTAAGACAACATATTTTTCACCGTATATATAATGTATACGTTTGTCCTTCTTTCGTATAAAACAAGCTTTGATATCATATATATATATATATATATATATATATATATATATATATATATATATATATATATATTTTTTTTTTGGTGAGGGATATCATATATTTTTTTATGAAACAAACAAATCATGATTAATTAAAAATTCCCACCGAAGAGCCACAAATCATGAATGCTACTATATGATTAAGACCTGCCGGTTCCTTCCTTACCGTGAGCGTCATATATATATATATATATATATATATATATATATATATATATAAGAATGCTCTGTCGTGTTTCTTTAAAAGAATAACGTTATTTATAAATTTAACAATTTTTTTATTTTTTATTATTATGTAAACTATTGAATTTCTTGTCGCCAAATTAATGATCTACTACATAAATGATTTATTTGAATTTTGTAAGAAACAAAAAGCTAAAAACTCGTTCTAGGGCAGAAAACTGATAAAAATAAAAATAAATAAAAATAATAAAAATAAACTGAGTGCAACAAGATTTTAAGAATATTTTAGTGCAATCTTCAAGATTAATTTTCATTGTAAATATATATTTTATATTAAAATTGACTCAATAATAGTTTGTGTGACGGAGGAAAATGATTTTAAGATGGTATCAATAATTTCTAACAAAAATACTCTGCAATCATGACTATTATAAAATTAAACCAACACTTAATATTTTTAGTGACAACTGACAAGAGTTCAAGTTTTCTTGAGTAATATTTTTGGTCCGAGTCTTAAAAATGAGAAAGAAAGAGAGAGAGAAAAAATGACGATGAAGGATTATTGCATTTCCTATGAGTCTCACCCCATTCGACTCTAAATTAGTCGGGTCTCAAAATGACTTTTAAAAAACCACGCACTTCAAACAAAGAAGAATATTATAAAAAAAAATTAATGAGTAAAACTAATATTTTACTTGTAAAAGGGTATTCTAATATATTATAGAATTGTAAATAATCTGTACAAATGGTTCTCTATTTATAGAGAATATTTGACCTACTTTTAACCTAATGGGCTTGGCCCAATACAACAATAAATGACTAAATAAAAACTAAATAATACCTAAATCAATATTATTTACAACACTCCCCCTCAAGCTGAGGAATAGATATTTATCATTCCCAGCTTGCTAGTAAGTTCTTGAAATCTGTCTGAAGGAAGCCCCTTTGTTAATAGATCAGCTAATTGACGCCCAGTGGGAATGTATGGAGTGGTAATCAACCCGCTATCAAGTTTCTCTTTGATGAAATGACGGTCAACCTCAATATGTTTAGTCCGATCATGTTGAACTGGATTATGAGCTATACAAATAGCAGACTTATTATCACATAGCAGCTTCATAGGTCCCTCACATTTTATTTTGAGATCATCAAGAACAATTTTCAGCCACAGTAACTCACAAATGCCTTGAGCCATAGCTCGAAATTCAGCTTCTGCACTTGATCTGGCAACCACATCTTGTTTCTTACTTCTCCATGTCACCAAGTTACCGCAAAGAAACATACAATAACCAGTGGTAGAACGACGGTCAGTCACGGATCCAGCATAATCAGCATCTGTGTAGACTTCTAAAGATAGATTGCCATCACGTCGGAATAACAATCCTTTACCAGGAGTACCTTTAAGATACTGAAGAATTCTCTCTACTGCCTGCATGTGTTTTTCTTTTGGATCGTGCATAAACTGACTGACAACACTAACAGCATAAGCTAGGTCTGGTTTAGTATGGGCCAGATATATCAATTTCCCAACTAGTCGTTGATATTGTCCTTTATCAATTGGAGGACTCTCTTCTTCATTGCCCATCTTGTGATTCTGCTCAATAGGAGTATTAGAGGGTTTACACCCGAGCTTTCCTGCTTCTTTGAGAAGATCAAGAACATATTTCCTCTGGCTGATAAAAATTCCTTTGCTTGAATGAGCTACTTCTATCCCTAGGAAATATCTCAGTTTCCCAAGGTCTTTGATTTCAAACTCAGAGGCAAGCCGTGTTTGCAGAATCTGTCTCTCCACAAAATCATCACCTGTGATAATAATATCATCAACATATACAAGGAGCACAGTAAGCTTCCCATTTTGGGAGTGCTTGAAGAAAAGAGTGTGATCTCCTTGGCTCTGTCTGTATCCTAAGGTCATCATAACCTTAGTAAATCTTCCAAACCAAGCACGAGGTGACTGCTTCAATCCATACAAGGCCTTTTTTAATCTACAAACTTTATTTTCCCCCTTCACAGAATCAAAACCAGGCGGGATTTCCATGTAGACTTCTTCTTCTAACTCACCATTGAGGAAATCATTTTTCACATCAAATTGATTTATATCCCAATTGTAATGGGCAGCAAGGGATAACAAGATTCTCACTGTATTCATCTTTGCAACTGGAGCAAAGGTTTCTTCATAATCAATGCCATAGGTTTGAGTGTAACCTTTGGCCACTAATCGAGCCTTATATCTCTCAAGAGTGCCATCAGAATTATATTTCAGGGCATAAACCCATCTGCACCCTACTGCTTTCTTTCCGTTGGGTCTATCAATAACCTCCCATGTTTTATTTTTCTCCAAAGCATTCATCTCCTCTTGCATGGCTTGAGCCCAATTCCTATCTTTCAAGGCTTCATGTACTGATTTTGGGATTGCAATAGAATCTAGTGCTGAAACAAAGTTTTTGTGCTGCACAGAAAGATTAGCAGAGGAAACAAAGTGGGAGATAGGGTATTGAGTACAAGAGGGACAGGAGGAACAAGTTTTCTTGTGACAAGATCTTTTTCCTTTTCTAAGAGCAATAGGTAAGTCATCAGAAGTAGAAGCAATGGGTAAGTCATTAGATATATCAGAAGAAATAGACAAATCATGAGAGGAAATAATATTAGAATCAGAAACGGGAGATTCAGGAGAATCAGAAGAAATAGGAGATTCAGGACTTACCAGTGGTTCAGACGATTGAGGTTGCTGGTGAGACAGTATGGGTTGTATCTCAGGTGTATTTGAAGGTTCTGACACACCAAGAGCAGACACACTAGGAAGAGAGAAGATTGATCCAGACTCAAAGAAGGAAGGGGACGAGTCTTCTGAAGAACTATTCTCCCCCTGACGATGAGGACCCAGGAAATAAGATTCAGATTCTTGAAAGGTGACATCCATAGAAACAAAAAATTTCCGACTTGGTGGATGATAACACTTGTACCCTTTTTTATAAGGGTTATAACCAAGGAAGACACACTTAAGATCCCTAGGATCCAACTTACTCCGATGTTGTTTATGAACATGGACAAAGGCAACACATCCAAACACTCTTGGTGGAAGGCTCTGCAATATGGGAACAGAAGGAAAGAAGGAAGTCATGGAATGAATAGGACTGATATTGTTAAGGACCCGTGAAGGTAAGCGGTTGATCAAAAAAGTTGCAGCTAATACTGCTTCTCCCCAATAAGAACTAGGAACAGATGTCTGAAAAAGTAGTGCTCTAGCAACTTCAAGAAGGTGACGATTTTTCCTTTCAGCAACCCCGTTTTGTTGAGGGGTATCAACACATGTGAGCTCATGAATCATACCTCTGTCTGAAATGAATTGTGACAGGCGTTGATTGACGTACTCAGTACCATTATCAGATCTGAGTCTTTTAATACCCTTACCAAACTGAGTCTCAACCATGTGATGAAACCGAATAAATATCTCTGGTACTTCAGACTTGTCTTTCATCAAGTATATCCATGTTATCCGAGTACAATCGTCAATAAAAGAAACAAACCACCTAGCACCTGAAATACTGTGCACTTTAGAAGGGCCCCAAACATCAGAATGGATAAGAGAAAAAGGTTCCTTGCTTTTAATAGTGCTAGAAGGAAATGACACTCGATGGTGTTTTGCAAATTCACAAACATCACAATGAAAGGTCTCAACCGACTTATTGAGAAACAGAGAGGGGAACATAGACTTCAAAAGACTAAATGGTGGATGCCCGAGACGCTTGTGATGGAGCCAAATCATAGACTCTGCAGTAGAAGGATGGCGTGTCATTAATAACTGATTTTTGCTAGCATGGTCTGGAAGGAGATGATACAACCCATCCTGTTCATTAGCAACTCCAATTGTCTTCTTCGTGGTAAGATCCTGAATAAGACAATGAGAAGGAAAAAATGTGATAGAACAATTCAAATCAGTTGTAAGTTTTTGAGTGGAGATAAGATTAGTAGAAAGCTGAGGAACATAAAGAACATTTTTAAGAAACAAGGAAGGTTGAATTTGAATGTTACCAGAACCAATAACTGATTTATGGGATCCATCAGCTACGAATATAGTATGACTACCAACAGTAGGATGATAAGAACAAAACAACTCAGTACGACAAGCCATATGATCAGTTGCACCAGAATCCAAAATCCATGAGGTTTTAAAATCAGTGCAAGAAGCAAGAAGAGATATAGAATGTGTGCTCTTACCAGATAAGATCGAAGAACTATCATGCTCGGCCATTCTTTAACAAAAAAAGTTAACAACCAGCGATAAAATCAACCAAACAGAATATCAAATGACCTCTGATCAGAAAAATAATTACAGATCTAGACAGAAGACAAGAAGACGAGAAGAATGGTGGTGGTCCGGTCCAAAAACACGGCCGCACGCGCCTCCACGCGCCGGAGAAAAGAGCTGCGCGTGGGATTCACTCGCCGGGAAAGGGGCAGCGCGTGAGAGCGCGTGGATGGGCTTCGCCGGCTGAGATTTTTCTGGTGTGGTCGTCCAGTGAGCGCGCACCTGTCTGTGGGTGGTCGCGGTTGAAAAGTCGCCGGAAAGTGGTCCAAACGGTGAAGACAGATCTGATTGGAGGCGATCGGAGGTGTTTCGGTCGTTTGTGGCGGAGGAACACTGCGTAGAATGATAGATCAGAGGGAAAATAAGGTCAACAATGGTCCCCTTGGTCCAAAAGGTCCCCGGAAAAATTTTCCGGTGGCGGCTAATGGCGGAAAGAGGCAAAGAAATTAGGGTTTTGTTAAAAAAGAAGATAATATGTGCGGAAACAAAGCCCTCAGATCGAGAGCTCTGATACCAACTTGTAAAAGGGTATTCTATATATTATAGAATTGTAAATAATCTGTACAAATGGTTCTCTATTTATAGAGAATATTTGACCTACTTTTAACCTAATGGGCTTGGCCCAATATAACAAAGGGCTTGGCCCAATACAACAATAAATGACTAAATAAAAACTAAATAATACCTAAATCAATATTATTTACAACAATTTTCAAACATTTTAAAAGTAATTTATTTTATGATACTCGCATAAAGCCAAAGTAATGTATTGAGTATTGACAAAGATAATAAACCTCAACCACAAACTTCATTAAATTGATTAAGGATGTAGCAGGAAGATATATTTTCTTTACTAATCTATTCCTATATGCTTCGTAAGCAGGAAACATGTGGACAGGAAAAATTGGTAGACCGGCTCAGCAGTACCTTTAAAGATATATAATAAATCATTCATTAAAAGAGTAATCATGATTTGTTTTTCAAGGGGACCTAAAATGACAATTGTTGTATATTATTGTGAGATACGAACAAAAACAATTTGTTTAATCAGTTCTTGTTAACAATCACGCATATATGGTTTAAATTAATTTTTTTAACTTTATCTTAACTTATTTAAGAAATAATTTAAACGTATCCTTTTAATTTTTTTTTTATCTAAGCAGCTTAAGGCATAGACTTTTAAAAAGTATAATTATCCTTTTAAGTTAGTTTATTTATTTAACTATTTAGATATATAATTAAAAATTTATATTACTTTCATATTATAAATAAACCTTATCAACTTTTACCTCTTTGTATGAATATGCTTATATGCATATTAAAAAACTTCTATAATGTAAAACGAAAAAGAGAGGAAAACATCGTTATTAAATCAGACCCAATCAACCGATCCGATCAGTTTAACCGGAAATTAGATCACTAAACGGTCTGGTTTGAACTTGTTGCAAGTAAATATTACAATTGCCACTGCATCAAAGCTTGTTTGTAATAATAATATACCAATTAGAACATTTATTACAAATTATTATTATTATTATATATATATATAGTTTCAACCAATGTTGTTAAAATCGAGATCCTACACAAGACTAAGAGAGGGTGTGAAGATCGTAAATCATAGTATCGATACGGATCGTAAGATCCTACTACTTAAGATATAAAATTATATTCGACTATATATATGCATGTAAAATAACTAACATCAATTGTAAGACTCATAAACATAATATAGAAGTAACAATAACAATAGAGTTGTCAACTTGATAATACATAAATTAAAAATAAAACACCAAAAGTAAAAAAGAGTTCAACATCTCTAATTTAAATAAAGTCATTCAAGTTAAAATCATCAAGAGTTAAACACCTTAATTATATGTTAGTAAGAATTAATAACTAGTAAGTGATTTAATGATGTTTGGTATGGTTAAAAACTAGATGAAGTTTGAAGAAAATCCATGTGCCATTAAAGAAGCCATTCGGCCATTTCAAGTTAAAATAACTTGAATGTGTTGTTTTGTTAAATTGAAAGGTATTTGATGTCACTAGCATATGACGAAGTTAAATGGAACATGTATTTGTCAAAAGAAGTTTAAAAAGTTTATGTTTCCTTTTTGAATGCCAACCGGCCATATTGTGGAAAATGATTTGATTAAATGATGAATGATGGAAGTTTGTTTATAGGCTTTTGCAAGTATGTTAGAGTGATTTAACATGATTTTGTGTAAAGTTTAATGTTCAGAAAGTGGTGGAGTTCTTGACTGCAGGAAGTTTGCTATCAAGGACATCTGGTCAGGTAATGACAAATTCACTTCTAAAAAGTCATACTTTATTTGGGTACACTTTTCTTAGCAACAGTTCTTTCAACAAATAAGTACATGTTTATTTTTTTCAGCTAAAGGGGTTTATAAACATTTGTTGATATATTTATTTTTTGTGGATGGCCATAGGCATTGAATATTCCTCAGATTATCCAAGAGCTTCTCCCAGTGTTGCTAGGCATCTCTATTAAGGTGCTTCCTGAGGTTATTAACTATTGAATTCTGTTATTCAAATTTCAAATTGTGTAGATAGATTATTAGGCTGTTACATCTGTATATGTTAAATTTTATTCTGTATATTTGAATTTAAATAGTGTACACGATTAGATCAGGTTGTTATTTCCTTATTATTAGCAAGTTATTGAACTGCTCATGTATAAAAAGGAACTTCATATTGAGGGAAAAATATAGAAGTGTGAATGAAAACAGATTGGCATTCACTTGGTAACATGGTTTCAAAGCGAGGGTTCTAAATTCATAAGTCCCACATTTCTTTCTTTTGTATTGCATCACCCTATACCCGAGCCAAATTTTTTTTCACCCACCCAACCCAACCCAAACCACATAATCATTTTTTCTTTTTTTAATCCCTATGGATAACACTAACTCAAACCCCAACGATATCACTACTCAAACCCCAATGAAATCCCTAACTTGACTTCCAGTGGCACTGCCCCATCATCGAACTCTACTCCCATCATCATCCACCAAGATTCCTCTTCCTTCCCTGTATCCATCGTTCTTGATGAATCTAATAACCCCTTATGGTCCCAACTGATGGACATGTGTATCGATGCTCGCAACAAATTCGAATTTCTCACCTGTACGAATCTGAAACCTTCCCCAAATGATCCCACCTTCGACACTTGGGTCACGAAGAACAAGCGGGTTGAGAGTTGGCTCATTGATTTTATGAGTCCTTCCCTCATGCCCCATTTCTTGCGCTTGGAAACTACATTTGAAATCTGGGAGGCCTGCAAATGAAAGTACTATGACGAATCTGACGAGACATGTCTCTTCGAGTTGAGTTAGACATCCTTTAACACCAAGCAGCATGGGCGCCATTTGGCAACGTACTACAACGAGCTCCTTGCTATCTTTCAAGAAATTGATCATCGAGCGACATCTTAAGACTTTACTATTGACGGCGTTGTTCATCTCCATTCTACCATGGCTCACCTCAGGGTCTACATCTTTCTCAGTGAATTGGACTCTGAGTTTGACTATCTTCGTGGTGAAATTCTTCGTAAGGAACCCAACTTGACCTTAAGGGCTTATATGCGTTTGTTCGTCGTGAAATCACTCAATGCCAAACTATGGACTCTGCTCGTCCATCTTCAAACTCCACAGCTTTGTTGACTCTTCCTTCCTTTGGATATTCGAAGCTTCGTAAGCACTTATCTTCTGGAAAACTGACTCAATTCTCTTGTACCCATTGTGGTGCTATTGGCCACTCAAAAAAATGGTGCTTTGAGATTATTGGTTATCCCCATTGGTGGGATTTCAGCAAACAGCCTCGATGCAAGATCTCTGCTGCTGCAATTACTACTGCCGCGTCTGAAACTCCTGTCGCTCATGCGGCCCTTGTTGCTCATCAGGGTACCTTTGGTAAACCTCATGCTTTCTCTACATTGTCTAGAAATCATACTTGGGTAATTGACATAGGTGCATCAGATCATATGATTAGAGATTCCTTTGAGTTGTATAATTGTGGACCTTGTCCTCTGCCTTATATTTCCATAGCAAATGGTGATACTTCACCTATTACCGGCCAAGGATCTCTCTCCTTATCTCTAAATTTATTCCTAGATTCTATCTTAGTTGTCCCTTCTTTAGAGTTTAACTTCATATCTGTTTCACGTATTACTACCTCTTTGAATTGTATTGTTTCTTTTTTGCCTGACTTTTGTATTTTTCAGGACATCTCGACTCGGATGCCAATTGGTTATGGTGTTAAACGTGAAAAATTATGTTTCTTGGATCTTAGTCGGAGTTTTGTTTCCCCATCTATTAAGTTTTTCACTACTTCTGCCGTTGATAAAGCTTCTGCCTCTATTTATCGTAGATTAGGACATACTTCTTTTACCTATTTGGAAAAATTGTTTCCTAAATTGTTTTCCTCTTTGAATAAGGCTGATGTTAAATGTAATACTTGTGAGTTGGCAAAAAGCCATTGTGTTTCCTACATTCCTAGTCTCAATAAAAGTAGTATTCCATTTCAAGTTAATCATTTAGATGTTTGGGGTCCCTCTCAGGAACCCTCCCTGTCTCACGAACATTATTTTGTTACTTTTATTGACAAATGTACTTAGATGACTTGGGTTCGTCTTTTAAAACACAAAAGTGAAGTCTTTACTGCCTTTAAACGGTTTCATTCTCTGATTTTCACTCAGTACCAATCTCGCATTCAGGTTTTGCAAACTGACAATGGAACTGAATATATGCATCATACTTTTAATTCATTCTTGCTTGACAATGGCATCAAACATCAAACCTCCTGCACGTATACACCGCAACAGAATGGTCTAGCTGAGCGGAAGAATAGGCACTTGTTGGAGGTTGTTAAAGCTTCACTCTTTGGTATGCATGTTCCCAAATATTTTTAGGGTGAGGCAGGTCTCTCCGCTGCGTATCTTATCAATAGAACACCCTCTATTGTCCTTGGTTTTCAAACTCCTCAATAAACACTTGAATCTTTTTTTCTCTATCCCTCATGTTTCAAATCTGGAACCTCGGATCTTTGGATGTTGTGCCTATGTCTATACTCCTAAAATCTTATGTCACAAATTAGATCCTTGTGCTACTAAATATGTTTTTGTAGGTTACTCTGAATCTCAAAAAGGGTACCACTGTTTTGATTCTGTCCTTCTTAAGCTCCATGTCACTTTGGATGTTTCTTTTCATGAATGGGAACCTTTTTTTTCAAGGGAGTTCTCGGCCCTTCTCCTCAAGGGGAGCAGTCTGATCAATTTGGAGGAGAAGTCTTTCTCGAACTCATTCCTAATCCTACCTCGAATTCATCTCCTACAGGTGGAACTACTTCTGATAGAATCTCTCAAGACAGAATAATGGAATCACATGTTGAATCCCCATTTCTAATTCCAATAACCGAGCCTTCATCCAAAGATACTCCTGAACAGTAACATGTTTCCAACACTGAGGTACTTTCTAAACCAAATATTCTTCTTTATCCTATTTGAACACCCCTGACCATGTCATATCCGAACCTTTTAATCGCCATTCTCTAAGACCAACCAAAGGAATCCCTAGAAAATTATATGAACCAAATTTACAGGCTAAGGCTAAGTACCATATTAACAATTATGTATCAACTCACAAATTATCTAACTCATATGCTTTATCTGTGAATCAATTATCCAATGTATGCATTCTTAAAAATGTGCAGGAAGCACTCGGAAACCCAAAGTGGAAAGAGGCCATGAACATTGAAATGGAAGCTTTGCAAAAAAAAATTCAACTTGGGAGCTTGTTCTTCTACCTAAAGACAAGATAACCATTAGATGCGAATGGGTGTATACCGTGAAATTGAGAGCCGATGGGAGCATTGACAGGTATAAGGTACGGTTAGTAGCTAAAGGATTCACTTAAAAATATGGCATTGATTACCAAGACACATTTGCACCCGTAGCCAAGTTGAACACCATTCGCATCCTTCTTTCTCTTGCAGCAAATAGGGATTGGCCACTCAAATATTTTGATGTCAAAAATGCATTTCTAAATAGGGATCTCAAGGAAGAAGTTTATATGGATATACTACCCAGAATTAGCACACATTCCAGCATCGAGACAAAGGTTTACAGATTAAAAAAGGCATTGTATGGCCTTAAGCAATCTCCTATAGCTTGGTTTGGGAGATTTTCATCGGCTATGAAGAATTTTGGATATAGCCAAAGTAATGCTGACCATACTCTATTTATAAAGTGCCAAAAAGAGAGGATCACTGCTTTGATAGTGTATGTGGACGACATGGTGCTTACTAGAGATGATTTGGGTGAAATAGAGAAACTAGAAAAGTACTTGAGCATTGAGTTTGAAATGAAAGACTTGGGGGGAACTTAAATACTCCCTAGGGATTGAGACCTCTAGATCAAAACAAGGGATTTCTCTTTCTGAAAGGAAATATATTATGGACCTTTTAACAGAAACAGGGATCTTGAATTGCAAACCAACCGAAACTCCTATGGAAATGAATCACATGCTAGGCATCTATCCTGACCAAGTAGCTACTGACATTTGGAGATTCCAAAGAATAGTAGGAAGACGTATCTATTTATCTCATAGCCGACCAGATATTGCGTATGCAGTAAGTGTAGTAAGTAGATTTATGCATTCTCCTAGTGTGGATCATATAGATGCAGTGTTTCGGATTCTCAGGTATTTGAAGGGGACTGCTGGAAGAGGCTTATTATTTGAAAAAAATAGCACATCCTCTATTGAAGGCTACTCTGATTCAGACTAGACAGGGGATAAAATAACTAGGCAGTCAATCTCAGGGTATTTTACATTTATGGAAGG
Source organism: Gastrolobium bilobum (assembly GCF_033153095.1). Taxonomy (NCBI): domain Eukaryota; kingdom Viridiplantae; phylum Streptophyta; class Magnoliopsida; order Fabales; family Fabaceae; genus Gastrolobium; species Gastrolobium bilobum. The sequence continues at coordinate 42,251 of NW_026897636.1, forward strand.
AAATTTAGTCACTTGGAAGAGCAAAAAACAAAAGGTGGTTGCTAGATCAAGTGCAGAAGCATAATATAGAGGAATGGCACAAGTTGTATGTGAGTTGCTTTGGATTAAAAGAGTCCTACAAGATCTGGGTTTTTTTCACAATCAGCCTATTAATCTACATTGTGACAACAAGGCTACCATAGAGATTACACATAACCCTGTCCAACACGATAGAACCAAACATGTCGAAGTTGACAGGCATTTTATAAAAGAAAAGCTAGACGAAGGTATAATCCATTTCCCATTTATTAAATCTGAAAATCAACTTGATGATGTGTTAACAAAGGCTGGTTCTGGAAGAGTATTTCAAGAAGTAATAGACAAGTTGGGCATCATTGACATCTTTGCACCAACTTGAGAGGGAGTGTTGAATTATGTTGTTCAAATCTCAAATTACGTAGATAATTTATTAGGTTGTTACATTTTTTTTCTATATATGTTACGTTTTATTATGTATATTTGAATTTAAATAGTGTACAAGATTAGATCAGGTTGTTATTTCCTTATTATAAGGAAGTTGTTGAACTGCTCATGTATAAAAAGGACCCTCACATTGAGGGAAAAATATAGAAGTGTGAATGAAAAAAGATTGGCATTCACTTTGTAACATTAACAAATTATCTTCTCGGGTATTAGCACGATTAATATGTTAATACATTTTTGTGACAGAATTCTGTGTACGTTACTTGCTTAAGGCCCCACAATTGTGTATATTTGACAGAATATACAAAACCATTATACGAGTATATGTAGTTGTGTTGTCTATAAGACATTCATTTTGCAGAAAAATCCCACGTGGTTGTCATGGATGTTACTCAGTTATATATACATTGTAAGAAAATTGTCTTATATTAAGTGTATCTGAAAATGCCTTCATGTAAAATAAAAAAATAAAAAATGTCGTCAAAATAATCATTAATTCTTAAGATCCCTCTGCATTCAATTATGAATCATTAGTTTGTTCTTCAAATAATTTATAGTAACATTTTAACCTAAGATTAAAATTTATAGAGATGTAAAGATTTGCGAAATATAATTCTCAAAATTTAGGAAAACATTTTTTGAGTTATGCTTAGAAAATGATATTTTAGCTAGGGTATAAGTATAACACCTCGTATTTCTAAAATATATAATTTTATATTAAATGTGGATTAAAGGGTAGGATTAGTGAAAATCCTAAACTTAGGGTCAAAATACAAAGGAAGGGTACAATGGTAATTTGTCAAACACGTAACCCTAGGAAAGTAAAATTGAATAAGAGGTCTCGAATGGGAAAACTAACCCTGGAAATGGATTCAGAACGAAAAATTGAGTGGTTAGGCAAGTTTCTGGAAATTTGGTGAATAGTATTTTTACCGGGTAAAAATACCGCTGTACAGTTGCACCGTAAAGCGTGTCGAATAAATTTTGGGCTCTAGGTTTGGATACAAGTTAAAAATGGTGCGTAGGACTAAGAAATATAATTTCAGGTGAAAATTGATGGAAATTAGAGTGTTTGGGGAAGCATGCCCACAGCGCGCATAACAACTTAAAACTGTGATTTCTCCGAACGACCGAAAAACTCCGGATTCATCTGATCAAGGACAGTTAAAGGACAATGGTTAATGTTAAAAATTAGAGTTTCTAAATAGTTTAGGAAATTATGGACATTTAGTGGAATAGGCGGGAGATTCGAATTAATTTGAATCGCGTGAGGTGGCGGTGGGACCCACCTCACTTAAGTGGACTTAGGCCACATAGGATAACACAAAAATCAGCATCTTCTCTTTCCTTCCTCCCACCCAAACCCGTGGCCACCATTGATGAAGGGGAAGCTTTGTGCAAAAATCTCATCCTCTCCAAACTCACTCAAATCTCACTCAAATCCAACAAAGTTTGTCATCAACCTTTAAGTAGAGAACCTTCCAAACACAACCATGGTATTCTTGGAGCTTGAAACTCACTAAATTTGGAGAAAAACCCATCTAAACCCGCGGACAAAGTTAGTAGTTTGGTGTTCTTGGGTTGGTTGTTCAAGTCATTGCTTGGATATCACTTGGAGGAGTCCTAGGCCTTGCTTGTGAGTAAGTTTCCACACTTTTAATTGGTTGAATATGTTGATTCAAATTTGGTGACCTAGAGCTATTTTTCATGAATTGATATAGTTAGAGAGCTCAAATTGAAATTGTGTACTAGATAAAAGTGGCTTAGAATGATGTTTTAGAGTGATATAAACCATAAAATTTATTGAGAATGATTGTGAAATGGCTTGGTGAAATTGTGTACTAGATAAAAGTGGCTTAGAATGATGTTCCTGACTTTGTGAAATGGCTTGGTGGTATGATTGTGTAATTGAGTTGTGGAATAATTGTCTGAGTTAATTATAGGATTGTATGATTTGTGGAAGTGTGAAATTGGATTGAATACCCCTAGGCTTGTGGACATGAACAATTCGGCCATGTGAGGGCATGTGGGGTTTGATGATGTAAAAATTGTATAATTGATGTTGTGTGGTTGTGAAGGGTGTTTAAGTGGACAGTATGTTGGTGTGATGTTGTGGAATTGGAAGGAAAAATATTAGGTGTGTGTGTGAGTGTGTGCATTCGGCCATTTAAGGGAAATTAAGAAAAATTGGTGCTAGGATCGTATTACATATTCAACCAATTAAAAGTGTGGAACTTACTCACAAGCAAGGCCTACGACTCCTCCAAGTGATATCCAAGTAATGGCTTGAACAACCAACCCAAGAACACCAATCTACTCACTTTAGCCGCGGGTTTAGATGGGGGTTTTCTCCAAATTTAGTGAGTTTCAAGCTCCATGAATACCATGGTTGTGTTTGGAAGGTTCTCTACTTAAAGTTTGATGACAAACTTTTTGGATTTGAGCGAGTTTGGAGAGGATGAAATTTTTGCACAAAGCTTCCCCTTCATCAATGGTGGTCGTGGGTTTGGGTGGGAGGAAGGAGAGTGAAGATGCTGATTTTTGTGTTGTCCTATGTGGCCTAAGTCCACTTAAGTGGGGTGGGTCCACCGCCACCTCACGCGATTCAAATTAATTTGAATCTCCCGCCTATGCCACTAAACGTCCATAATTTCTTAAACTATTTAGAAACTCTAATTTTTAACATTAACCATTGTCCTTTAACTATCCTTGATCAGATGAATCCGGAGTTATCCGATCGTTCAGAGAAATCACAGTTTTAAGATGTTATGTGCGTTGTCGGCACGCTTCCCCAAACACTCTAATTTCCTTAAATTTTCACCAGAAATTATATTTCCTAGTCCTATGCACCATTTATAACTTGTATCCAAACTTAGAGCTCATAATTCATTCGACACGCTTTATGATGCAACTGTACCGCAGTATTTTTACCTGATAAAAACATTATTCACCAAATTTCCAGAAACTTGCCTAACCACTCAATTTTTAATTCTGAATCCATTTCCAGGGTTAGTTTTCCCATTTGAGACCTCTTACTCAATTTTACTTTCCTACGGTTATGTGTTTGACAAATTACCATTTTACCCTTCCTTGGTATTTTGACCCTAAGTTCATAATTTTAACTAATCCTACCCTTTAATCCAGATTTAATATATAATTATATGTTTTAGAAATACGAGGTGTTATATTCATCCCTCCTTTTTGAAATTTTGTCCGCGAAATTAAATCATACATGTCCGCTAACTCAGGATACAGCTGGAGAATCTCATTCCCCCGTTCCCAAGTAGCCTCCTCAGGTGTACGTCCTTCCCACTGAATCTTTAACATTGGAATATTTTTACTTCTCAGCATCTTTTCACTGCGGTCAAGTATGTCTATATGGCCTACAGGAGTTTTCAGGTTCTCCCGAATTACAATATCATCCGGTATCACCACATGTGATTCATCCGGAACATAACGTCGCAGTTGTGACACATAAAAAATATCATGTAGATTCAACAACTGTGGAGGTAAGACAAGCTGATAGGTCGCTAATCCCAATCTTTTCATAATTTGATAAGGCCCGGTGAACCAAGGACTTATCTTCCTTACACCCAATGCACGGCCAACACCTGTGACCGGAGATAACCACACAAATACATGGTCACCTTCTTCAAATTCCAACGGCCTGTGTCTATTATCATAGTAACTTTTCTGCCGATTCTGTGCATGTTTAAGCTTTTCTCTAATCATTTCGATCTGTATTGTAGTCTCCTGCACAAAATCTGGACCAAATCTTTCTTTGTCACCTACCTCAGTCCAACAAGTAGGAGTACGAAATCTCTGTCCATACAATGCCTCATACGTGCCATGCCCAGACTGAAATGAAAATTATTATTATACGAGAATTCCACCAATGACAAGTACTTGTCCCAAGCAGTACCCTGCTCCAGTGTGCAAGCTCTCAGAATATCCTCAAGTGTCTATATGGTCCTCTCAGCCTGACCATCAGTCTGCGAGTGATACGCCGTGCTCAGCCTGAGCTGTGTGCCAAAAGCCTGCTGTAAAGCTCCCCAAAATCGTGAAGTAAAATTCGGGTCCCGATAACTTACAATACTAACCAGAATCCCGTGGAGCCTTACAACCTCATTCATATATAGTTTTGCTAATCTCTCCATAGAGAAATCCACTCGCACTGGCAGAAAATGTGCAGACTTCGTAAGTCTGTCCACTATAACCCAAATTGAATCGTAACTAGCTGAGTCCGAGGCAAACCAACAATAAAATCCATAGATATTCTCTCTCATTTTCACTCTGGTATATCCAGTGGCTGAAGTAAACCAGCAGGTTTTTGATGTTCTATTTTCACTTTCTGACAAACTAAACACTTTGACACAAACTCCGCAACATGCTTTTTCATCCCAGGCCACCAGAACTTAACTTTCAGATCTTGATACATTTTTGTAGCAGCTGGGTGAATAGCATACTGACCCTTATGCTAACTCCTTGGGCACCACAATCCTGCCCTGATATAATAACACTCCATGTTCATTCACAGATACACCGCTCTGGCCTTTCAAGTATTTCACACTAACATTTCGTATTTGAGTTTCTTTAATTTTCTCTATCAACTCATTCTCAATTGTAATCAGCTCAATGTCACAAATTCTACCTGCAAAGAAATCTGTTATTCTTAAATCCCGAAAGTGCTCAATCACTTCATTATCCCACATCATCATATGAGATAAACTGACAGACTTCCTACTCAAGGCATCTGCCACCACATTAGCTTTACCCAGATGGTATTTCAATTCAAAATCATAATCCTTTAAGAATTCAACCCACCTCCGTTGTCTCATGTTCAGCTCTTTATGATCAAACAAATATTTCAAGCTTTTGTGATCACTGAACACAACAAACTTCATCCTATAGAGAAAATGTCTCCAGATTTTCAAGGAAAACACAATAGCCGCAAGCTCCAAGTCATGCGTTGGATAATTTTTCTCGTGAGGCTTCAACTGCCTAGAAGCATAAGCAACCACTCTCCTTTCTTGCATCAGAACACTCCCCAAATCTTTCTTGGAAGCATCACAACATAATTCAAACTCACCTTCTGGATCGGGAATAGTCAACACAGGAGTAGTAGTCAATTTCTCTTTAAGAGTCAGAAAATAGTTATCACATTCCTGGGTCCACACAAAAGGAGTATTCTTTTGTGTCAATCGGGTCAACGACAATATCATAAAAAAAACCCTTGTATAAATCTACGATAATAACCAGCAAGACACAGAAAGCTCCTGATCTCAGTCACAGCCAGAATTCACACTTAGATGGCTTAACATATAACTTTTTATCTTTCAACACCTGCAAAATAGTCCTCAGATGCTCCGTATGCTCCTCTTTACTTTTAGAATAAATCAGGATGTCATCAATAAATACTATCACAAATTGGTCCAAATACGGTTTAAAAATGTGATTCATATAATCCATGAACACCGCAGGGGCATTAGTAAGCCCAAAAGGGATCACCTGATATTCAAAGTGTCCGTATCTGGATCAGAACGTCATTTTAGAAACATCCTCCGGCTTAATCCGAATCTGGTGGTATCCGGACCGGAGATCAATCTTAGAGAATACATAAGCACCCCTCAACTGATCCAACAAATCATCAATACGTGGCAATGGGTACTTGTTCTTAATCATAACTTTATTCAACTGTTGGTAGTCAGTATACAATCTCATACTACCGTCTTTCTTTTTCACAAATATTATCGGTGCTCCCCATACAGACACACTTAGTCTGGTAAAGTTATTTGCAGTTAGTTTTTCAATATGCTTCATCAACTCAGCCAGCTCCAGTGGCGACATCCGGTATGGAGCCAAAAAAATAGGTCCCACACCAGGCAATAAGTCTATGGAGAATGCAATCTCCCTCTCAGGTGGAAATTCTGGTATCTCATCAGGAAATACGTCAGCAAATTCATTAACCACTGGGATACTTGAAATCTCTTCCTCCTTGTCGCCCACCAATTCACCCAAGAATACATAACCCAGATCACCAGCCTTCAAGGCTTTAATAGTTTTTTTTTTTTATAACAGGGCTTTAATAGTTTTACATACAGACAGATAAAGAGACGGACAACCAACGGGCCTCTCAGGAGATAAAATCAACCTCTTTTTGCAGCAATCAATCATTGCACATTTTTGAGACAACCAGTCCACACTCAAAATCAGATTGACAGAGGCCAGGGACAAGATAATCCAATCAATAGTGTAGCCCCTGCCTTCATAGACAAACTCAACCTCTACAAATAAAGGAGGAATTACTAACCTCTCATGTAGCAGTAGTAATACGCAAGGGGAAATCATCCGTGTTACACTTAAGTTCAACCCCTTAGCCACATATTCCGCCACGAATGAATGCATCACTCCCGAATCAAACAACACAGATAAATCAATATTAGAGATGAAAATTATACCTTTAACAAGATTTGGTGCCTTCTCTGTCTGCTGCATATTTGTAGTATAAACACGTCCCACATTAGGAACAGATGGAAAAGCCTGCAGATTCGCAGCCTGCCCAGCATTACTATAACATTCTCTAGCAAAATGCCCAACTTTACCACACTTGAAGCATGAATTTGGAGCCGCAGTACAAGGACCCCGATGGTACCTTTTACACTTATCACATTGAGGAGCGAAATTCCTGTCATTGAAATCACCCTCTGGCCACCACCTCTCTTGAATTGACCCGGAGGCTGCCTTACCTGCAACCCCCTTCCTCTGTTGTTATTATGATGGTAGCCACCTCTATAATTAGAACCAGAAGGACTAGCCATCTTCTTAACCTCTTGCTCCTTAACAGAATTTGATTTCGGATACCTACCATATACAGTCTCAATCCTCTTGCATTGGGTCACTAAATCAGCAAAGTTCATCACAGCAGTGTTTGACATACGCTTAGCAATTTTTTCGCTTAATCCTCTTTGAAATTTTGCAGATAAGAAATCCAGAGTAGGCAGAGAACCCCCATAATTGGCAAACTTGACCAATTCATTGAATTTGGCCAAATATGCATCCACAGACATAGAACCTTGTACCAACTTGTCAAATTTTCCCTGTTTAGCTTCCCGAACATCCCATGGAAAATATTCTTCATGGAATAAGGTCTCAAATAGAGCCCAAGTCAGCTCCTCTCCCTGAATAACAAAAGGGCGAGATACGTTGCACCACCACTCGTGGGCATCACCCTCTAACATATATACTGAGTACATTAATTTCTGAGGATCCTGGCACCTCAGAACTTGAAATATCTTGTCCATCCCCATCAGCCAGGTAGTAACAACCTTCGGGTCCTTTGACCCCTGAAATCCTGGAGGTTTATGTTTTTAAAGGATATAAGCCTCCGCTCATCAGCAGCACCAGCATTAAACTGCTTAGCAACCCCTGAAGACTGAGCAACATATGTAGGATCAACAGTGCGCTGACTAGCCTCACCAGTATGGTGACTAGCCCCACTCTCCCTCTGCTGGGTTGTAACAGATAGTGTAGGTGTAGGAGACATTATAGCTGTGTGAGGAAAAAAATCATCCCTCCTATGCTAAGCTCTCTCAGCCCTCATCTCAGTCATGAAGGCCTGCAGCATATCCTGATTATTCTTCATCGAGTTTTCTGTCATTGTTCTATTTGCAGTCGTCTCCGCTGCAGAGCATTCAGAACTGCAGTCACCGGATTAGGCGTTGGAGGATCTGCACCTCGTGTCCCATAGCGACCACGAACCCTCCTCATGATAACCGTACATGTAACACAAAGGAATGAGATGATCAAACCCACACTGAGGAATCACATATACATTAATCATAAAGAGTTTACAGATAGCTATGCAACACAAAATACAGTCATACATAATCAGAGTTCCCTAGTAAATTGCTCTGATACCATAAAATGTAACAGCCCGTTACGTACCGGTATTGTTAACATTGATTATGATATTAACAGCAGTTACAATCACAATAGTTCATTTATAAAAATGCGAGTAAACTTTTTTCGTTTCATTACGCGAGCATTTAAAACAATAATAAAGAGTAATAAATAAAAGCTGTGACCGTAACTAAAAACTAACTACGAAATAATAGTATTAATTACCTAATTATCATATAATACTACGGGGTGTTGGATTTTGCTCTTTCACTAAAGCCCAGTAGGGTCTAGAGTGTAAGAAGAGCCCAAGAAACCTAAAGCCCATTCTGCTTAGGGCTAGGGTTTCTTGGAACCCATATATATTCTACACTTATAGTCATCAGCCTCTCAAGTCTTCACTTGGTGGTTGCAGAGGATGAGGTAAGGTCATCTCCCTGAAAGTGAGAGAGTGCCCACACACTTCTCGTTTCCCCTTGAGACAGTCTAGAAGATCTGCCACAATCCAGCTTCAAGGAGGTTGTTCGTGTTGCGGCGCTGAGGTGAGCAGTTCGTGAAGAGGAATCATACAAGGGAAGATTCTACACGAGATCTGCTCACTAAGAGGTAATCGTGAAATGAAGATGATTTGGTAAGCATACCAATGTACTAGGTCCTAAACCGCTTCCACATAAATCCAATAATTCCTACAAGGGGTTCCCATAAACCCACTTAGCATAAATCTCACTCTTACGGTTTTTACCTATCCGAATATGGTTCAGTATTTTAATGACTGCAGAAAATTCTCATGTCGCAAACCTCTCATATTTTAGTATGTTATTCTAGACTTAATTATCTTTCCAACAAACTATCACACGCTTCAAAAATTTCTTGTTTTCTCCGGTTATCTCCATTTGAAGTTGGACAAGCAATTCTGCCAGCCAACCTCAAATAGGGCTCCAAACATCCCTCACTCTTTCCACGATTACGGACAAAACACTCCACCAATTTCTTTCAAATTTTTATACCGTAAACTAGACACCTCAAGCTTCAATTTGACATATCATGCACCTAATTTTACCAAAAATTGAGACATGAATAAATTTCCAAAAACCGGTCCAGACAGCCCCAAGTGCAGGGGACTTCTGGGAAGTCTGTGTTCAACGACCTCTACAGGGTAGCATGTTACTACTATGGTTCTTGAATTTTTACACAAGGTAGTTGACATCCCAATATTCAAAACGGTGTATGGAATGTCCCTATTAGACTTCTATGGAGGGAGATATGCTCTTCCTAAATTCACCCAAAATATTTCATTTTATAGAAATTTCGCCAGCATCTCCTTTGTTTTTGCAACATATCCCACTTTCGTAAAAGTGTGTTATCTATCATCAAGGGTACCTAATAGACACGGGTGGCACTCAAGGACCAGCAATACCTTGGTGTGCTTACAATTCATCACAATTCATATCCATTTACTCAATATACATAATCCATGCTTACTTTACATTTCATTCCTCGATTTATAAAACTTAAAACATTACAATCACTTTGATCAATTGCATGCATTCTTTAAACATACACATAATTCATCAATTAAAATAGGCCTACTGCCCTTTCATCATATATCATTCTTCAATAATACACAAGGTTCAATATTACAATTACAATTCTCTATTTACAATAATTTACAATAGTTCTTCAAATACAACATAATAATCCTCAAAATAAACATGATAAACCATCCACTAAACTTAGATAAAATATGACTTGAACAAAGATGGCAATATGAATAATCCTAGATTAACATACAATGTTCATGTCCTAAGTCTAGCCTAGGTCAAATGGCCACAAAATGCAAAATAGGCTGTAAGCTCTCATGCTCATCCTATGGGCCTCTTGCCCCCCGCTCCAGTGCCACTGCCATTACCTGAAATAAAGTCCCCAAAACAGGGTGAGATATACGAATATATCTCAATAACCCAGAGGTTCTAGAGATTACTCCGCCCTATGACTCACTCAGATGTAATGGCAAAAATTTGGGATATGTTGGAAAAACAATGGAGATGCTGGCGAAATTTCTATAAAATGGCAGATTTTTGGTGAACTTTGGGAGAGCATATCTCCCTCCACAGAAGTCCAATAGGGACGTGCCATACACCGTTTTGAATATTGAGATATCAACTACATTGTGTAAAAATTTGAGAACCATAGTAGTAGCACGCTACCCTTTATAGGTCGTTGAACACATACTGCCTAGAAGTCCCCTGCAGTTGGGGTTGTCTGGACCGATTTTTGGGAAACTTAGGGTGTGCATGACAACCTTCCCGGAATGAGTTTTTTTTTTAATTTTTGTTCTCGCGAACAAAAATGGATGAGAATTGCGTTTGATAAAACCGGTTTATTTTTTGTTCCCGGGATGAACCAGTTTTATTTTTGTGCTGGGGAACAAAAAAAAGAATCAAAAAATTTATGCTTCTCTATTCCCGGGCACAAAAAGAGAATCAGTTTTTTCTCACACTCGTACGACTCCGTACCCGCTCACACATCAACACCGAACCATCACTGCTTTCAACCATATCATCGGACGACAAATCCCTCCTTTCACACAGAAGTTGCAAATTTTGGAATTTTTGAAATTGGGGTTAGGGCTCTTGAAGGATTACACATCTGAAACAAATTTATTAGTCTTATTATATTGCAGTCCGTTGAAAAGTGCAGTCTGTTGAAATAAAAATAATTTAATATAGTGAATTATTTTATAGCTCGACCTTGGATATGCAGGGAGCTCGACCTTGGATCTGGAAAAGTGCAGTCCATCTTCATAGGATTTTTATTTTTTATAGCTCACAAATTTTAAATCCATTATAGAAAAAAAATAAAAAGAAGAAGAAAGAAGAAGAAGACGAAGACAGAAAGAAGAATACTTTTAAATCCAATGAGAACATAAAGACAGAAAGACGAAGACAGACGGAAAGAAGAATGATTTTTTATAGCTCACAAATTTTAAATCCATTCTTCATAGGATTTTTAATTTCAAAGAAGAAGACGAAGACAGAAAGAAAAAAAAAACAGAAAAAAAAAAATGTTATCAAACGTAATTCTGATTCTTGGAACAAAAATAAATTATGTTAACAAACGTAATTCTGATTCTTAGAATTGTTCCAAGGCACAGAAATAAAAAAGAATCATTTCTTTTCAGAAACAGTGCCAGGAAATAGAATGATTGTCATGCGCAGCCTTATTACCATCTCAATTCTTAGTCAAATTAGGTGCATGATATATCAAATTGAAGCTTGAGGTGTCTAGTTTACTGTGTAAAAATTTGAAAGACATTGGTGGAGTGGTTTTTCCGTAATCGTGGAAAGAGTGAGGGCTGTTTGGAGCCCTGTTTGAGGTTGGTTGGCAGAATTAATTGTCCAACTTCAAACAAATATAACCGGAGAAAACGAGAACTTTTTGGAGCTTGTGATAGCCTGTTGGAAATATAATTAAGTCTAGAATAACATACTAAAATATGAGAGGTTCATGACACGCGAATTTTCTGCAGTAGTTAAAATACTTAACCATGTTCGGTTAGGTAAAAATCATAAAAGTGAGATTTATGCTAAATGGGTTTATGGAAATCCCTTAGTGACTTGAGAGAAGTATTATATGATAATTAGGTAATTAATATTATTATTCCACAGTTAGTTTTCAGTTACGGTCACAACTTTTATTCATTACGTTTTATTATTGTTTTAAATGCTTGTGTAATGAACCGGAAAAAGTTTACTCACATTTTTATGAATGAACTGCTATGATTGTAACTGCGCTTAATATCATAATCAATGTTAAAAATACTGGTACGTAACGGGTTGTTACAATAAGTTAGAAAAATATATTTATTTAATACATTTATTATTTTATTTTACTTTTTTAGAACATTAGCTTGCAAATTTTTATGTTATAGTATGGGTATTAATTTATGCTTTGTCATGATTAGGAATATAATTATTATGTTCTACTATAATTTAGATCTATTTACTATCTGTTATAATAATAAAGGGAAGAGAGATTTTAATAGATCTAGACAATAAGAAATTATCAAAATATAATTCTTCAGGAATCCTTTTCTTCTTTTATGCATCTTTTGTAAGAGAAAAAAAAAAACACTGTTCATGGTACTTGTTGGGTGCTAGGTGCTTTGTAGGATGTTCCCTTACTTAGTCTATCAAAAGAAAACTCATTCGTTCTCAAGATATTGACCCAGTCGCGCAAGTGCACACATCTAGTAATAAGTGGGATTATTAGTGCCCAGATTATCATTCCCATGAGGATAGTAACTCTAAATAATACTTTGAACTAAACCTTAAAGAATATAGAAAGAATAAAAGAACAGTTTTGAACTGTATGGTCTTTCATTTCCTAATATTTTAGGAACGTTCCCCAAAAAATAAGAGGTGCATATTGACTCTAAACAACTCCTCACGTTGTTATATATTCAAATTCTTTCTGAGTTCAGGAGGAACAAAAAACATTGGAAGTTTGGTGTTGTGGTACTGAAATGATAAATGCAGAATTTAAATTTTAACAATAGTTCAGAGACAACAGGGTGATATGATAAATAGATAACATTTTTGACAGAAGGAACAGATCCATTGTTCCATTCTTAAGCATCTGTGTTCTCAACTCAAGATGTAACCCTTATGAAATTGTTAGGTCTTTTCATTGCCAATTCTGATTGCTCAGCTCATGGACTAAATAACTCACAAGTTTCCATATTCCTATATCTCCCTTGACTCCAACAGTTACTAAGTATAGAACCTCCAAGGAACGAGGTGGTTCCTTATTCCTAAGGCAACTATTAAGATTGTTTCCACAATCTTACCTTCCTTCTATGATTAAGTTGTCTGAAACCTCTTCCTTGAGAAAGTTCCTTTCTTAACTGCGTTCAATTTCCATTGGTACCTAGATATTTAAAAAACACTTAAATCATAGAAATACAAAAGGTTCAGTGCAAAAGTTTTGAACACTGTTCATTAAAAACTTCACAACTTTTCCATTCCAAAATAACTTAGCCCATGGATGAAAATACAAACATAATTATCTTAATCTGAAGTCCCATAGACTCGAGATTCAGATTGAAGAGAGCGATTGGATGAGAGAGAAATAACAGACTTATATTAATAAACACAAGTTGAGTACAACAGTGTGAAGCAAAATGGAGAAAATGGATATTTGCTTGTGATAAGTCTCAAATGGCTACAAGTATGTTAGAGTGATTTAACATCATTTTGTATGAAGTTTTCTTATTGAACCCCCCTCTAGGTTACAATTCGGCCTTTATAAAGTTAAATAGGTTTGAAATATATTAGACTTTAATTTGTGTTTTGTAAGCTATTTTGGTGATATTGTGAGTCTTTAAAAGATTCTAAATACCTACCTTTAGTGTGTGGGTTAAGTAAATTAAGTTATGGGTACAATTCTCGACTTATGATATAATTAATAAAGACTTAAGTTTTGGCATGAATTGACACTTGAAAGTGTTGGACTAATGATGTGTATAATCATCTATCAATTCAAAATTAACATGTAAAAGTGTTGAATTCTTGGAGTCCAAGTTAAGTTTTTTGATGATTGATGTTGATTGTTTGATGTTTTTTGATGATATATATGATTTGATATGATATGATATGATATATATATATATATATATATATATATATATATATATATATTCCGGTTCTTGGCCAATGAACAACTTGTTATGCCATGAATGCATCTTGTGCTCGATTTACTCCGGTTACTCCATAAGAACTTATATGCTAGGAGATTTATCTGGGCTATCAGTGTAGAGATTTTAACTATAGGATTGTTGTATGCTTAGTTATGCTATATGATGTATTTTATGCTATGTATTTGATCTTTCATACAGGAAGTGAACTCGAGGGTAGAGAATACTCCATAAACCCTGAGTTTACTGAGATGGTTGTATCTCACCCCATTTGGGGACTTACATTTCAGGTAATCTGGTTAGAGCAGGATAACCTTCTCAGGGCAAGAAGCCTGTGCAGGGAGGCTAGTGATGAAGTTAGATTAGTTATTAGTTAGTTATGGATTTTTGTTTATGTATATATTTTGAAGCATGATAGTGATCATGCATATGTATCTCTAATATCCATTTTGAGGCTTGTGTAGCCTTGTACATTTGTATATGTTAGATATCAGTTTCAGTATATCTATTAGTTTGTATATGATATATGTAATAGTGCAGAGCCACAATACAGTATTTGTTGTATTTCATATAGTGCTTTTGCATTCTATTATGCAAAAAGATGTATGTATAAGTCTGGTAAGATTTGATATGGAGCCAATTTCTGTAGGAATCCATGGATGGATTCTGAGTTTGATGATATGAATATTAGAATGTCTGGATTTTTTGGATTATAGGTATTGTTTAAGATATGGGATTTTGTTCCCAAGTTAGTCCAGATTACAATCTTAATGTTGTTCGTAAGATACTATTCAAATTGGTACAAGTTACTATATTTGGGTAGTATTTGACTGTTAACTATGGTTACAGGAAAAGTATATAAGAACTCTGTGCAGGTATGAAACTTTATAGTTTAAAAATAAATAACTCATGACAATACGTAAAGATAATTAAAAGAAAAAAATTTATTCGCCCAATTGCTTTAGTTACGGGTGATACATATAGGTTAAGTCTTCTGCTTGAATTATAAATTATGATGCATTTTTATACCATTTGTATATTAACAAACTGACTGCAGATGGGGCATTACAAGGATTCTCTGTACGGTGATTTTGAGGTGGGAGAGGCGATTGTGACTGTATTGGCTTATGGTTATTTGCGACATTGTGCATGTTCACCATCGTGGAATGGGAATCCAAATTTATCGATTTTCCGCGAACAATGCCAATGTTCGATTCAAGAGGATCAAATATGTCTACCCATAGGGTGGTAAGTCAATATCAGATTAGTACGCTCGCATATATCTGTAAGAAAGATTGCAAGGGGTCACAAATCATTGTGCACAAGAGAGAGAGAGAGAGAGAGAGAGAGAGAGAGAAAGAGAACGCATTTCCAATGTGTAGGGTGTGTGGATAGTGGCAACTAAGAATAATGAAGCGTAAAGGGTCATACTTAATGAGTTTAACCCTTATTTATATGCAGGTTACCTGATGATAGTAGAATTATGATATCCTTTGGATTGTTAGGGAATCTTATCTTCTCTCTCCTAGTAGTGTGATAATATTGTTATCCTTATCTTTCTTAGTTGTTTGTTGTGAGTTGTTGAGACACAGGCTTATAGTTTGGGTCCATAACAAGAACTTTATTGTAAATAAATATAATTAAAAAACAAATTATATATCCCGGGAAAAAATGTACACATATATAAGTGATTATATTTAGTTAATTTTAGCGAAAATGTAAAAAATTTAAATTAATTTTTTTCCTTGTATGATTCATTTTAGCAAAATTAATCCAATTAGAAGTAAAAGCATATAAGTGTTGGGCTTCCTCGATAATACTAAGCCCAAAGCCCATGAGGGTTTAAGAAACACTAAAACGCTAAACCTCTTCCTTCCCCTATAAGTACATTAGTTGTGGGTTGAAGGTAGGTTAGAAAAAGAAAAGAGAAAAGGTTGACTTGTGAGATTTGAGGGTTTTGAGTGAAAAGCTCAAAGCTTTGATTTTTTAGAGCACCTCTAGGGATAAGCTTGAGTGTTATACCTCCTTCGGGAAGTTTGAGAGAAAATCACCATTATAGGTGAGGTTTGAGTGTACCACCATTATTTGTGATGCTTGATCTTTTGCAACACATTCTTTTCATAGTGGAAGTTTGATCTTTGGACTAGTTCCCATTGGATTTTACTTCTTCTCATTGGAGAAGGGTTTTTCACGTTAAAAAATCTATTGTGTTCTCTCTCTCTCCTCTGTAATTCTTATTTTTCGTTGTGCTGACTGACCTGATGATACATGACGACCTCTGATTGAAGAGCCAAGATCCTAGCTCGACATTTGACTTTTGCGAAGGCTTCTTAGCCGAGATAGAGGAAACTGAGTTCCCAACAGTGGTATCAGAGCCTAGGTTCGATGGGTTCTGAGGGAGACGAGATGTAGGCCAGTGGAATCTCATATGATGGAGATATGTTCAAGCCGACCGCGAACAATTTCACTTACTGGAGATCAATGATGGAAAATCATCTGTACTGCAAAGATCTATATGAGCCCATTATACTTAAAGAGGAGTTTGAAGGCAAAACTAATAAAGGGTGGGAGATCCTATGTCAGAAGACGGTGGCCACGATCAGGAAATATATTGACAAAAGTCTCTTTGAGCACATGTCCGAGTTCACGAATGCGTACGAGTTATGGACGAAGCTAGAATCCATGATTCAGAAGAAAACTCCCAAGAACAAAGCTCTCCTGGTTCACCGACTTGTGAAGCTGGAATACAAGGATGAGATGAGCATGATTGAACACCTCAACACTATAAAGGTATTGTGAATCAGCTGTTTAAAGTCAAGATGAAAATTGATGACGAGATGCAGGCATTGCTGCTGCTGAGTTTGCTGCCAGAAAGTTAGGATACTATGGTGGTGACATTAAGCAACTCGGATCCTGATGAAAAATTGAAGATGGATGTTGTAACAGACAGCCTCCTGAATGAGAAATCCAGGAGAAGGGAAGGAGGTGTAACTAGCTCATATGAGGCAAACGTGAACTAGAATAGAGGAAGGCCCGACACCCAGGGTCATAGCAAGAGTCGGGGTCATGACAAGTCTAGAGGCCGGTCTAGGCCAAAATATGAGTTGGAGTGCTTCTATTGTGGGAAGTTCGATCACAAGAAGCCGGATTGCAGGACTCTACAGAAAGATGAGAAGAACGACACTGTGAAACCGGATCATATTATTCCAAAGAAGAAAGAAGACAAGAGCACCACTGCAGTGCCTGCCAACCCTGATACTGAGATATTTCTCCTCGATGAAGACAATTATTTGAATATTGCATATGATGTTTGCACTTAGATTGTTGACTTCGGTGCCTCCTTACACGTTACTCGTAAGAACCCGCACCGTTAAATTAGGAATTTAATTAATTTAAATGTGAATTTAGGAAATAATTTCATAATTGACCCTAATAATTAGGAGAAGGCTTAAATAATTATAGTGAGTGATTAATAATGTTGAAAGTTGTTTTTCTAGCGAAAAGTGCAGATACCGGTTCTGCTCCACGGTATAAGTGCGTACCGATGAAGTATCCCAGAAAATTATAAAAAGTGTGTATATGTTACTAAAATAATATATAGGACTAGTGTGTCAACTTTCAAGTCAAAATAATGAGAACTAGTGTCAGAACTGATACCGGCTACGTAAAAGCGCGTACCGGCAAAGTGCTGCGAAAAATAAAATAAAAATATGACAAATCTTAGAAAAATTTCTAGGTTCAGAATCCAAAGTTTGGAATTGAAATGATAAGTGTAGCTATTAGTGCTAATACAGTGTGATTAAACTTAATACGGGAATAAATAGCCTTGGCACAAATTTTTAGGTCAGTTTTACTCATTCTATACGTGAAGTTTCTGAGGTCTTGTGCCTCCACCTTTCCACCCTCTCCCTTCTACTTGTAAACTCATGCAAAAATCCTCCTTTCTTCTTGTTTCCTTCTCCAAAGATTAGCAAACACTTGGGTGTGTGATTGGTGAGGATTAAAGGTGCCACTTTCTTAGTTGGGGTTGCTGTGTGAGGGGTTTTGGTTGCTGCCTCTGAGCTTGGGTGGTGAATGAACTATTTTTCTTAGCATTTGTATTGCCAAGAAGTAATCTTTTGTGCAAAGAACCAAGCTTTGATCACCATTTTCGTAGCCTTGTAAAGTCAGACTTGTGGAGCTGCATAGAGACTTCAAGAGCACCCCCTCTTTTTGTTTTGAGCTTTGGGGTATGTCCTTGAACCTTGTTCATTAGTTTTCTTTGATAAAATTTGAGTCTTGGCATGTAAAATGAGATGAGTAGGTAACCAACATAAACACTTGCTTAAATGTATCTAAAAATGCATGCTTGGACGTCTGGAAGTGTAAAAAATGGAACCTTGAAGGGATATCTTCGCCAAAATGCAAAACTGCATTCTGTCGCGAAATATCCGAATATTTGGCTGGAAATATGCGGATATGGATATCCGGATATTGGGTCTGGAAATATCTGGATATCGATATTCGGATATTGGGTCTGGAAATATCTAGATATGGATATCCGGATATTGGGTCTAAAAATATCTGGATATGGATATTCGGATATTGGGCCTGTGAATATCTGCATATGGATATCCGGATATTGGGTCTGGAAATATCCAGATATTGATATCCAGATATGTCCCCGAGAAATATCGGGATATTCTGGAAAAAAATGATGTTTTGAGCTTATTTACCCAAACAGAAGCGTAGGTTGGGTTTCTAGACCCTTAATTGATTATTAAGAACCTTTGGAATAATTTAATTAAGTCAGAACCAATAATATTGAACGTTTATGGCTTTGAGAGAAGCCTATGGTCATTAAATGTAAAAGGAAACGTTGTCCTAATGCAATCAACTTCTAGACTATGAATATTAATTATATTGCTGGTATAAACAGACCGTGAGAGTGCTGTTTGTGGACCTTGGGCGGCTGTGGACTTTGACTTGGGATTGTTAGCTTGCGAGGTAAGCTTTCGTGTCCTCGGTTTTGTCATTGTTGGTTCCACCATACCTCATGGAGGGATGGTTTATATGCATAATGTGTTTTCATGTATTGATATTTGAAATGCTATTGAGTTGTTAAGTGCAAATGCCTTATGATATGTATGTGATGTTCCGCCTAGACGGTAAGCCTGAGTATGTAGCATCATACAATATGGTGATCCTGTGGGCAGGTACCAGCAGCGGCTTGTACTATTGTGGGTTGTAGACGTATGTAATTTCTGCATGTTCTCTGGCCAGTAGGATTTTTGACTCACATGACATGATTATATGCTGCATTGCACTGATTTTGGAACTTATATTATATTACTACTTTTGGAACTTATATTGCACATGTAAGTGAGCTTGGGGTGGAGAGATCTTTGAGGACCGCTTGTCTTACTGAGATTTCTTTTTAGAGATCTCACCCCACGTTTGGGGCACATTTTCAGGTTCAGGTAACTTGGGGGTTGATACCTCAGGCGGTAGGAGGCCGAAGCTTAGTTGACTGATGTATGCATGTTATGCTGATCTACTTGGATGCTGATTTATGTTTGATTGTCATTATATTGTTATTTGAGCTGAGACTATGTTGGGCTTTGTTGTCTTATTTGGTGAGCATGGGGGTTATCCATGCCACATTGCTTTGACTTTATTTATTTAGACTTGAGTTTGTATAATCTATCAGGATACCGTCCGGTCTACATGTTGTAGTTCTGCGACTAGATATGCATTTATTAATTGAGGTTATTCAGTTAGTTGTTTTATTGTAATCTACATGCAGGCATTATTTTGTAAAAAGATTAAGTAATCAACTTGATAATTATAATGATGTCATAATTGAAAGGAAAAGTTAGCTTCTGCATTTAATTAAGATGCGCTTAATACAGTAATATGATAACAAATTCGGATGCATACGGGGTGTTACATTACTCCACACAAAGTTTTTTCTGTTCTTAGCGAGGTGGTATTTTGGAGTCGTGAAGATAGGAAATCAGGTGACCAGTAAGATTGTTAGTGTCAGTGATGTGACCTTGACCACGGATGTCGGGCGCCGACTTATGTTGAAAGATGTAAGGCATGTTCCTGACATGCGTCTGAATCTAATCTCGGTAGGCAAGCTTGATGTTGTCGGATTAGTGAATTACTTTAGTAGTGGTAGATGGAAGCTGGTCAAGGCAAACTTGGTTATTGCCTGAAGTAAGAAAGAAGGCTCCTTGTACGTGATGTAAGGAAAGATCAATGGCGGAGAAGCAACTTTGTCCGAGATGGACCTACCCTAGAGCTGTGGCACAAGCGCCTCAGCCACATGAGCAAGAAAGGGCTCCAAATTTTGAGCAAGAAAGGATTATTGACCGGGTTGAAAGGCCAAGCATTTTAGAGCTGCATGCACTGCCTAACTGAAAAGCAGCACCTGGTTTATTTCGTGAAACCTGATCAACCCAGATGACGCAGGTATATTCTTGACCTCATCCATATTAATGTCTGCTCGATGTTAGAGAGATCCCTTGGAGGAGATCAGAACTTAATTTCATTCATTGATGATCATTTTCGCAAAGTGTGGGTGTTTTGTTGAAGTCTAAAGACTAGGTACTCCAATCCTTCAAAGATTTCCATGCAATGGTTGAAAGGTGTAGATACCAAGTTTTGTCTAGAAAATTTTGAAAAGAAAACCAAAAAATAAAATAAATTAAAAGGTGAAGAGGACTTTTTCATCAACACAAGGCAAGTCTGTGCAAGTCTTCTCACCAGAAAATGCAGAAAGCAAAAATGACAAATTGACATACGCTAAAAATTAAGATCAAGAAGCAATGCATTAAAATGATATTTTGGAGGAGACCAGCGTTTGATTTCCACGAGCAACCTCCTAGCACTACATTGGAAAATCCAAGGTCTTCTTTGATTCAATAGGCAACAAGAAGTAAAGTTCATCTTCCTTTTTTTATAAAATCACAAACACAGAACACAACAAGGGATTTTTTTGGGGGTTCTAACTACTGTAGAAAAAAGAATAAGAAGGAGAATCTAAAAAAAAAAAAAGACAAATTAGAAGAGAAACATCAAATTTCTTTAAACCGAAGCATTCCTCAAATCCATAATCATAAACCTTCAAATACAACACAGTAATCATCTCCCCCTCAATTAGCCTTCGTTCATAGTTGGTCTCCACTAATATATCCACAAACCCATAACCATCTGTTGGGCTTCCTCCTTCAATGCTAAGCCCAAGCCCATTTGAGGGGTTTCCTAAAAACCCTAACCCTAATTCCCACCTCCTCTATATATACTCATTAGTTGAGGGTGGAGGCTAGGTTAGATTTAAAAAGGTCGGATTTGAGAGAACAAATTTGAGAAAAAAATTATTTGATTGTTTGAGTAAAGCTTTATGCTTTGCATTTGAGAGATCTCTAGAGAGAGTTTGAGTGAAACATCTCTAGGGCAGTTTGATTATCACCATTGTTGGAGAGGTTGAGTTAACCACCACATTGGTGTATTTGATTATTTGTAACCATTATTTTCATAGTGGATTTCTGATCTGGACTAGGTCCCGTGGGTTTTTACTTCTTCATTAAAGAAGGTTTTCCCACGTTAAATCTGGTTGTGTTCTTCTTCTCTCTCTCCTATTTTGTGATTTTTCGTTTTGATATTTCCGCTGCACTGCCTGGCCTATTGAAGTTCAGGCCCAAATCCGAGATCAGGATCTTGTTGATTGACTTCCGCACAAAGGCCCCTGAGCCGAGCTTGAGGGAACCGAGTTTTCCCAACAGTGGTATCAGAGCCCGAGTTCGACGGGTTCTGAGGGAAACGAGATGAGAGACCGGCAGGCAAAACTGATAAGGAGTGGGAGATCCTGAGTCGGAAGGCGGTAGCCACGATCAGGAAATATATTGATAAAAGCCTCTTTGAGCACGTGTCCGAATTCACGAACGCGTATGAGTTGTGGACGAAATTAGAGTCCATGATTCAGAAGAAGACTCCCAGGAACAAAGCACACCTGGTTCGCCGACTTGTTAAGCTTGAATACAAGGATGTCATGAGCATGATTGAACACCTGAACACCTACAAAGGTATTGTGAATCAGCTGTCAAAGGCTGATATGAAAATTGATGAAGAACTGCATGCATTGCTGCTATTGAGCTCGCTGCCAGAAAGTTGGGATACTCTGGTGGTGACCCTGAATAACTCGACTCCAGATGGAAAATTGAAGATGGATGTCGTGACAGACAGCCTCCTGGGCGAAGAATCCAGGAGAAGAGAACGAGGTACTTCGAGTACGTCTGAGGCCAACGTTGCTGAGAACAAAGGGAAATTCGACTCCCGCGGTAGAAGCAAAAGCCGGGGTAGAGGTCGTGACAGACGAGACAAGTCCAGAGGTCGGTCAAAGCCGAAATATAAGTTGAAGTGCTTTTACTGTGGAAAGACAGGCCATAAGAAGCCAAACTGCTGGACCCTACAGAATGATGAGAAGAACGGCTCTGTGAAGCCGGATCAGATTATTCCCAAGAAGAGGGAAGACAAGAGCACCACTGCGGTGGCTGCCAACCCGGATGCCGAGATATTCCTCCTTGGTGAGGATAATTATTTGAATGTTGCATATGATGACTGCACCTGGATTGTTGACTCCGGTGCCTCCTTCCACGTTACTCCACACAAAGGTTTTTTCTCCTCTTACCGAGGTGGTGATTTTGGAGTCGTGAAGATGGGAAATCAGGTGACCAGCAAGATTGTTGGTGTTGGCGATGTAACTCTGACCACGGATGTCGGATGCCGACTTGTGTTGAAGGATGTGAGGCATGTACCTGACATGCGTTTGAACCTAATCTCGGTAGGCAAACTTGATGATGCTGGGTTAGTGAACTACTTTGGTAGTGTTAGATGGAAGCTGGCCAAGGGAAACTTGGTCGTGGCTCGAGGTAAGAAAGAAGGCTCCTTGTACGTGATGCAAGGAAAGATCAATGGCGGAGAAGCCAATTCTGTTCGAGATGAATCTAGCTTGGAGCTATGGCACAAGCGCCTTGGCCACATGAGCGAGAAAGGGCTACAGATCCTGAACAAGAAAGGATTATTGACCGGGTTGAAAGGCCAAGCGTTGGAGAGTTGCACGCACTGCCTAGCTGGAAAGCAGCACCGGGTTTCTTTTGTGAGACCGGATCAACCTAGACGACACAGGTATATTCTTGACCTCGTCCGTACTGATGTCTGCTCCATGTCGGAAAGATCCCTTGGAGGAGCTCGGTACTTTGTTTCATTTATTGATGACCATTCACGCAAAGTGTGGGTATATTTGTTGAAGACTAAAGACCAGGTACTCCAATCCTTTAAAGAATTCCATGCTATGGTTGAAAGGGAGACTGGTAAGAAATTGAAGGTGGTCCGATCTGATAACGGTGGTGAGTATTGCGGCCCATTTGATGCATACTGCAGAGCAGTCGGGATTCGACTTGAGAAGACGCCCCCCAAGACACCTCAGCTGAATGGACTGGCTGAGCGGATGAACAGAACAATTGAAGAGAAGGTACGAAGCATGTTATCCAATGTCGGGTTACCGAAATCATTCTGGGGAGAAGCCGTCAAAACAGCTGTTGACTTGATCAACCTCTCACCATCACGACCACTTGAAGGAGAAATTCCAGAAGAAGTCTGGACAGGTCAGAAAGCGGTCTATAATCAA
This sequence comes from Gastrolobium bilobum, assembly GCF_033153095.1. Taxonomy (NCBI): domain Eukaryota; kingdom Viridiplantae; phylum Streptophyta; class Magnoliopsida; order Fabales; family Fabaceae; genus Gastrolobium; species Gastrolobium bilobum. The sequence goes on from NW_026897636.1 coordinate 65,977, forward strand.
TTGAAAGTGTTTGGATGCCGAGCTTTCGTGCATATCCCTAAAGATGAAAGGGCCAAACGTGATGCAAAGACAAAAGAATGCATCTATCTTGGTTCGCCGACATGAGAGTTCGGGTTCCGACTTTGGGATCCAATCAATAAGAAGATCGTGAGAAGCCGAGATGTGATCTTTCATGAGCATGAGAACATTCATGACATCTCGAAGCCCAAAGTCCGGGTTACTGTCAGACGTGAAGAACCTGTCCCTCCTGTCCGAGTTGAAGCAGGGGGAGAAAATCAAGAAAATGAAGAAATTGATGATCAGCAACAAGCTGAAGATGACCAAGACATTGAGGTTTGAGTTGAGGATGAGATCCGGGATGAAATTGATGAACCGGGTTCTCAAGCTGAAGAACAGCCGAGATATCCAACTCGAGAAAGAAGACCCTCTACAAGATACCCATCCGATGAATACACCGTTGTTGCTGGAGACGGTGAGCCTCAGAGTTATGATGAGGCTGTGACGAGCTCAGAGAAAGAAGAATGGAAAAAGGCAATGTAGGACGAGATGAAGTCTCTGCACGAGAATCAGACTTATGAGCTGACCGAGTTGCCTAAAGGAAGACGAACTTTGAAGAATAAATGGGTCTACAAGATTAAGAATGAAGAGAACGGGCAAAAGCCGAGATACAAAGCCCGGATTGTAGTGAAAGGCTGCAATCAGAAAAAAGGAGTTGATTTTGAGGAGATTTTTTCTCCTGTGGTGAAAATGACCTCGATCCGAACCGTGTTAGCCATGGCGGCTTCGATGGACCTCGAGGTAGAACAAATGGACGTGAAGACGACATTTCTTCACGGTGATTTAGAAGAAGAAATATATATGGAGCAACCTGAAGGATTCCAAGCTCCAGACCAAGAAGACTTGGTATGTCGATTGAAGAAGAGCCTCTATGGCTTGAAGCAAGCACCTCGGCAGTGGTACAAGAAGTTTGAATCATTCATGACTGATCATAAGTTTGAAAAGACAGATGCCGACCACTGCGTATTTGTGAAGAGGTATGAGGCCGGAGATTTTCTGATTTTGTTGTTATATGTTGACGACATGCTTATTGTAGGGAAAGATAAATCGAGGATAGCCGCCCTGAAAAAGGCGTTGAGCTCGTCCTTCGCAATGAAAGACCTCAGCCCTGAAAAACAGATTCTCGGAATAAAGATTATCCGAGATAGACAGAAGAAGCTACTGTGGCTGAGTCAAGAGAAATATATTGAGAAGATTTTGAAGAGATTTAGCATGGACAAAGCCAAAACAGTGAGCACCCCCCTAGCCGGACACATAAAGCTAAACCAGAAGCAATGTCCGAGATCTGATGAAGACAAAGATGAAATGATGAAGGTCCCTTATCAATCCGCCGTCGGAAGCTTGATGTATGCAGTGGTTTGCACTAGACCCGACTTGGCGTATGCTGTTGGAATGGTAAGCCGGTATTTGTCAAACCCCGGCAAAGAGCACTGGGAAGCAGTGAAGTGGATCTTCAAGTACCTCTGAGGTACGACCGACTTATGTCTCCGATTTGGAGAAGGAAAAGCCGAGTTGCAAGGCTACTCAGATTCTGATTTAGGGGGAGACGCCGACTCGAGGAAGTCGACTACAGGATATTTAATGAGATTTGCCGGAGGAGCTGTCTCTTGGCAATCAAGACTTCAGAAATGTGTTGCACTATCTACATCTGAGGCTGAGTACATTGCCGCTACTGAGGCAAGCAAAGAGATGTTGTGGATGAAGAAGTTCCTCATGGAACTCGGCCATGATCAAGACAAGTACGAGCTGGGTTGTGACAATCAAAGCGCAATCCATCTTGCGAAGAATTCAACTTATCACTCCCGCACTAAGCATATTGATGTGAGGTATCACTGGATCCGGGATGTGGTGGAAGGTGGTGAGCTCGAACTCGTCAAGGTGCACACTGACCAAAATTGGTCCGACATGATGACAAAGCCGGTTCCAGCAAGAAAATTTGAAGACTGCTGTGAAGGAGCCGGGTTGATGCTGAAGCCGACGCATTGAAGTCGGAGGGGGAGATTTGTTAGGCTTCCTCCTTCAATGCTAAGCCCAAGCCCATTTGAGGGGTTTCCTAAAAACCCTAACCCTAATTCCCACCTCCTCTATATATACTCATTAGTTGAGGGTGGAGGCTAGGTTAGATTTAAAAAGGTCAGATTTGAGAGAACAAATTTGAGAGAAAAATTATTTGATTGTTTGAGTAAAGCTTTATGCTTTGCATTTGAGAGATCTCTAGAGAGAGTTTGAGTGAAACATCTCTAGGGCAGTTTGATTATCACCATTGTTGGAGAGGTTGAGTTAACCACCACATTGGTGTATTTGATTATTTGTAACCATTATTTTCATAGTGGATTTCTGATCTGGACTAGGTCCCGTGGGTTTTTACTTCTTCATTGAAGAAGGTTTTCCCACGTTAAATCTGGTTGTGTTCTTCTTCTCTCTCTCTCTCCTGTTTTGTGATTTTTCGTTTTGATATTTCCGCTGCGCTGCCTGGCCTATTGAAGTTCAGGCCCAAATCCGATATCAGGATCTTGTTAATTGACTTCCGCACAAAGGCCCCTGAGCCGAGCTTGAGGGAACCGAGTTTTCCCAACACCATCAACCATCAATCTAACCAGACCCAACACTATGAAGGTGTGTGTATTGACCGAGCCACTCACAAATCCAGCTAACCTTAGTGTGCTGCTGTGTTAGCCGTCGCTCGCCGTCGCTCCTCAGGTCACCCACCTCACCGCCAGACCATCGCGAACCTCACCAGCGCGCCTCCAGCTCTCCACCACACTGCTACGTTAACCATATGCATCAAGTTTCACTACTATTCTTCTTCAAAGGTAACAGAGGTTCCTCTTCGATTTTTATTTATTCTGAACATGAAATGACCTATCTGATGGTTTTGTTTTCTCACCATAATAATATTGTTTTTCTTTCTTCCATTGTGCTTTAACTTTACTTTATTATCATAATATTTCTTCATATATCTTTTTTTATTTGTTTACTTGTTAGTCATGATGGGTGCATTTAGTGGGAAGTGGGCTGAAAGCATCGTAACCATTATATCTTAGAAATTTTTATAATAATTGTGGGTTTCAATTAATTGTAATTTTTATTGTTTTAATAAAAACAGGGCTAAGTCATGATCCATATAGGGGTGCAGTACAAAGCTCAGTTAATTAGTGATACTTTTGAGTGGGCTTGGATATCTGTAAACTGATTAATATGGGTAACAGTGTATGCCTAACTAATAGGCCCATAATGAGAAGGGGATTAGGGTTAATAAGTTTGGCTAAGTCCTCTCTGCATTCAGAGTGTGTATTGAAACCGTCACTCCACAACTCGCCCCATCGAAGGTTGTAATCAGAGAGTGGTGTGAATTACAGAGGAAGATACTAGTCTTTCCATTGCAGGAGAATCAGAGTAAACAAGAGCAAGAAAGCCTTCAAGAAATCAAGAATCATGTCTTCAACAAGTAAGCCTGAATCTTTTGGTGTTCTAATTTCATATAATCCCATTTTGAAAATTTCTTACATTTGGTATCAGAGCCTGATTTATATGATTTAGAACCGAATCATTTTATTACCGGACATGATAGTATTTTTTGGAATTGAATTCGTTGCTTTCTTTTTTGAATCAATGAATTTTCAAAAAAAAAAAATTAAACCCAATTATAGTGGGGTTTTTGCATAATGAATATCGAACTTTTGTTTGATACTGAAATTCATAACTTTTGTGAACTTACGAATCCAGAATTGCGAAGTTTGTTTTTATGGTTAAGGATTCCAAAATTTCTATTTTGATTCAACCAAATACTTGAGAGGTTTGATTTTTTGTTTTTGTCTATATAAATCAACGATTGATATATATATATATATATATATATATATATATATATATATATATATATATTACGTTGATTGGTAGCTTTACTGTTACAATATATCATTGATACCATGTTGTACTATATCTAAAAGGGATCCCGTTTTCTTAATTCACCAAATATAATGATACTACAATGTAATCGTTTACTGATAGAAATTAAAAATAATTTTGAACTTATTGCAAAAAAATAAAAAATAAAAAATAATTTTGGACCAAATTTTTATTTCTCGTTTGAGATTTTCATGCACTGTAGAGTAAAATATGCCAGTGGTCTAGCGCCTTTAATGCCCTATTCTCTATTATGATATGTTGATATATTTTAAATAAGAGTAAGGATATTTTAATTACCAAAAATTTTTACTACTAACTTACTACCCATCACATCACCATTGGATCAAAGAGAGAGAATGTTAAAAAATTTCTGAAGAGAGAGAAAATGTTAATCTAATGGTGATTAGATAAATAGTAAATTGGTAGTGGAAAATTTTGGTAGTGAGAATATCTCTCCTCTTTAAATAAATGCATTTATATCCATGTTTTTTCGCTTTTTGAAATTGCAGAATGACTTATTACATTATTAAATTAAATGATTTCTCATCAAGATCCCAATCTATTGGATTTTATCTTAAAATATATATATATATATATATATATATATATATATATATATATATATATATATATATATATATATATGCGATTTTGATACCCATATACTAGAATCAGAGGTGGGTGGAGATATTTAACAATATTTTTTTTTTATTATAATTATTTGATTTGAGATCTTTGTTGAATTTGATTGAAAGTTTTAAATATATATCTTTTTGTCATTGTGGGTTAATGAAAATATTTGGATAGAAGTAAATACATTATCATTGTTGTTTTTGTATTTAGTTTGAAACTATTTGGAATGAATAATTTAAAATAAAAGTTATTCGATAGTCACGCGAGTTACATCACATTTAACATGAACAAAAAAGCATGAATCCATAATAGCTTTGATGAATACTGTTTTGTTTAGAGTTAGGGGTTATTTATGAATGCAATTTATTTCTCCGGTGGTTGATTTGCTTGGTGGGGAAGAAGACCCATTTGGATTTTTGAGAGAAGCTCATTCAAAAGCTATGGTGCATAAGGCATTTATGATTTTCGCCAAATATTACTTGTGTGGTGTTATAATTAAATGTGATTTTATGATATATTTAAAATAAATAAATAAATTGTTGTAATAAATATTCTTTTTTGGGAAAATGATAAACCTTATATGCTTGCTCTAATGTATATTTTTTGTTTATTAAGATGCATGCTTCCGCTTGAATTATTTGAGTGCAAAATTTTGTTGAAAATGCTATTATCTTTTATTTATTATCAGTAGAGATGTTGCACTTTCTTGTGGATTGGATTGTGATTTTAGGCGAGAGAAAATTAATTTTGGTGTGAGAATTTTCATGAATTAGTATGGGTAATTGCCACCAAAGTAGGATTACTTACACTGGTTTGTAAAAATTTATTTGTAAAATTTGAGAAATGATTTTGGTTATTTCATGCAATTACCTGCCCAAAGGAGGTAATTGTGTGCTATAACTATGAACTTATTTGGGATGATGTTAATGGAGGTGCATTGGTCTAGGTGATCTGTCTGCCCAAAGGGGACACATCTTTGAAGTCAGTGTATGCTCATTGAGAAAATTTTCTATGAGGTTGTAGATGAAGTTATTGGAGGCTTATTGGGCTAGAGATCTATCTGTCTAAATGGGGTGGATTTTCGAACCCAATGTTGTGCTCATTGATTAACTCATCTAAGCTTCTAACCTTGGCTTATACCTTGGTTTGTGCATTCTACCCAAAGGGGAATGTATTATTATGTTGGCCTTGTTATGTATGACAACCTGTTGTGCTAAATGATTAACTCATCCTAGCAACTTCTTCTTGAGATTGTAGATGAAGTTATTGGAGGCTCATTGGTCGAGGAATCTATCTGCCCAAAGGAATAGATTTTCAAATCCAGTGTTGTGCTCATTGATTAACTCATCTGAGGTTCTGACTTTGGTTTATACCTTGGTTAGTGCGTTCTGCCCAAAGGGAAATGTACTATTATATTGGCCGCATTATAATATCTTGATTTAGTTAAATGTGTATACTGTCCTGTAATTTACTCTGATGCATTCCTGCTTTGCCTTAATAATGACCTTCTATGTTTGATTCATTTTGAAATTAGTATTTTGAAATATTTATTTTAATTTTTTATATACATGAATATTTATTTGGAATTATTTGCTCTCATTCATATTTAATTTTGTGAGCTCTTATTCATGTTTGATTTTGTAATAAATATTTATGTTCCTTTTTTCAAAATTTTAATAAATGAAAAATTGTTACATATTATCATGATTATAATATTAGTATCTACTCTCCCGATTTTAGCGTAGATTTTATGTGCTTTGTCAATTAAGTTTGATTAGTGAGCTAACATATATAATTGCTGATATTGGGGATTGAAATTTATGATACAAATTATAATTTGGTAAATGCAATATGAATTTGGGAAACATATGCTATAAGATTTTTCATATCATCTAGGTATGATTATTCACAATGTTATTTGCAAATCGTCAGGGTTCTTTATTAATAAAATTTATTGTTTGCAATTATCTACTCCAAAGGAAGTTATTGTATGCATTAATTTTGAAATTTGCATTGAGTTAAAATTTCAAATAATGTGAAATAATTATGTATTGTGTACTCTGTCCAAAGGAGAGTTTATAATAAGCTAATTATTTCGTTAAGATTACTTCATTGCCCATAATTAATATAATTGCATTTATGTAATAAATATATTTTTGATATGAACGCTAACAATAAATAGAATTGTTGATTGGGTTGAATTGTGAATAATGGAGATAAGATCCATATTTTTTAAAAAAAAATTTATGAATTTTGATCTTGATAGGACATTGTGTGTTAGCCTATAATTAATGTACAGAACGTACTCTTTTTGTGTGGGAGAGATATGCTTAATTTTGTGTGATCTTAAAGTTATTGTTGAGTCAGTGGGAGATAATTGCTTAATTTTTAATGTCAGGATATGGGTTTATTTTGAAATGAATTTTCTATAAAGCTTCTTTGAGAAGGATTTTGAATTCTATATCCTTTTTAAATCAACATGGATTTTGTTATCAAAAAAAAAAAAAAATCAACATGGATTTTATGTTACATTAATGGTGATCTGATGAGATAATGACTTTCTTGAGCTATGATGAAAATAATTTCTGTTAGTATATTTATCATAAGGTCGGTGGGAGAAAAAATTCATTTTCTTGTATTTTATGTGAATGACTTAGTTGTTGAGAATATTGACTGGCTCTCTAACCAAAGGATTTAGGCCGATGATAAATACATGTGAAGAATATGGGCATTGTTAATTCCTTTGATTTAGTTGATTAGTGGGAGTTTGAATCATTTATTTATTTTTTTGTCATGTTGAACAATTTATTTTAGATATAATTGATGTTTATTTGACAGATAAATTTTATTTTGAACAATTGATAATGATTTGAGTTTTATTACTGCATATATTGAACATATGTATTTATGTTTATCAATTGTGAGATATTTTGAAACTCAGTGTCGTTGGGACCACCATGCCTGTGGTTGACACTATATTGAAGTTTGAGGCATGATAATAAGATTTTGAAACTCAGTGTCGTTGTGATCACCATGCCTGTGGTTGACACTATATTGGAGTTTAAGGCATGATAATAAGATTTTGAAACTCAGTGTCGTTGGGACCACCATGCCTGTGGTTGACACTATATTGGAGTTTGAGGCATGATAATAAGATTTTGGAACTCATTGTCATTGGGACCACCATGCCTGTGGTTGACACTATATTGGAGTTTGAGGCATGATTTTAGAACTCAGTGTCATTAGAACCATCATGTCTGTGGTTGACACTATATGAGAGTTTGAGACATCATGGTGTTGCTAGGACTACAGGGCCCGTAGTCGACACCATATTTGATTATATGATGGTTTTTTGATAAACCATGGAATTTCTCTGACTTTAAGGTATTTGAGAGAAATTTGAGGACTGATAGAGAAAATAGCAGTTTGGCTGTTGTTGGATCACATTGGCATGCTATTTTCTTGCTACACTCCACACTAATGACTAGTCAACGAAGTCAAGTAACATTTGTGACCATGGAAGGTCTTATATAGATAAGGGTATAATCACCGCCTGATTCAATGTTATTTGATTTTAGTTGGATGAAGTCAAATTCAGATATCGTACCTTGGATCATGTGTTTTCTTAAAATGTGGCCACATTATAAGAATTAGTTCTTAGCCCGAGAGTCGTTTTCAAATAACTTCTTTTTCTTTTCTCTTTTAAATTAAAATTTTACAATTGATTTTGCCCAAGTAGGAGAATGTTAGAAATTTTTATAATAATTGTGAGCTTCAATCAATTGTAGTTTTTCTTATTTTAATAAAAACGGGCTAAGTCATGATCCATATAGGGGTGCAGTATAAAGCTCAGTTAATTAGTGATACTTTTGATTTGGGCTTAGATATATGTAAACTGATTAGTGTGGGTAACAGTGTAGGCCTAACTCATAGGTCCATGATGGGAAGGAGACTAGGGTTAATAAGTTTGACTAGGTCTCCTCTGCATTCACAGTGTGTATTGAAACCGTCACTCCACAACTCGCCCCATCGAAGGTTGTAATCAGGGAATGGTGTGAATTGCAGAGGAAGATACTGGTCTTTCCATTGCAGGAGAATCAGAGTAAACAAAAGCAAGAAAGCCTTCAAGAAATCAAGAATAATGTCTTCAATAAGTAAGCCTGAATCTTTTGATATTCTAATTTCATATATTCCTATTTTGGAAATTTCTTACATTATATGTATATGTATGTTTGAAATAATAATAAAAAAACAAAGATGGATTCAGCCATGTATGTGTTATTTGTAAGAAAATTTCAAAATAGGATTATATGATATTAGAACACCAAAAGATTCAGGCTTACTTGATTCTTGATTTCTTGAAGCTTCTTGTTTCCTCTAACGCTCCTGCAATGGAAAGACTAGGATCTTCCTCTGCATTTCACACCACTCCCTGATCACAACCGTCGATGGGGCGAGTTGTGGAGTAACGGTTTTCTAACACGTTGCGAATGCAGAGGGGACCTAGCCAAACTTATTAACCCTAGTCCCCTTCTCATCATGGGCATATGGGTTAGGCCTACACTGTTACCCACACTAATCAATTTACAGATATCCAAGCCCAAACAAAAGGATCACTAATTAAATGGGCTTTATATTGTACCCCTTTATGGATCATGACTTAGCCCGTTTTTATTAAAACAAGAAAAAACTACAATTGATTGAAACCCACAATTATTATAAAAATTTCTTACATTCTCCCACTTGGGCAAAATCAATTGTAAAATTTTAATTTAAAAAAGAAAAAGAAAATAAGTTATTTAAAAACAACTCTCGGGCTAAGGACTAATTCTTATAATGTGGCCACATTTTAAGAAAACACATGATCCAAGGTGCGATATCTGAATATGACTCCATCCAACTAAAATCAAATAACATTGAATCAGGCGGTGATTATACCCTTACCGATATAAGACCTTCCATGGTCACAAATGTTACTTGACTTCGTCGACTAGTCATTAGTGTGGAGTTTAGCAAGAAAATAGCATGCCAATGTGATCCAGCAACAGCCAAACTGCTATTTTCTCTGTCAGTCCTCAAATTTCTCTCATATGCCTTAAAGCCAGAGAAATTCCATGATTTATCAAAAAGCCATCATATAATCAGATATGGTGTCGACTACGGGCCCTGTAGTCATAACAACACCGTTATGTCTCAAACTCCCATATAGTGTCAACCACAGACATGATGGTTCCAATGACACTGAGTTTCAAAATCATGCCTCAAACTCCAATATAGTGTCAACCACAGGCATGGTGGTCCTAACAACACTGAGTTCCAAAATCTTATTCTCATGCCTCAAACTCCAATATAGTGTCAACCACAGGCACGATGGTCCCAACGACACTGAGTTGCAATATTTCACAATAGACAAACACAAACACATATATTCAATATACGCAATAATAAAACTCAAATTCCTGATCAATTGTTCATAATAAAATTTGTCTGTTAAATAAACATCAATTATATCCAAAATAAATGGTTCAACATGACAAGGAAATAATAAATGATTCAAACTCCCACTAATCAACTAAATTAAAGGAATTCACAATGCCCATATTCTTCACATGTATTTATCATGGGCCTAAATCATTTGGTTAGAGAGTCAGTCAATATTCTCAACAATATACAATACAAGAAAGGGAAATTTTCTCCCACTGATCTTATGGTAAATATACTAACAGAAATTATTTTCATCGTAACTCAAGAAAGTCACTACCTCATCAAATCACCATTAATGTAAAATAAAATCCATATTGATTTAAAAAGGATATAGAATTTAAAATCCTTTTCAAAGAGGCCTTATTTAAATTCATTTCAAAATAAACTCATATCCTGACATTAAAAACTGAGCAATTATCTCCCACGGGTTCAACAATAACTTCAAGATCACACAAAATTAATCATATCTCTCCCACTAAAAAAAACACGTCAAGTATGTTCTCTACACACAAATGCCCTATCAAGATCAAAATTCATAAAAAGATAAAATATAAATCAAGTGTTATAAAAAAAAAAAAAAATATATATATATAAATCAAGATCTCATCTCTATTAATCACAATTCAATCCAATCAACAATTCTATTATGACATTGTTATCGTTCATATCAAAAGTATATTTATTACATAAATACAATTATATTAATTATGAGCAATGAAATAATTTTAACAAAAAAATTAGCATATTATAAACTCTCCTTTGGGCATAGTATATAATACACAATTACTTTATATTAATCCATATAAGTTTCAAAATTTGTTGCATACAATAATCCCCTTTGTGCAAGTACATGTATATAACAATTTATATTGTTAAAGAACTCTCACAATTTATAAATAAGATTAGAAGTAATAATTCCGAAATAATATGAATAACTTTATGACATGTGTTTCCAAAATTTATATTGCATTCTCCAAACTACAGTTTATACCAAAAATTCTCATGCCCACATAAACAATTATACAGTTTGGCTCACTAATAAAACTTAATTGAAAGTGTACATAAAATATATGCATAATTAGAAAGAGTAAGATCTCACATAATAATCACCATAATATTTAACAAATTTTCATTAATTAAAATTTGGAAAAAGGAACATAAATATTTATCACAGAGTTAAACATGAATAAGAGCTCACAAAATTAAATATGAATGAGAGCAAATAATTCCAAATAAATATTTATGTATATAAAAATTAAAATAAATATTTCAAAATGAATCAAACATGTTTTCAAATCTATTTAAAGAAACTATCATAGAAATTCATTATTAAGACAAAACAGATATTCATCATAATAAACTAAAGGACAATATACACATTCAATTAAATCAGGATATTATAATGAGGCCAACATAATAGTACATTTCCCTTTGGGCAGAACGCACTAACCAAGGTTGAACCAAAACCAGAACCTCAGATGAGTTAATCAATGAGCACAACACTGAGTTTGAAAATCTACTCCCTTTGGGCAGATAGATTCCTAGACCAATGAGTCTCCAATAACTTCATCTACAATCTCAAGAATAAGCTACTAGGATGAGTTAATCATTTAGCACAACAGGTTATCATAACAAGGCCAGCATAATAGTACATTCTCCTTTGGGCAGAATGCACAAACCAAGTTATAAACCAAGGTCAGAGCCTCAGATGAGTTAATCAATGAGCACAACACTGGGTTTGAAAATCTATCCCCTTTGGGCAGATAGATCTCTAGCCCAATGAGCCTCCAATAACTTCATATACAACCTCAAGAATAAGTTGCTAGGATGAGTTAATCAGTTAGCACAACAAGTTATCATAACAAGGCCAGCATAATAGTACATTCCCCTTTGGGCAGAATGCACAAACCAAGGTATAAACCAAGGTATAAACCAAGGTCAGAACCTCAGATGAGTTAATCAATCAGCACAACACTGGGTTTGAAAATCTATCCTCTTTGGGCCGATAGATCTCTAGCCCAATGAGCCTCCAATAACTTCATCTACAACCTCGTAGAGAATTTGCTCAATGAGCATACACTAGCTTTAGAGATGTCTCCCCTTTGGGCAGATAGATCACCTAGACTAATGCACCTCCATTAACATCATCCCAAACAAATTCACAGTTATAACACACAATTACCCCTTTTGGACAGGAAATTGCATGAAATAACCAAAATTATTTCTCAAATTTTATAAAGAAATTTTCTTATAAACCAATATAAGTAATCCCACTTTGGTGGTAATTACATGCAATAATTCATGAAAATTCTTACACAAGAATATGTTTAAATATAATTACATTCTCTTACCCAAGACCATGATCCAATCTACAAGAAGGTGCAACATCTTTACTGATCATGAATTAAAAATAATAGCATTCCCAAATAAATTTTGCAAAATAATTCAAGCGGAAGCATTCATCTTAATAAAATTATTAGAGCAAGGATTAGAAGCTCAGAACAATCATCAATATATCAATCCAAATCACAGCATCACTTGATGCAAAATATAACAAATTACTATATATATATATATATATATATATATATATATATATATATATATATATTAACATATTAGTAAAACTTTTGTTCCAACTAAAATACCTTTAATAATGACCATTACTTATACAATACACACTGCTAAAAATGCAGCACAAGAATGACAAACTCCAAATTCATTTGATACACAAATATTGCAAAGACTCGGGGAAGCATTCCTGGAACTATGTTCTATATATTTGTATTAAATAAATAAAAATTCTTAACAATTTTTTTTTTTTATCGTGTACTTTAAGTTAAATGGCGAGGTTGCCACAAAATTCCAACCTCTTTATATAGACGTATACATCACAATAGAAACGAAAATTATTCCAAACAATAACAGTAGTCGTTATGGATTATCTACTTCACTCAATCCTTATTATATCAATATACAATCCAACTTGTTTCTAAAACCGGTCGGAAAAAAAAAATTAACATGAACAAAAAGTTCGATACTTCAAACTCGTTTAAAAAAAATCTCATTAATTTTATTTTATTTTAATCTAATTTCTTAAATGAATCACAAACTCCCAAAAGCAAAAGTAGGAGATTGTGCAATAACTTTAATATGCCATACACGACACCATTGTCATCTACGATTTGATTTGATTTTTTTTTTTTAATACAATAGAATAGAATAAATTATCCATCAAATCCATTGTGCAGACCTCATTCAAAACATCACTTATAATAAGAATATATAAAAACCAATTTAAGACTACTTAGAAAATTGGGATTTTGAAAACCCTAACACAATAATAATTTTCAGAAACCCTCTTCGCTTATTATTTGTCCGGTATAAATTTTTTTTAGGAGATTGAATTTAATTCCTTGAAAAAATATTATTGTAAATTCATACATTCAAGTACAGAGGAGCGTAATCCCAAAAAATGTGATTGTGATCAATAATAAAAAATTGGATCCTAAATCATATAATATAGGCTCTGATGCCAAATGTAAGAAAATTTCAAAACAGGATTATATGATATTAGAACACCAAAAGATTCAGGCTTACTTAATTCTTGATTTCATGAAGCTTCTTGTTTCCTCTAACGCTCCTGCAATGGAACGACTAGGATCTTCTTCTGCATTTCACACCACTCTCTGATCACAACCGTCGATAGGGCTAGTTGTGGAGTAACAGTTTTTTAACACGTTGTGAATGCAGAGGGGACCTAGCCAAACTTATTAACCCTAGTCCCCTTCTCATCATGGGCCTATGGGTTAGGCCTACATTGTTACCCACACTAATCAATTTACAGATATCCAAGCCCAAACAAAAGGATAACTAATTAAATGAGCTTTATACTGCACTCATTTATGAATCATGACTTAGCCCGTTTTTATTAAAAGAAGAAAAAATTACAATTGATTGAAACCCACAATTATTATAAAAATTTCTTACATTATTTCCATTGGATTTGTTCGACTTGTGAAAATGGTAAAGATAATTAGGCCACTGTACCTTCATTTTGGAAAAAGAAGCCCTTTTTATTCACCTGTTTTGAATCAATAATAACTTAGGTGGTAGGTCCATTTTACTACTTTTGAAAAGGCCAGATTTCCAATGTCATTTACGTTGGCTGCATCTTCACATTTTCTTTATTCGAATTTCATTAAAATCAAAAATAAGAAAAAGTAGGTTTTCTTTTTGTTATTCGAATTTTGGTATTTATATTTATTTATTTTTCTTAATCTATCATGTTTGTATTGTTTAGCTTTAATTATTCTTCTATAAAAAATAAAAATAAAAAAAACAGGGACAAGAGAGATATTATTTTAAAAAAACATTTTTCTAAACTTCATAATATTTTGTTTACTTTTCAATTAATCCATGCAATAAATTATAACGTTGATGTATGGTCATCCATCCTCAAGGGATAATTTAACTGTGACGGTTTATTAAAAGGATTACCTGAGTTGACGGCTTGGTCATCCATCCTCAATAAACTATCTCGTAAATCATTTTAGCCGTGACGGCTTGGTTATTCAAAATTTATTGTAAAATTTATAAATAACAAAATAATAACGTCAAATCTATATTTAAAAGAATTACCTGAGTTGAGACAGCTTGTTAATCCAGTAGTCTTTTGAATTATTTTAGCCGTGACGACTTGGTGATTCAAAATTTATTGAAAAATTTACAATAATAAAAATAAAAACTATTGAAATAAATATAAATCATCAAAGCCAAAACTTTCCAATGATTTTATTTAAAATTAATTTTTTTAAAAAAATAAATTCAATCAACACACAAATATTTTTTACAAAACGACGTAGCTTTGAGTTCCCTATTGCATCGAGGGATACGTCGGAGCGGGACTCATCCTGTCAAGTACAAAAGTAAATTTTCATAAATTTAATTTTGTTTTCTTTAATCAATTTAGTTCAATTCTTTGAGGTGAAATAAATTTTTAAAATTTTATCAATAATTTGCACAATTAGTATAAAGTAACCATTTTTTCAAACGGACGGTATAAGGTGCTGATACCTTTTCTACTCGTAATCGACTCCCGAATCCATCTCTGTTTTTCAAAGACCAACTTTCTTTCAAAAAAGGGTTTTTCCAAAATAAACTTTGGCGACGACTCCATTGTTTTTAAACTTTCAATTTTCCACCGTCACGTCACGATCCGATTGCGACAAAAGGGAGACTAGAAAGAAATTGAAGGTGGTCCAATTTGACAATGGTGGTGAGTACTGTGGCCCTTTTGATGCATATTGTAGAGCGGCCGAGATTCGACTTGAGAAGACACCCCCAAAGACACCTCAGCTGAATGGACTTGCTGAAAGGATAAACTAGACTATTAAAGAGAAAATTCAAAGTATGTTATCCAATGGCAGATTGCCTAAATTATTTTGGGGAGAAGCCATCAGAACTGTTATTGATTTAATCGACCTATCACCATCATGGCCGTTTGAAGGAGAAATTCAAGAATAAGTCTGGATAGGTCGAAAAACAGCCTATAATCAATTGAAAATATTTGGATGTCAAGCTTTTATGCATATCCCTAAAGATGAAAGGGAGAAACTCTATGCAAAGATAAAAGAGTGCATTTACCTCGGTTTGCCGAGGTGTGAGTTCTAGTTTCTACTTTTGGATCCAATCAATAAGAAGGTAGTGAGGAGCCGAGATGTAGTTTTTCATGAGAATGAGACTATTCAAGACATCTGGAAGCCCAAAGTCAGGGTTACTGTCAGACGTGATGAACCCATCCCTCCTGTCTGAGTTGAAGCAGGGGGAGAAAATAAAGAGAATGATGAAAATGATGATGAGAATGACCAAGGTATTGAAGACCGAGGTCTCGAGGACCAAGATGATGAGATTGGTGATGAGCATGATGAGCCGGATTCTCAACCTGAAGAATAACCCAGACATTCTACCCGAGTGAGACGACCTTCGACTAGGTACCCACCTGATGAATACACCGTTGTTGCTGAAGATGGAAAACCTCAAAGTATTGATAAGGTTGTGACAAGCTCAAATAAAGAAGAATGGGAAAAGACAATGCAAAACGAGATGAAGTCTCTGCACGAGAATCGGACTTATGAATTGACCGAGCTTCCTGAAGAAAGACGAGCTCTAAAGAACAAGTGGGTTTACAAAATCATGAATGAAGAGAACAGGCAGAAGCCGAGATACAAAGCCAGGATTGTGGTGAAAGGTTGTAACCAGAAGAAGAGAGTTGATTTTGAAAAAATATTCTCTCTTGTGGTTAAGATGACTTCAATCCGAACCGTGTTAGCCATGGCGGCTTCTATGGACCTCGAAGTAGAGCAAATGGATGTGAAGATGGCATTTCTTCATGGTGACTTGAGGGTTTTGAATGAAAAACTCAAAACTTTATTTTTTGAGAGCACCTCTAGGGAGAAGCTTGAGTGTTATACCTCCTTATGGAAGTTTGAGAGAAAACCATATTATATGTGAGGTTTGAGTGTACCACCATTATTGTTGACGCTTGATCTTTTGTAACCCATTATTTTTATAGTGAAAGTTTGATTCTGCACTAGTGTCCTGTGAGTTTTTACTTCTTCTCATTGGAGAAGATTTTATCACGTTAAAATTTGTTGTTTTCTTCTCTCTCTCTCTCTCTCTCTCTCTCTCCCCCTCCCTCTCTCTCTCTCTCTTCCTCTGTGTTTTTCATTTTTTCGCTGCGTTGGCCGACCTGATGATGCAAGCCGACTTTGATTGAAGAGCCGAACTATGATGATGCAAGTCGACCTCTGATTGAAGAGCCGAGCTCCTAGCTCTAGGTTTGACTTCGTAAAGGCTTCTTAGCCGAGATAGAGGGAGCCGAGTTCCCAACGGATACCAATTGTTGGGCCGTGCAGGGGAAGCTCATGGCGGGGAGAGACCGCTAACCATGGGTCAAGTGAATAACGATATTAAGTGAGTTTAGAACACCATAATCAAATCCAAAACCTTAAGTTATCAAGTGCATGGGTCCTTCTTATTACATGTTGCTCACTTAGTCCATTTTTAATTAATGTGAGACTTTTTCACTCAATAATTCACAAACAGTCTCAAATTTCAAACCTGCTTCATAAATTGTAAGTGCTCTCATCGACTTATATAGTGTACAATCTTAAAAACATTATTTTACCCAATCAACCTTTTATTTGATAATTTCCGATCCCTTCTTCACTAGTGACAATTAGACACGTTGAATAAAATATGAAATTCGATTATTATAGCTAATTAAAAATTATTTTAACAAGGTCCAATGTCGTTTGTCATTGAAATTTGTGTTTATTTAAGCCACATCTCATCATCAAAGGTAAAAATATCAACAATAAAAAAGTGGCACTCCTAAGTAAGATTTAAAAAAGTATAATACAATGCAAATGGGATTTAGTTATTGCGATGTGATGTGTTACCTTCATCATTTTGCTTGGAATGATTCGATTAGAGAGGTCTTTGTAAAGTTTGGCCAATAAGAGGGTGTAATTAGATGGCTACGACCATTAAGGAGAGAGTTTTAGATATGATGTCCATGTCATGTCATTAGTTTAATACGTTAGCTTTTATCATTTATGGACAAGACACGAGCAATTCATTGTAGAAGAATTGTTTGATGCAAACAATGCATTGTGCTTTAGTGAGAGGTCACATATAGTAGGTAAACTCCCAAACCTTAGACATCAAAATCCCAAAATAAAAAAAGAGGGGGGGCTTAGGTGCCCTTTTGATTGAGCAAGAGCCGTATCACAATAAGGTAAACTACTGGTGTTAAGTTGATTCTTTCCTTGAAGAATTGTTTATAATTTTGGCACAACAGGAAAGAAAATTTAAACTATTAATTTTGCTTTGAAAAACAAATTATTATGTGTCATATCGCTATTCCTCCAAAAGAATCAAACTTCAAGTTAAATGTAATTAAGTTGATACCCTCATTGTGTTTGATGTAGATTGTTTCATTTTATTTCCTTAATATTTTGTGCTATGCTTTTTTGTTTTTGTTTTTGTTTTTTTTTAATTTGAGGTCAAATTATGAGGAAGAAGCTGTAGGGTCTTGTGCTATTAGGGAAAGCTTAAATTTAGAAATGATAAAAAATATATAGGATAATTGAGTTGTTTATTTGAATTCGTGTACATTAGAAATAACAAAGAAATGGATTAGGCATAAAATTCTCATTTTAACAAATATTTTCTCTGTCCCTCTCTCTCTACCAATTAATTGAATTCAACCAAAGTACTTATTCACCTATTACGAAATTTCTACTTGTTTTCTTTGGATTCAGCTTCTCCAACATAGAATTTATGACAAAGAATCTTTTTTCATCATAGTTTGAGATCCTAAGCATCCTTAAGAGTTAAGACAGTGGAACATCTGAAAATATTATAACATAATTTAACTTGAATTGTTTTAATTGGGCTTTTTGAACTTGTCTAGGCTCAACATTAGGCCTAATCTTGGGCCACTGAACCCATAAGACTTAGGCATGCAACTAAAGCCCATAGTTTAATTTGACCCAACGAACATGTCCATGGTCTTATCCTTAATCCTGCACAAGCAGTGAAACATCTGAAAATATTATACATAATTTAACTTGAATTGTTTTAATTGGGCTTTTTGAACTTGTCTAGGCTCAACATTAGGCCTAATCTTGGGCCACTGAACCCATAAGACTTAGGCATGCAACTAAAGCCCATAGTTTAATTTGACCCAACGAACATGTCCATGGTCTTATCCTTAATCCTGCACAAGCAGTGGCTTCATTCTTTCCTTCCATTATAATTAGTGCCTAAGCTCATTAGGCATCTGATCAGGTTGGTTTATGCCATTTCTCTAACTATGTTTATATTTTTGTTATTTTCTTCCTAATTTTTAATTAATTCATGGGTAGTTTATCAGCTTAGTTTACCCCTACGAGATTTGAGTTTAATGATAGGATGTTACTTGTGCAGGATGAAATGAAAAGTATATTATATGTTACTCTAATTAATGGTACTATGACACTAGTAAGTGAAAGTGGAAAAAGCTGAGCATTATACCTATAAGGGGAGTTAACATGCATTCTACACAATCCATCTCTGAAATGTTTAGTTTCAATATGGATGTGTATTACAACTGATACTTCTTGGAAACTAGAGAGTTTGTTATGATTATGCAACACTCGCAATTTTGTGTGTTTATCTGCATTTTTTAATTTATTGCTTGAGTGGAAGTACGGGTTTGTAGATTTTTATATCAAATCAATGGTTGAATGAACTAGGGAGATATTTTACTAAAATCGACATAAACTAGGTCAGGCTTTTAATTAAAAAGAAAAAATGTCAGTTGAATTGAAACCGCACTCATTCTTTTTTTTTTTTTTGATATATGTGATAATTGAACACATAATCTAATATAACATACTCAAATCTCTTACTACTAGACCAAACCTAATGACTTAAACTGCACTCATTCTTTGGATAGGACAAGCAAGGCATCACTAACTCCGCGTTCATTAGTAAGTGACAGTTATTTTTCATTGGAGGATTGCTAACTTTATTTTACTTCTTTTTGAAGTGATATGATATTTAATTTTATAAAATGTATGAGCATATTAATAATGTGATATCTACTGTTAGTAAAAAAATCATATTTTCTGTCGGTTATAAATTACTTTTCCAATACAAAACAAGTCAATAATAGAAAAAATACTGCATACTAATAAATTTACATCTATACACCAAATATCACAAAAATAATCACATTATTAAAATTTATTTACTTAAGTTTTTCTTCTCCTCTAACACCTCATATTAAACCATTCATTCATTTTCATTCATTCTCTCTTTTGGTACTAGTATCATGAGATTCATGACCCAAATCAGGGTCCATGGCGCAGATGCTAAACTTAATCTTACTACAATTAGCTTGACAAGTCTAACTTTTATCAAGATACTCATAAATTTATCAAATTAATTATAATTATCGTGCTTGCAGAAATAATGGTGCTCTAAAACATAAACCTATAAGTCTTCTGGCAAAAAACCTTGTCCCTACGGAATAATGTGTTGGACTCACCATTAATAACCAAATAGGCTCTCACAATAAAATTGGAGGAGTGAAATCATAACACCTCCATTTAATTAAGAGCACCTTAGTACTTAATTAATAATGGGGAATAAAAAGATTTAAAATTTCTCCTAAATAGTCAATTTGGTGTAACTTGTTATTCTTATATACCTCTCAAAAAAATTTCCTCTTTGACTATGTAGGAAAATTTATATATATATTTTTACCAAAAAAAAAAATTATATATATAGATAGATATACAAACACACGCATATGTACGCATATATTTAAAATACATTTTAAACACTTTTGACATACAAGGGAATGGTTAAGGGTAAAAAAAAATAAAAAAATAAAAAAATAGAAAAATATTCTTGTTTGAAATATATACATGAGGTTGAAATATCTGGAATGCTAGTTTTGAATTTGTGAGTGGAAATAGTTAAGAAGAATTTCATGCATATTCGTTCTTGCGCTTTATTGTGTACGTTAAAAGCTCCTTCATTTTTTGTATTCTCGGTTATTAAGACTGGTTAGGTGTGACTTTTGAAACGAAAATTCATATTGAAGAATACGAGTCTTAGTAGTTTGTTGTGCTTGCATGTATGTCGAAAACAATAGTTGTCAAATTATTTTGATTTAATTATGCATGCATGATTTTGGAGTGAATATGGCTGAAATGATGTTAATGCATAATGTTATCTACTCTTATATCTTGGGTATTGATGCACACAGTATCGAAGAGAAGAAGAAGGAACAGAGGAATCAAAGAGAAAGGGTAAAAGAAGCTTCTGTATTATTGTCAAGATGAATCCAAATCAATACAACAATCAAATTTTATATCCAAGTAAGTAATACATGTACAGCTATCTGATCACACGTGTATCCCAACCATACTTGAAGTCTTTTAACCATGTTGGTTTCACTCTTCTTCTGATGGGTCTACTTGGGCCAACCTCATTTGGGCTTGTAACAGCACCATTTAAGCTTGTAACAACTATCCCTCCCTCCTGAGAGACCTTGTCCTTAAGGTCTATGTGTGGATATGCTGCAATAAAATCTTCACTTGACTCCTAGCTAGCATCTTCGGGAACTGTATCAGACCATTGGACCAAGAACTGTTTCTTGTCCTTACCTCCAACAGGAATAGTACGGGTTGCCAAGGTTGCAATGGGGAGCTGCACAGGTCTGTTGTCAACAACGTGGGGAGGCAGAGGAGCAACTTGATCATCTATCTGACCACGAAATGGCTTCAGACAAGAAACATGGAATGTGGGATGAATCTTCGAAGAGGCAGGCAAATCCAACTGATAAGCCACCGGGCTGATAACCTTTTTAATAGCGAAGGGGCCATAGAAATGTTTAGCAAGCTTTTGACTGGATCTACGTATCACATAAAGCTAATGATATGGTTGTAATTTAACTAGCACTAAGTGTAAAGAACCAATTCAACCCAAAAGCTTAAGCTGTTGGGTGATGTTACATTAATGATTTTATATATCTCAACACGCCCCCTCACACGAGAGCCCCACTGGGCTTGAAGGGTGGACAATGCACAGGCCCACCTACTGTGCGAAGAAAGAAATTCCATTAGAAAGAAAGTTGGGGGGGGGGGGGCGGTGAGGATCGAACTCGGTACACTGAGGCTCTGATACCATGTAAAGAACCAATTCAATCCAAAATCTTAAGCTATTAGGTGAGGCTACACTAATGGTTTTATATATCTCAACACGCCCCCCCACACGAGATTCCACTGGGCTTGAAGGGTGGACAATGCACATGCCCACCCACCTGTGCGAAGAAAGGAATTCCATTAGAAAGAAAGTGGGGGGTGGTGAGGATCGAACCCGGTACATTGAGGCTCTGATACCATGTAAAGAACCAATTCAACCCAAAAACTTAAGCTGTTAGGTGAGGGCCTCTTTAGTGGTTTATATTATACTCTAATACGCCCCCCTCACACGAGAGCCCACTGGACTTGAAGGGTGGATAATGCACAGGCCCACCTACCTGTGCTAAGAAAATTTCACAAGAGAAAGTGGGGGGGGTAAGGATCGAACTCGGGACACGGGGCTTTGATACCATGTAAAGAACCAATTCAACTCAAAAGCTTAAGCTGTTGGGTGAGGTTACATTAATGATTTTATATATCTCAACACTAAGTCTCCTTCAGAAAAAGTGATATCTGGGTGATGCCCTCACACGAGATTCCACTGGGCTTGAAGGGTGGACAATGCACATGCCCACCCACCTGTGCGAAGAAAGGAATTCCATTAGAAAGAAAGTCGGGGGCGGTGAGGATCGAACCCGGTACATTGAGGCTCTGATACCATGTAAAGAACCAATTCAACCCAAAAGCTTAAGTTGTTAGGTGAGGGCCTCTTTAATGGTTTATATTATACTCTAACACGCCCTCTCACATGAGAGCCCACTGGACTTGAAGGGTGGATAATGCACAGGCCCACCTACCTGTGCTAAGAAAATTCCACAAGAGAAAGTGGGGGGGTGAGGATCGAACTCGGGACACGAGGCTTTGATACCATGTAAAGAACCAATTCAACCCAAAAGCTTAAGCTGTTGGGTGAGGTTACATTAATGATTTTATATATCTCAACACTAAGTCTCCTTCAGAAAAAGTGATATCTGGGCGATGCCTATCGGCTTGGTTCTTCATGCAATTTTGAGCTCGCATCAAGTTACTCTTCAGGCTAGACAACACTTCATTTCGTTGACAAAGAAGTGTATCTAAAGCTTCAATGGAAACTAGGCCACAAGGGTAATGTGGTATCATAGGGGGAAGACGCCTATAAACTGCTTGAGATGGGGACATGCCAATTGCCGAATGCACTGAGGAATTGTAGTGAAATTATTCCCAGCAAAGAAATGAGGACCAACAGTGATGTTGCTCAGAGAAAAATGCCCTCCAATATTGCTCTAAATAGCGGTTGGTCACTTCAGATTGAGCATCAGTCTGCGGGTGGTAACTGGAGCTTGTCTTGAGCTCGGTACCACTCAAAGAGAAGAGTTTCTGCCAGAATTTACTCATAAGGATTGGATCTCTGTCAGAAATAATTGAACGAGGGAAGCCAAGTAACCTGATGATTTGCTCACAAAAAACTCGAGCCACAACAGCTGTTGTAAATGATTGTGGAAGACCAACAAAGTGAGCATATATGGATAAGCGGTCCACAACCACTAGAATTATAGAAAGGCCATTCGAATGAGGCAAACTGGTGATGAAATTCAGTGTTAAGTCCTCAAAAATAGCTTCCGGAATTGATAATGGGTGAAGTAAACCCAAAGGCGCTAAGGTAGATGTTTTTATCTGTTGGCAAATAGTGCATTCTTGAACACAAAGGGTCACATCTCTGCGTATATGTTGCCAATGAAAAGAAGCAGATAAGCGAAGAAATGTTCTAAGGGAGCCAGCATGTCCACCCAATGGACTACAATGAGCTTCCTCCATGAGTGTTGTCTTCATAAAGGATTGAGACCCTAAATAAAATCGCCCCTTGTGATAAATGATACCATCCTTGCAGGTAAAAAAAGAATCAAGTAAGAAACTGTCTGAGAATTTCTGGTGCAAGGAAAGCAGCTCTCGATCAGAACCATTCTTTGCCTTTATGCTGTCAATAAGCTCAAACTTTGGCTCAGACAACAAAGCCATTAAAGAACCAGCATCATTACCCTCAAATTGTCTCGACAAGGCATCAGCCACAACATTAGAGGTACCAGGTTTATATTCAATTGAAAATGAATAGCCCAAAAGTTTATGGACATACCGATGTTGTTCAGGGGTTTGAATAGTCTAAAAGAGCAGTTCACAGATACTCTAGTAGTAAGTTCGGACTATAAAACGAGCCCCTAGAAGATAATGTCTCCACTTCTTCACAACCTCCATTATAGCATACAATTCCTGAACATAAGTAGATGCCTTGGAAATTCAGATACCCAACTTTTTGCTGAAAAATGAGATAGGCATGCCATTCTCAACTAGAAAAGCACCAATCCCCAACTGAGATGAATTAGTTTCCACAAGAAAATAGGCAGAAAAATCAAGTAAGCCCAAAACTGGAGTGGAATCATAGCTGATTTTAGTGCCAAAAAAGCAACATTTGCTTCAGGTGACCAAAAGAGCTTCTCGGATTTCAACATATTTGTAAGAGGCTGAGCAATAGCAGCATAGTGGTTCACAAATTTCCTGTAATAACTAGTCAAACCGAGGAAGGCACGTAGTTGTTTGATCGAGTGAGGTTGGGGCCAGTCTACCATTGCATCAATCTTTTTGGGATCAGCCTTTACTCCCTAAGCACAAACAATATGGCCCACATAAGAAATCTCAGGCACCCCGAATGCACATTTGCTAAGTTTATCAAAAAAATTGTGTTGCTGTAAACATAAAAATGTTAGTTCCAAGTGATGAATATGATCAAGTAATGTGACACTATATATAAGAATGTCACCAAAGAAAATAATGACAAATTTCCTCAAGAAAGGGCGAAAGATCTAATTCATGGCAGCTTGGGATGTTGTGGGAGCATTTGTTAAACCAAATGGCATCACAAGAAACTCATAATGCCCCTCATGGGTCCTAAAAGCAGTCTTGTGAACATCTTGTGGCAACATTCTAATTCGATGGTGCCCTGCTCTAAGGTCTAACTTGCTGAAAACAGAAGCACCAAGCAATTCGTCCAATAGCTCATGAATAGTAGGTATAGGAAAGCGATTGGGTACTGTAATGGAATTAAGAGCTCGATAGTCAATGCAAATACGCCATGTGCCATTTTGCTTCTTAACCAATAAAACTGGAGATGAGAAAGAACTTCTACTATGTTGAATAAAGCCAGCTGATAGTAATTCAGAAAGCGATTATCAGCTATTCTGTTGATGGTCGAATTATCCCATGTCACAAGGTTCTGGTTGAGAATGAGATTAATATTAAGCTAAGATACATGTTGGCTAGCTGTGACTAAGAACTGAAGAAAATGGTCAATTCTACAATTAGAAAGCGTCAAAGATTTGAATCTGCTGTCATTAAGGAGGGTATCACCCATCTTCAATCCGGTATTGCTGGGGATATTACTAGTGACGGAGTCAGGGACAAGATCTAACCAGTGCCAAAAGACTCAACTAGTAAAATTTAACTAGTCCCAATATTGTATTATTTTTAAAAACCTAACCAATACCAAGGCTATACCAAAAATTTTAAAGGAAATATGTTGTATTTTTGAAAATTAGCTGGTGCCAAGGCACCATCAAAGAACCATGTGGCTCCGCCACTGGATATTACTACACCCCAGACATGTACAAATTGATGGCTCTGTGGAAAAACAAAATGGTTGTTTAGTGTATGATACTTAGAGCAATATAGTACCTTTACTATCTTAACTTCAACGGTCAGATAACAGTGAAGATTATTATCATCTAGCACCTTTACTGGAACAATTAATCCTGACTGGTCTAACTTTCAGTTCTTGTTGAAATCCCTTTGTTTGCGCATTGTGTTTTTATCTGTAGGAAATGAGAAGATTATCATCATATATATTAAAGAGATTATGTCAAATCCTTAACAATAAATGATGTAGTAATGATTTATATTATTTTCTAACAATAAAGAAGAAACTATTAACTTCATGTTAAAACATATATACTACCTTGTATTTGTGGATTGGAACTTTTGCCCTCTATGACAGCTAATCATAGTAGTTTGTGACATTAATGTTTTAGTTTGAAATGTAGGTCTATACTGATTATTTTTATTATTAATAGTTTGATTCTCTCAAACTATTATTTTTAAATTGTCACAATGCAGAGGTCTGCTGCTTATGGAAAATCATAAGTCAGTTAAACTTGTTGATTTTGGTCTAGCTAGAGAAGAATCTGTCACTGAAATGATGACTGTAGAAACTGGAACTTAGCGTTGGATGGCACCAGAGGTATGTTGTGTTCTGGGAACATAATTCTTTTGTTTCATTGACAACTGTCCAAAAATGTGCACCAGAGGGTCCAATAAACACTGCATTTATTTTATGTTTAATAATCTTAATTCGTAATCACTGTTAATTTAAAATAATAATGTATTGTACCTATGTGATATAACATGGATGAGTGGCAGACTCAGCTTGAAATCATCGGTTTGCTTTGACCTGAACTTACACGCAATACACTAGAAACCAGTAAAAAAGATAAACACAAGCAATATTTGAATTTAGATGAGTTGGGGGTTTGTCAGAAAGATGGACAAAGTCTTTTATCAGTATCTGATAAAGTTCATGTAGTTCTTCCTAGAATTTGTGTAATCACTACATTGCGTAAAGTGGATATTGTTGGGATATTCAAGTATGATGAGTCCCACATTGGTTGGTAATGAGCTAAGTAAAGAGTATATAAGTGGAAGGATCCACGAACCCAATGTCTTAAGGTTTTGGGTTGAGATGTGGTGTCAGACCCACTTGGTGTACTTGGAGTAACTTAGCTCATTGGTGGTGCTCTCCTGCCACGGGCTTCCCCCTGGATCCGCCTGACATTGGTATCAGAGTCGGGTTGGGCTCGAGCTAGCTTGGTGATTGGCTAGGAGGCGGGTCGAGTACTTTGCGCTTGGGGTTTCACACTTGAGGGGGAGATTATTGGGATATTCAAATGTGATGAGTCCCACATTGGTTGGTAATGAGTTAAGTGAAGAGTATATAAGTGGAAGGATCCATGAACCCAATGTCTTAAGGTTTTGGATTGAGATGTGGTGTCGGACCCACTTGGTGTATTTGATCCACTTAGCTCATTGGTGGTGGCCACCCACCACGGGCTTCTCCAATGCCTTAAGGTTTTGGATTGAGATGTGGTGTCGGACCCACTTGGTGTATTTGATCCACTTAGCTCATTGGTGGTGGCCCCCCACCACTGGCTTCCCTTGGACCCGCCGCTTGATAGATATTAGTTGTAAGTCTGTAACCAGTAGGATGATGATAGTTGTTTCATTTTTTCAGTTGAGTAAGTTCCATTCTAATTATCATATCATTTCTTTAAATTTCTTCAAAGGAAGGAACATAGTATAAATGTCAAGTAAGTTGAATCATTTCCCTTATCAGAAAGGGGATATTTATCAAATTGCCATATATCCTAGGTTTATGCCGATAATACATACTTAAAATCCTCTGGGGGCTGGTTAGTTTGAAGTTGAACTAATATTGTTTTTTGAATATCTATATGGTAGGTTTTATTTATGAATATATTTTTTTTTTACTTAATGATAGCTTGTACTTTTGCAGTTGTACAGTATTGTGACATTGAGTCAAGGGGAGAAAAAGCATTATAACAACAAGGTTGATGCTTTGGAATTGTTCTGTGGGAGGAACTAACGACCCGCATGCCTTTTGA
This sequence comes from Gastrolobium bilobum, assembly GCF_033153095.1. Classification (NCBI taxonomy): domain Eukaryota; kingdom Viridiplantae; phylum Streptophyta; class Magnoliopsida; order Fabales; family Fabaceae; genus Gastrolobium; species Gastrolobium bilobum. Next base: position 93,524 of record NW_026897636.1, read on the forward strand.
AGGGATGTCAAATTTACAAGCTGCTTATGCTGCTGCATTTAAGGTATGAAATGTCGATATAACTGGGTCATCAATCAGCTGGTTGCCATTTTTATGCCCCCCTTTTATATTTCATTATCCATATTACTAAATATTATACTTTCCCCTTTGTGTCTTTTTTAGAGTTCTGAATGTGAGGTGTCCAGGTAATTGTCACATACAACATGATTGGTCAATCTCATTGATACAATATTCAATATTATACTTTCACATTTGTGTCTGTTTTAGAGTTCTGAATGGATTTGGGGAACTTTCGATGCTGTTATTAATATCACTGCTACTGCTATCATGAATATATGTTTTCCTGAATAATCAATTTAAGACATTATGGGACCAAAATCAGTCGATTCTTCAGTGCATAAACACCTTTACTATCAGCAATATTGTAGCAGGTGATATAGTGTGATACGAAGGTGCTGCGTACTTATGGTAGGAAGCGAATCAGAGGAGTAATTCCTAAAAGCTGATGTGGTGCAAGGCCTTCTGGAAGGTGTAGAGAGTCACGTTTGAAAGGAGAATGCAGTTGGGAGTTTGTTAGGGAGAGAGTAAGCAGTATGGTGACGTGGCAGGATGAAGAGAAGGAATAAAGGCAAAGCAGTGAGATAGAAATACAGACTGGAAAAATAGACTTGGAAATAGGAGAGACTGCATCTCTCGAAAGTGTATGAGTGAAACTTCTTTTATTGTTGTTATTCGATTGTAATCTAGTCAATGACCATTAAGGAATTCTGCATTGTAATGATTTAATTTTCTGTCAAATATATTAAAGAAAAAACTGGAAAGGTTTTCTTTTTGGACCAAAAGATTGCTGAGTTATGTTGTTTCTTTAAATTTGTCAAGTTGGTTTAGATCTTATCAATTGGCGCCGTCTGTGTTTGGAGGTGTATGGTTGCTACGCGCACCATGGATGCACGTTTTGAGGCTATTGAGGAACGCTTCCGTCGGAATGAGGACCTTGCTGAAGAGAGACATCGTGAGCTTCTGCAATTGTTGCAATTGGATCGTCAAAATAGGGACAGCCCTGTTCAATACCAGTGCCGGACTGGTGCCCACTCCGTCTCGAAATGCCCAGATTTGGCGGCGAGGATGTTTATTCTTGGTTGACGAAGGTGGAACGTTATTTTTTGGTCAATTATATAGGGGACCATGACAAACTCGACGCGGTCATGATTGTTTTGGATGTTTTGGCTCTCAATTGGTTCCAGGTGTGGGAACGTCATCACCCTAACACTACATGGGGGGATTTCAGGGCGGAGGTGTTGGAGAGGTTCACGGCGGCGACGTTGGGTGGGCCTTACCAGGAGCTGATCAACCTTCGCCAAACGGGAAGTATAGCTTCGTTTCGCGCGGAGTTCAAAAGGATTATCAGCCTCCTCCATTATGCCGATGACTATATGCTCCGAGAAATTTGGCTCCATGGCCTCAACGAGGGATTCAGAACAGAGCTTTTACAGAAGGAGATTGGCTTTTTGACCCTTAATTAATAATTAATTACCAAATTGCCCTTCATTCAAAACTATTTCGAAAATTTACCCTCCCCAACAAACATAACACAAATCTGCCCCTGTTTGACCGTTGACCACGAAGCCTACCCGGGTACACCATTACCTACCCGGGTAATTTGTGAAAATTTTTTATCTACCCGAGTATGTAGGAGTGTACCCGGGTAGAGTTCTTGAATCTGGGAAAATGGTTGAATTATTTACCCGGGTATGGATCAGTGTACCCGGGTAAATCGCGTCCAGAAACCCCAATATGTATGGTTTTCGGCCATTGTTGCGAGGTATAGGGTTTTTGAAACCCCAAATCTCTCTCTCTTACCCTCTCTAATCCGAAACATCACACATATTTCATCTCATCATTTCAGAAAGCTGAATCTTGGTGGGACATTGAGATTACATCTCCACACTCCCATTTTGTGCTCAAAAATCCGAACCAACCTCCAAACCCAAAACCTAGATCTAATTTTTGTGTGAAAGATGAGTTCAAGTCCAAACATGGTTCCTATAGTTATTTACTACAATGGGAGGCATTTTGAAGGTCTGAACGGTGTCCGATTTGAAGGAAAAACAAAAATGATGAAAATCAAAGTGGGCACTACATGCAATGAACTAAAGGAGAGAATTCTTCAAAAAATGGGGTCAGAAGACATACATTCCATCCACCGCATGATAGCCAGGTTAGAGACTGTAGTGGATATGGATACAATATACTACATTGGAAACGATATAAATGATGATGAAGATGTGGAGTTCGTAACAGATGCGTTTGTTGAATGGAAAGTATTAAAATATATTGAGATATATGTTGAAGTTGATGTTGGACAATCTTCATCTTTACTGGTGCATACAACCACTACTGCACACTGTACCAGTCAAGAAGATACAGTTGTACGATCTTCTGCACCTCCTCAGGTAGCATTGGATGAGGATGAAGAGGATGAAGACGAGGACTATGTGGACAGCGAAGATGAGGGAGAACCTGAAAGTGCTATTCCAGAAGGTGATTCGTCAGACACTGACGTGGACGGTAATTTTGAGGCTGACATGAGCGCCGTAAGTCTCGGTACCCCAGCCTTGTCACCACTTCATGTCGACCCAGTCAGTAGTGGTAAGTTATTAAATTTGAACATTTGCTTTAGACAATTTATTATTTGTGGTGGTATTCATTCAGACAAATGAGAGTTGATCTTTAGATGCAGAGTCTGAGGAGCCATTCTGGAATGAAAGCCAACATTATTCATTCATTAACTGGGCGCACCCTAATGACGAGTTGGAGATCCTATATGGCGATGATGACTTGCACGGAGGTTGGAAGTTAGGAGATCCGTTATTTGTGCAACAAGAATTTGGGTCCAAACCAGAATTGCAACATGCTGTGAAGATACATTGTATGAAGGGGCGCAGGACAGCCATAGTTGAGAAAAGCGACGAGTCAAGATTTGTTATGAAGTGTAAAAACCATGCTGACGGTTGTCCCTGGTATATGAGGGCAATTAAGCCGAAGAAGGGAGCTAATTGGGTGGTCCGTAAATGGAGTCAAGGTCACACATGCCTAAATCAAGGCCTAGCACAGGATCATAGACAGTTGGATTCAAATGTCATTTGTGCGGCTATAATGAGTATGTATTCTACTGTGTATTTAATGATTCAGATTAATTGAGAATATGGTAAAGTTAATTTTTTTTCCAGATATATTAAAGGAAGATCCATCCACAAGACCAGCTCTGATACAGGAGAGGATACAGGGAACATATGGATACAACATAACGTACAGGAAGGCCTGGAAGGCAAAAATGAAGGCCATCGTTAAGTTGTTTGGTGACTGGGAGAAATCGTACGGATTCTTGCCAAATTGGCTGAAGTATATGACGGAGGTGAATGTGGGTTCTGTGTTCAAGCTTGATACAAATCAATGTTTTGATGAACATCGGGTTTATACAGACAGGGCCGTATTTCAAAGGGTTTTTTGGACATTTCACCAATGCATTGAAGCATTCAAACACTGCAAGCCTATAATTCAAATTGACGGCACTCATCTGTATGGGAAGTACAGAGGTACTCTATTGATTGCAACATCTCAGGATGGAGATGGATTTCTACTCCTTATTGCCTTTGCTGTTGTTCCTCCAGGTGAGTAAATAATTTTGCTTTGGGGTATGTGAAAGCATGTGACCCTTCTTTGCCACTTCATACTGTAAATAATTTCTGAGCCCATCCCTATTGACTTTGTTGTTGTTCCTCCAGGTGAGAGGTTGGATGATTGGTCCTGGTTTCTTAGCCTTTTACGTTTTCATGTCACACATAGGCATGGTATTTGTCTAATATCCGATCGTCATCGAAGCATCATAAGGGCGGTGAAAGATCACGGAGGGTGGCAGCCTCCATATGCTTATCATGTATTTTGTCTACGTCACATCGGAAGCAACTTCAATACCCGTTTTAGGAATGTGGAATTGAAGAAAACGTTGATGAAATTAGGTAATGTACGGTATAATTACTCACATTTTCAACCATTTGAAGAAAACGTTGATGAAATTCACTAACCAATGCATATGTCATGGTTTTTTGCAGGGTACACATGTTCAAAGATAAATTTCGACATTAGATACAAGGAATTTATCGAGAACAATCCTGAAGTTGCTTCATGGTTGGATGCGATTCCGAAAGAGCAATGGTGCAGGTCGTATGATGAGACAGGACGTAGGTTTGGTCATATGACAACTAACCTATCTGAGTGTGTGAATAAGGTGCTTCGTGGAGCACGAAATCTGCCTATAACTGCATTGGTCAAGATGACATTCAGTAGACTCGTTGAGTATTTCGTCAAGAGACGTGAAGGGATTGAAAAAGATATCTCACAAGGTTGGATAATTTCAAAGAAGGTTGAGGCAGCTTTGCAAAAAAATGATGAATTGGCCGGCACTTATCGTGTGAGGATATATGATAGTGAGCTGTTATTGTTTGAGGTTGAGGATGCCTACAATCAATCTACACACGAGGTCGGTGACACCATGAGAGTGGACTTAATCAATCGTACATGTCAGTGTGGTAGGTTTACAGCAAGGAGGTATCCCTGCAGTCATGTATTAGCAGTTTGCAAGGTAGCCAAGCTAAACCATTATGATTATGTGGATCATGTTTTCAAAATTCCAACCATTGCTAAAGTATATGCTGCACACTGGTTTCCTATTGGCAATGAATTGTTGATTCCATCCGTTGTTGGGCCTACTGTAATTCCGGATGCTCAGTTGGTACGTGCAAAAGGAAGACCAAAGTCTTCAAGGATTCAGAATGAGATGGATTGGGTTGAGTCTCAACCCTCTAGCAGTCAGAGCAGATGTAAGCATTGCAAGCAAGTTGGACATAACATTCGTACATGTCCATTGAGACTAAGACAAGCATGATTACGTATTGTTTTTGTGTAGTACTTTGTTTTGTAATGACAATCACTTTACGTATTGTTTTGTTTCCTTGTACCCTAAACTTTATCTTGTATTAGTTATGTATTGTGTTGTTGAAATGTATTGTTGAACTGTATTCTTGTGTTGTTGAAATGTATTGTTGAAATGTATCCGTTAAGTTTAGCGAGTCACTCGTTCCGTATTGTGCAATCCGAATGTCTACCATACCCATTTACCCCTTCCCCGAGTCAGTTAAGGTTATTGTATTACACATCAATTACCAAGATGCAAAAAAAATGGATTGAACAGCACCTGCTGCTGCATCTGCAACTGGTCTACCCGGGTAACTCGTAATGATATACCCGAGTACATCCTACCCGGGTAGACCAGTTCGTGGTACCCGGGTAGACCAGTTGCAGATGCTGTTGCAGATGCTGTTTTGGCCATTTTTTTTGCATTTTGGTAATTGTTGTGTAATACCTACATACAGTATGACTTGGGGGTGGATTGATTTCGTAGAAATAGGATGCAGTAATCAAGATGTGCGCCAATGAAAGTTGAACATGAATATTAAAGTACTTTGGGTTGAATTGATTTCCAAATTAATTATGACAATATTAATGCAAGGTCCCATACTAATGCATAGAACCAACAAGTCTGAACGTGCGCAAAACGAAAATTTCATTCATTCAAATTTTGAACATCCAGTACAAAAACATCCATGCAATGTAGGTAAAGTTCCTAAATGTACCAAAATGACTACATTACATCAAACTAAATCAATGATATGAAACCCTATGGACACACTAATCCGATGGCGTGTCCTCCCCATTCTCTTCATCCGATTGTGTGTCATCCCCATTGTCATCATCCTCCTCCTCCTCCTCCTGAGTATGGGCACCCTCGCCAATTAAACCCTCCAAGCGTGAAACCCTTGTGTCCAACCGTGCAACCCTTGTGTCCATCTGGTTCCGCCACTTGCTCGTGCTCTGTCTATATCCTCTAAAGTCAGTAGTCAGATCATATATGGATGCCATGACATGATCAAGTGTCCATCCACCCTCAGGAGGAGCTGGTGGTCGCCGACTGCGGGTGGGACGTGTCGGTCTGACATCAACCTCAGCAACGCCATCATCATCGTCATCATCATCAAGGCCTACATCATAAACCATGAAAAACACATCTTATAAATACCACATTAAAAAATAAACAACACAAAATTGCATAAACTCATAAAGACCAACACATCACCTGCAGGTGCATCCTCCATCTCAGCATCGTGGTGGAATGGGATCTCAGGTGGTTCTGGTGCCTTCTTCCACGTCCAGATACCCGCTCTGTTCGGTAGGATCCCACACTGCTTCAGGAGCCTCTCACCAAATATAGCATTCCAGCCTCTGGCGGTCTTCAAGGTCTCTGTTGCCATAGGCACTCCAAATCTATGCAGAATCTTCTGCACCAGAAATGCAAAAGGCAATTCAGCCTTCTTTGACTTGGCTGCCTTCCACATCAGTATGCATATGTAATGCCTCCAGTTCACCTGCTGACTGTGAAGGAGGGCCCACAGGATGACAAAGTCCCCTTCCAGCACCTTTGAGTGATTATGCGGGCGCTGGAAAATAATATGTGTCACCACATAATGAAGAATGCGAGCAGAAACTGACAAGTTGCTAACAGGATAATGAGCAAAATGACCGGGCTCAGCGTCTGCCCTCCTAGTCTCTGTAACAATGGTCTCCCGGTTATAATCACCAAATATATGATGGTTGTCTCCATCATATAGTGCTGCTCCTGTGACACCATCAAAATCGAACCCCAGTAGCTCCGTCCAGATAGGAGCAGTCATGATGATATCAATCCCGCAGACACGGGAAGTCAGCTCGCCTTGCGAGTAGCCAAGGTTCTGGTAGAAGGCTCTTACCATAACCTCCGAGTATGGGCACCGCATCTCCGCCAGGTGAAGTAAATGTGTCTGCTCAAGAAGCGGCACAATGTCAAAACGCTCTAGGTTGAAGAATGCCGAATCCAGTGATTTCGTTCGCAGATCTTCCGGGTCATGAAAAACTTCACGAACTTCTCGTGTGAAGGTATGTCATCCTCAAACAAATATCCGAACGTCAAGTCCGGAGCCTGACTCGAAGCAGCCTGGGGCTGAGAGGATGACGACCCATCGTGACGACTCTTGGTTCTTCTCTCGGAATGGGTCACTGGCAGCTTTGAAACGCGTCGAGAGGTCATTGTGTCACACTATTAAACTGAAAAAATAACCAAAATCAGAAATTAGATACATGTTAGGGTTAGGGTTAGGGTTAGGGTTAGGGTTAGATTCAGGGTTAGGGTTAGGGTTAGGGTAAGCGTATGACATACAAATTGATAAAATAATTCGGACAGAATCAAATGATATAAACGAAAATACAATGAATCAGAACAGAAATCATAACATAATTGAAAAAACTGAAAAAAAAATGCACCTTTGATCGATTTCAATCGGTAGAAGGCAGAGAGGTTGCAAGGTCCGCGAATGATGATCAGAAACAAGACGAATTGGTGCAAGATTATGCCTGAAATCGCTCAAGAAGACACTCCTCCAGCAGCTCTACTCGGGTACCCCTTTTGTGGGTTTTCGAAATGGGGCTGCTGGGGTATTTTAAAACCCTACCGTCGATGTTTACCCGGGTACACTGCTCCATACCCGGGTAAATAATTCAACCATTTTCCCAGATTCAAGAACTCTACCCGGGTACACCCCTACATACTCGGGTAGATAAAAAGTTTCAAAAATTACCCGGGTAGGTAATGGTGTACCCGGTAGGCTTCGTGGTCAACGGTCAAACAGGGGCAGATTGGTGTTATGTTTGTTGGGGAGGGTAAATTTTCGAAATAGTTTTGAATGAAGGGCAATTTGGTAATTAGTTATTAATTAAGGGTCATTCAAAAAGCCGAAGGAGAGCAGTACAAGTGACACACGGACATTTTTTCCATCAGCTGGATCAGACACGCGTCACACGGGAGTTTCGCTTAGCAGCCCTAATCAGAAGACGAGTGTCCCTCACGGGTCTATGAGTGTCGGCAATCAAGGTTCAAAAATGGAGCATCATCGCTTGCCTCAAGTGGAGCTCCACGAGAGATCTCGGAAGGGCCCGTGTTTTAAGTGCGGCGACAAGTGGAATACCCAACATCGTTGTAAGGGCCCTCAACTGCAGTTGTTGCTTATCGACGATGACGACGAGGAGGATGGAGATACCAAGGCCGCACCAGTGCGTGACGTTCCGGTGGGGATACCGTCCGAGGAAGAGGCTCTCTTTCAAATGTCCATGTTTAGCTTACTTGGGCTCTCTTCGAACCAAAGTATGAAGTTGTGGGGGTCAATAAGAAGGGAACGTTTAGTGATGATGGTGGATAGTGGAGCTTCGCGGAATTTTGTGGAACGTTCGGTGGCTGAACGGTTGAAGCTCACAGTGGAGGCCACTCCCACTTACAACGTGGTGGTAGGGGACGGTTACAAGGTGCAATGTCAGGGTGTTTGTCGCAATTTCACCATCGATGTTCAAGGTGCCCATTCTTGTCAGGATTTATTCCTCTTCGAGTTAGGAGGTGCTGAGGTTATTTTAGGGCTTGATTGGCTGAAAGGTTGGGGCGAAATGAAGGCTGATTTTGGTAATCTCACTCTTAAGGTTTGCGTGGAGGGACGAGAGGTCACGCTGAAGGGAGATCCGGTTCTGTCCAATACCACTACTGTGACCATGCTGCGTTCCATGGTCAAGGCTTTATCTACAGCTCAACAGGGTTTTGTGGTGGATCAACATTGGCAACAAGAGGGCACTAAGGCTGTCGAAAGCTTGTGGCCTGAATTGGAAGCTTTATTAAGCGATTATGCTGCTGTTTTTCAAGAACCTCAGGGCCTTCGACCAAAGCGACGACAGGACCATTCCATTTGTCTCAAGGCAGGAAGTACAATACCCAATGTCAGGCCCTACAGGTATCCTTATTATCAGAAAGCCATCATTGAAAATTTGGTTTCTGAATTACTGGTTTCAAGTTTGATATGACCTAGTGAGAGCCCATATTTGTGTCCTATAATTTTGGTGCGCAAGAAGGATGGGAGTTGGAGAGCTTGTGTGGACTACCTTTCTTTGAACAAAATTTATGTTCCTGTCAAGTTTCCCATTCCAGTGATTGAAGAGCTTCTGGATGAATTAGGGGGAGCAAAGGTTTTCTCTAAGTTGGACCTCAAATCAGGGTATCATCAAATCCGCATGAAGGAGGAAGGACATACCTAAAACGGCTTTCAGCACACATGAGGGGCACTGCGAGTATGTCGTGATGCCATTTGGGCTCACCAATGCCCCCACAACATTCAACTCTTTGATAATGAGGTTTTAAAACCATTCCTCCGAAAATTTGTGTTGGTCTTTTTTGATGATATCTTCATCTACAGTAAGGGCAGAACAGAGCATGTGCAACATCTCCAGAGGGTGTTTGAGGCTTTAAGTGACAATGGTCTTGTGGCCAATCGAAAAAAATGCTCGTTTCTTATTTCTCAACATGGGGTATGTGCTGACCCAAAGAAGGTTGAGGCCATTCTTCAATGGCCAATTCCAAAAAGCCTTAAATCGTTGAGAGGATTTTTAGGTCTCACTGGGTATTACCAAAAATTCGTCCAAGATTATGGGAAGATAGCAAAGCCCTTAACCGACTTATTAAAGAAGGATGGTTTTATTTGGCATGATCAGACTCAGTTCACATTTGATACTCTCAAGACAACCATGACTACTCTTCCAGTCCTTGCATTTCCTGATTTCACCAAGCCTTTTATGGTGGTCACAAATGCTTCTGGCCGTGGGGTAGGGGCTGTCTTAATGTAAAAAGGCTGCCCAATCAGTTTCATTAGCCAAGGTTTCTCTAAACGGGCTCTAGAGAAGTCAATTTATGAGAAGGAGATTATGGCGATTGTCTTTGCTGTTCAAAAGTGGAGACCGTATTTATTGGGCCAAAAATTTATCATCAAAACTGATCAGAAAAGCTTGAAGTTTATGATGGAACAAAGGGTATTGGGTGAAGATCAACAACGATGGGTTACCAAGCTTTTGAGGTATGACTTCGAGATTCAATACCAACCCGGCTGGGAAAACATGGTGGCAGATGCGCTTTCTCGTCAAGACCAGTTTTCAGCATTGACTTGTGTAGTCCCAGTAGGAGCTGCCCCCTTTGAAACAGAATTGCAATCGGATCCTAAATTGAGAGCCATTTTGCAAGATTTGCTTGCTGATCTGGATTCTCACAATGGTTTCACAGTGAGTGGGGGTCAGTTATTCTTCAAAGGACGGGTTAGTTTGTTCACGTCATTCCAATTTCATTCTTCTTCTATTAACAGAATTTCATACCTCTTGTGTTGGGGGACATTCTGGCTTCCTCCGTACCTATAAGAGAATTGCTTCACTAGTATACTGGGAAGGTATGCGCAATCAGATTAAGGAGTTTGTGGCTGCATGCCCTACATGTCAATAGAACAAGAGCCAAAATCTCTCGCCAGCAGGCCTTTTACAGCCTTTACCTATACCCACTCAGGTTTGGGTGGATATTTCAATTGATTTTGTGGGTGGCTTACCTAAGGCTCAAGGGAGTGACACCGTTTTTGTGGTGGTGGACCGCTTGTCAAAGTTTGCTCATTTTATTCCTCTCTCTCATCCATATACAGCAAGGGAAGTAGCTTTGATATTTATCAAGGAGGTGGTGCGTCTTCATGGTTTCCCTTCTTCTATTGTCAGTGACAGAGACCGTGTCTTTCTCAGCTCTTTTTGAACTGAACTCTTCAAGTGCATAGGCACCAAATTGAAGTTTAGCACGGCCTATCATCCTCAATCCAATGGCCAAACCAAGGTGGTCAATCGTTGTCTGGAGACCTACTTGAGATGCTTTTGTGGTCCTAACCCAAGACGTGGCCGCCTTGGTTACATTGGGCGGAATTTTGGTATAACACCTCATATAAGGAGGCCACGGGCACGACACCATTTAAGGTGTTGTATGGCTGTGATCCCCCTAGTTTGCTGCGTTCTTATTTTGCTATTTCACTGGTAGATGAGGTTTCTAAATTGTTACAAGATAGGGACACCATCCTCAATGATTTGCAACAACATTTGATCATGGCCCAAAATCGAATGAAGTGTCAAGCGGATCAGCATAGGAGAGACGTTGAATTTGCTATTGCTGACATGGTTTATTTGAAGTTGCAGCCATATAGACTTAAATCATTGGCTCGTAAGATCAATGAAAAATTAAGCCCACATTTTTATGGTCCCTTTCGAGTACTTGAACGTGTTGGGGCTGCAGCTTATACATTGGAACTGCCTAAAGAGAGTAAAGTTCATCTGATTTTCCACGTCTCTTTGCTTAAAAAAGCAATTTCCCCTTCTGACATGGTGCAGCTGTTACTATCCTTATTAACTGAGACTTGGGAGTTATGTGGAGCCAGAAACCGTGATGAGTTGGAGAACAAATTCATTGGGCAAAACTGAAGTTTTAATTAAGTGGCAAAACCTTCCTTCCTTTTGAGAATTCGTGGGAAGAAGCTACTAAACTCAACCATCAATTTCCAGAATTTCACCTTGAGGACAAGGTGAAAGTCATGGGGGGAAGTATTGATACGAAGGTGTTGCATACTTATGGTAGGAAGCGAATCAGAGGAGTAATTCCTTCATAAAAGCTGATGTGGTGCAAGGCCTTCTGGAAGGTGTAGAGAGTAACGTTTGAAAGGAGAATGCAGTTGGGAGTTTGTTAGGGAGAGAGTAAACAGTATGGTGACGTGGCAGAATGAAGAGAAGGAATAAAGGCAAAGCAGTGAGATAGAAATACAGACTGGGAAAATAGACTTGGAAATAGGAGAGACTGCACCTCTCGAAAGTGTATGAGTGAAACTTCTTTTATTGTTGTTATTCGATTGTAATCCGGTCAATGACCATTAAGGAATTCTGCATTGTAATGATTTAATTTTCTGTCAAATATATTAAAGAAAAAACTGGAAAGGTTTTCTTTCTAGACCAAAAGATTGCTGAGTTACGTTGTTTCTTTAAATTTGTCAAGTTGGTTTAGATCTTATCATAGTGCATAAACACCTTAATGTGTAAATGAAGGAAAAGGAGGTCTTGTGCCTTAATAAAGAGAAATAAGTTTGCAATTTGTCATATGTAGCCTCACTTCACTTGACTAGTAAAGCAAATGAAACTTACCTCTGCAGAGTGCAGGCTAAGTTTTATCAGATGAGGAGACGTGACCTGTATAATTCTTGTAAAACTCTACGATAGTTTTGAGGTATATGCTCAAAACCCCCTTTAAATGTGCATATTGTACTACTTGTTATTGTGTTCATTTTTGTTACATGTCTGCTTAGTTCTCTCTTTGTTATCTTAATTTTTCACCTGATTTTTGGAACTGGTATTCCTACCCCACAACAGGAGTACACGTAAATTTGACTGTTGTGCAACTGAATATCAAGCAGGCTGAATACGTAATCACCCATGACGTTTGGTTAAGACACTGTTGGATCCATATAGGCTGAAGGAAAAGGAGTCCTACCATTGCAAGATACCAGTCCTAAGGCAAAAAAAAAGCTATTCTAACCTCAAGAGTATTTGTCAAATAAAAGCTATTCTGACCTCAAGATTATTTGTAAATATATATATGTGTGTGTGTGTGTGTGTGTAATTTTTTTTAGATAGCAATCAATGTTTGAAGTCCTTATGGGTTTAATTAATTCGGTGCTGATTTTGAGCCTCTCCACACACTCCAGTTGCAATTATTTACAATTTTAATGTATGGATGTTGGCGTCAATTTATAGGCCCTAATTGTTAGTATGTGTTTAAGCTATTTTTGGTCTTGAATTATTCCAAGGTGCGTTACAAATGGGTTAGTTACTGTTATGTAATAAGAAAGAAATTCCACGCTTTGCCAAGCAAAAATGATAACTTGTTAACCACTGCCTGAGTCACTGAAATTAAAGACTGCCAACAAAAATTTCGGCAACAAATGCCGAGGCATGCTGAAAAGTTACTTTTACATATGATTTTGCACTTTTACTAATTAGACCCACTGTTAACAAGAGTTGGTTCAATTGGTAAAGATCAAAACACTTCACTTGCAAGGCTTGGTTGCCAGCAATTTTCCAAAATGGGTAATATAGTAGGTAAGTCATAGCTAAGGTTTATGATATGCCCCGTCTTTGGAATTGGTAACTTACAATCAATTTTTCCCAAAAAAAAATTTCCAAACCAAAAGAAAAATGCTACAACCATGAGTCCAGGTATCTTCAAATTAAGGCGTACCTTTTTTCTTTCAAAACATAAATTACACAAATTGAACTAATCTACAGGTACTGTTTGAAGTTTGAACTCGATACAAAATTTATACATAACAAGAAATACAATAGACAAATTAATCATTTTACTCAATTTCCAACACGACATATCAGATTTTTCATTATAAGTCCAAGATCCACCTAGAAAAAAAAATGAAAAATACAAGACTTAGGATAATATCACGTCGTAAATTTAAAAATTCGTGAATAATAATTATAAATAAAAACCCATCAATTAAGTTTTCTATACTTGCAAGACCAAATAACCAGAGGGTGGTTATGGGAATTAGAGCCGAGACAACAATAGAATTGCAAAGAGTTTGTTAACAATACCTCGTGTCCAAAAAGATCCCTGATATTATGTATCCTATATAGAATCAGCGTTGGCCTATTACCTGGTAAAATAACAAGTTAAAACTAATTTCCATTGTATCCATCAATATATTACAGTGTAATCTCCCTATAGTTTCCTTAGATTCGGAGAACAAAACTGTAACTATAATTTAGGTTTTACAAATTAATTGATTTTATTCTCAACAATGAATATGGTGTGGTCGTTTTTTTCTCACCTTTTAAGGGAAAGGCCCATGCAATAACCAGGACATCTTCAGGAAGTCCCATTGGTTGCAGCATTTCAGGTCTGAACATGCCTGAGTTTCCTCCCTCTACCCATTTTTTAAAGCCTTGATGATAGCTGATACAGTAATTGATTAATAAGTAAAGTCTGAGAAAACCATAAGCAAATGCCACATAATCATTACAGAAAAAGTCACCCGAATATCTCCATGCTAGGTTCAGTGTATGGATTGTTAACCCGTTTGAACTTCAGGTTGGTCATGCCTGACTCAATGATGAAATTGTTATAATTATTATTTAGCATAGATCAATAACAGAATGAATAGGATGGCTAAAGGTTAATACCCAAAAATTCATCCTCTCAACCCTAAACAAACATTCATTGGTAATTTTCGCCTTTGTCAAAAAAAAATTCTGACTTTCATCCTCTAACATGTTGCTCCTACCAAGAAGGAGGACTTACCTAATCCCAATAATCACCACATTGGAGCAACCTGTATTCTTTCTGTATCAAGCAAACTCTATTTACCACAACATTGCCATCTTTCATCCATATGCTGAACAAGTAAAAAGAATTTTTCAAGTCTATAATTCTACTGTGTGTGAAACCTTTTTCTCCTATCAATGATCTGTTGCAAGAGTGAGATATTGCAAAATGAGTATGAAACACATAGTGAATGTTGGCCAAGTTTGCAGGCAAGGCAAGCCGGTAGGCAACAGACCCTACCCTACCAAGTATCTGGTATGGCCCAATGAATCTCGGGTTAAGCTTCCTCATTCTGAGGGCACGACCAAAACCGGTGACAGGTGAAAGTCTCACAAACACGTGTTCACTCTCACTAAACTCCAATGGCCTATGCTTGTCGTCATAGTAGCTCTTCTGACGGTTCTATGCTTGCTTCAGCTTCTCCCTGATCATCTGGATCTGCTGGGTAGTCTCTTGGACAAAGTCCAACCCAAATAACTCTTAGTCTCCCACCTCAGACCAACAGGTAAGAGTCCTACACCTCTTACCATACAATGCCTCGTAGGGTGCTATGCCCAGGCTAGCATGAAAGTTGTAAGAAAACTCAATCAATGGTAGGTACCGATCCCATGCTGAGCCCTGCTCTAAGGTGCAAGCCCTCAGCATGTCCTCCAATGTCTGGATGGTCCGCTCAGTCTATCCATCAGTCTAAGGGTGATAGGTTGTACTCAATCTCAACTGAGTACCAAAAGCTCCCTGCAGTGCCTCCCAGAACCGAGATGTGAACTTCGGGTGCCTATCACTAATGATGTTCTCGGGCACCTCATTAATGAAAGTTAAATGGCCTTGAAGGCCGTAGCCTGTGAGAGGGAAAAACAAAATTTTTCTTATGTGGAATCACACATGCAATCAAGAATCATGCTTTATGACAGTATGATGTTACCTTTGTTTGTGAGTTCAAAACTCCAAGACGATCAGTGTTAGGTTTGAAGGGTTCAAACCCTCTAACGTTGATCCACACCACCCACGTCAAGATGCAAGAACTCTTCTTGTCAAGCCACCAATTGACCACCACAAAGAGGCTTGCTATGCGCTCAATAGGTGAAGAAGGAGGCTAAGTAAATGTGTTTAGAAGAGTGAAGTCTTCAGCATGAAAACTTCATAAGAGTGGGGAATGGATTGGAGTAGAATTGGCTAGGTATTTTTTTGAAAACCTTAAGGAGAACTTACCCCTAGTATGCGCACAAGAGAGTGAGAGAGTGAGAGAAATCAAATCAGAATTTTCACGTAAAAAACCAATGAAAGTGGCGCACAAGAGAGGAGAAAAAGGTCGAGTTGTTGCAATTCAAAATTCCCAACATCCTACCTTTGAATCCTCATGAGACTAGGTCTCTATCTAGTCAAGATTCTGAACTAATGGTCATCATATGACCATCCTATTCATGCGCCCCATTCGGCCCCAAAAGGGTTCCAGATACTTTGAGCTGTTGCAATCAAGTTTGAACCAACTAGCTCATTAATTCTCTCAACAACCAAATCTGATTGGAGCTTGTTTGTTTGAAAAAGATGACACTCATCTCCAACAAAAGTGGCGCCCCAAATCAGCCTTTGGAGATCTCCATAGATCTTCTCTTGCTACAAGGAATTTGTTCCAACAAGATCTCATCTTATGCTTTTGTTATTGAACAACTTTTCATAGCCAATTCAAATTCGAATTCATACATTTAAATTCAAATGTTCAAACATTTAAATTCTAAATTCTAAATTCAAATTCAAATTTCAAATTCAAATTCAAATTCAAATTTCAAATTCAAATTTCAAAATTCAAATTCAAATTCAAATTTCAAATTTCAAATTTCAAATTTCAAATTTCAAATTAGAATTTCGAATTTCAAAATTCAAATTCAAATTTCAAAATTCAAAATTCAAATTCAAAATTCAAAATTCAAAAATTAAATATTTGATAATTAATTTAACCAATTAAATTAATTAGTAATGTCTTGGACCATCCAAGCCCATTAGCCATACCATGCGCCCTATTCCTCTTAGGTGGGCTTCCAAACTTCATCTTGGGCTAACAACCATTATTAGGCCCAATACCTCTAATGCTAGATCATCATGATAATAAGGTGTTAGTGTGCGATCCATTAGGTCCAACATAGCCACTGACATAAATGGGCTTCGGCCCAATAAGCCCACAACCCATTTAAGGACAACACAGAGCACTAGCAATGCTTTGTTGCCCCAGATCTAGTTAGATTAATGACTTGATCATCCTATTACATATATTTGGTTGCCGTATATATTTTCTTTCGTCTCGGTTACCTTCCCATTAAACCTAGGGTAAGGAAACGTATCAACCCTTGCGGTTTAGGGTAAGCTTTATTCGAAATATGGAATCTTCAATTTACTGACTCTAAAGGCAGATCATCTCATGATCTCTTTTACTATGCATAGATTCCCGAGTCCCTGTAAATGTCATCCCGATTTCTCCGATTTACAGATAACCTAATCTCTCACAGAGATTTGACGAATTCCTTCAGCTTATCACCCTAGCCCTGTGCTCTTTCAGGACAAGCCCAACAGTGTACCTATGAGTCTCCATGTTTCAGGCAGACGAGGTATACAATCAAAGCATGCCTCCTAGAACACAGTCTAGGTAATAACTTCTGGTCTAATGAAAGACATACCCAAATATAAAGAGACTACTCTAATGATACTATCTGTGAGATTTTCTCATAGAGTCTCTTTGTGGGTCTGTTCAGTGCGAGCTATACCCTTATAGGTCCACCCACGACTTTAGCTAAGACATCTCCATATCTGTAGCACATGAGGTCTTTACCTTGTATCTAAATACAAGTAGATAAGTCGTGTTAGTCTTACCCAAGATCACTGATCCCCATTCTTAGTGTCTCTAGACTAGGAACATAAAATTAGGAATAAACGTGCGGTATCCTTGAATCCTCATGATTGTGATCTCATCACAGATACTCAAGAGATACATGTTCTATTCCAAGGGGTTTATCCAGTTACTCATATAAAATATTAACAATAATATTGAGACAAAATATGAAACAGGATAAAGAGTGCTTTTATTTATTTGCGACAATATAAAAGGTCCACATATGTCCTAATCTAATCAAAAGATTGTCTCTAGGACATCCATATTCTATCAAGCTCCCAATTGGCCTAGATCCAATCTGACCTAAGTCGTATACCTAAAGTCTCATAATGACTATCATGTTTTCTTTGAGAAATAGCCTTTGTCAGAGAATTGGCTAGGTTTTTATCTGTGGGAACATAATCCATCTTTACATCCTTCCTATCAATGATTACTCTAATCAGGTGATATCTGCGGAGCATGTGTTTAGATCTTTGATGAGACCTAGGTTCCTTTGACTGCGCAATGGCTCCAGTGCTTTCGCAAAGCAACTGTATGGGCTCACCTATGCTTGGAACCACACTTAGTTCAGATATGAACTTCTTGATCCGCACGGACTCCTTAGCCGCTTCTGAAGCAGCTATGTATTCAGCTTCTATCGTTGAATCTGCTTTTGTTTCCTGCTTGAAACTCTTCCAAGATACTGCCCCACCATTTAAGGTGAATACGAACCCTGATTGTGGCTTACAGTCATCTTTGTCACTTTGAAAGCTGGCATCAGTGAACCCTTTCACTGTAAACTCATCAACCCTACCATAGACCAGAAAAACATCCTTAGTTCTTCTTAAGTATTTAAGGATGGTCTTGATTGCTGTCCAGTGACCCTCTCCAGGGTCCGACTGGTATCTGCTCGTAATGCTCAAAGCATATGAGACATCTGGTCTCGTACATATCATGGCATACATGATGGATCCAATAGCCGAAGCATATGAAATTCCACTCATGCGATCCTTCTCAAGCTGTGACTTAGGACACATAGCCTTTGAAAGATGTACCCCATGACTGACGGGAAGAAAACCCATTTTCGACCCTTCCATGCTAAACCTCTTTAGCATCTTGTCAACATACGTAGATTGAGATAAACCCAGCAGCCTCTTGGATCTATCTCTATAGATCTTTATACCAAGTATAAGGCCGCTTCTCCCAAATCCTTCATGGTGAAGCCTTTTGAAAGCCACTCTTTCGTTATTTGTAATGTGGGGATGTCATTTCCTATTAGCAATATGTCATCTACATAAAGTACCAGGAAGACAACATTACTCCCACTAACCTTCTTGTAAACACAAGGTTCATCCTCGTTCTTGATGAAACCATTACTCCTAACGACTTCATCAAAACGAATATTCCAACTCCTTGATACCTGCTACTATTGCAAGCATGATCCTAATAGATTTGATCATGGAAACCGGTGAGAAAAATCTCATCATAGTCAACTCCTTATCTTTGACGATACATTTTCGCCACCAATCTAGCTTTGTAGGTCTGAACATTGCCATCTGCATCAGTCTTTCTTTTAAAGACCCATTTATTACCGATAGGAACTATTCCTTGCGGTTTAGGAACCAAGGTCCATACCTTGTTTTGATACATCGTATCCTTTTCAGATTCCATGGCTTCAAGCCATCTAGAAGAGTCAACATCCTTGACTGCCTCTTCGTAGTTACTTGGTTCATCATCCTCGACGGTTTGCTAATTCTCAATCACAAACTCATACCTCTCAGGTGGATGGATGACCCTCGTAGACCTACGGAGTAGTGTGTTTACTTCTCCTCTGGAGAACGTCGCCTGCGGAGCAGACTCGGGTTCCTTAATCTGTTCTTGTGGTCCTTGAACTTCTTCAAGATCAATCTTACTCCCACTGGCTCCTTGTGAGATCAAATTCTTCTCAAGGAATTCAGTATTCTTGGACACAAACACCTTGTGTTTAAAGTAGTATCCCTTAGAACCTCTGGATACCCCACAAATTGACATTCAGTACTCTCAGCACTAAGCTTGTTTGATACCAACGCTTTGACATAAGCCGGCGATCCCCATACCCTAAGGTAACTCAGGTTGGGTCTCTTACAATTCCATATCGTATATAGTGTGGTCTGAACATATTTAGACGGTACCCTATTTAGAAGGTATGCCGATGTGTCTAAGGCATATCCCCAAAACGATTTTGGAAGTTGAGTCTCACTCATTATAGACCTAACCATGTCTAACAAGATCCTGTTTCTTCTTTTTGAGACACCATATTGGTGTGGTGTGTAAGGTGCAGTCAACTGCGAGAGAATTCCATTTTCTCTCAGACAATCCTGAAACTCATGGCTCAGATATTCACCATCACGATCTGATCGCAGTGACTTAACCATCTTGCCACACTGTTTCTCTACTTCATCCGTAAAGGTAATGAAATAGGAGTATTCTCCTCTAGCCTTAATAGACATTGGGCCACATACATCAGAGTGAATGAGTTCTAATAACTCACTAGCCCTATGACTCTCAAGCCCTTTGGGCTTTTGAAGAATCATTTTCCCAGCTAGACAAGATTCATATTGTCCATAGGATTCCAAATTCTTGAGATCTAGGCATCCATCTCTATGCATCCTAGACAATCTTGTTTCATTTTATGTGCCTTAGTCTACAGTGCCAAAGATATGATTGATTATCTATCCTAGGTCATTTCACATCTACATTGAGCACTTCAGTTCCCATTTCCAAAACATACAAGCCATTTATTAAAGAAGCAGTACCAAAAACAATATCATTCAAAATGATAGAAAATGTACCATCCCTAATAGTGAAAGCAAAACCATCTTGTTCTAAACAAGAAATAGAAATAATGTTTCTAGAAATGCCGGGAACATAAAGACAATTATTCAAATGCAATTAGAGGCCCGTAGGCTAATGAGGTCGGTATCTCCAACAGCATGAGCAGCAACTGTTGCTCCATCACCAACGCAGAGGTCCACCTCGTTCTTCTCCAATCTTCTAGGGTTCCTAAGCACTTGCAAAGAATTGCAAATATGAGAACCACAACTGGTATCCAATACCCATGAAGTCGAATTAGCACAAGAATAATTTATCTCAATCATGTAAATACCTGAGGTACAAGCATCACCATGCTCCTTCACACTCTTCAGGTAGTCTGGACAATTCCTCTTCCAATGGCCATTTTTGCCACTATGGAAGCACACAGCATTGCTTTGGTCCTTGGGTGCACTCTTACCCTTCTTTTTGCCTTTCTTCCTTTTGGACTTTTCTTCGGGCTTAAGGGAGTTGCCTTTCGCAGGCTCCTTTCCCTTACCTTTGGCCCTTTCAGGCCCACCAATCAGAAAAGCTTGTGTCACATCCTTCTTGATAAACATTTCAACAGTTGTTAACATACTTAACAACTCTGTTAAGCTCACAAGCATCCCATGCATGTTATAATTCATTATGAATTCATTGAAAGAAGGAGGAAGTGATGATAGAACTAAGTCATTAATTAATTCAGCATCCATTGTGAACCCTAGACCTTCTAGTTTCTCAATGAGCGCTATCATCTTTAGTACATGGCGGTTAAAACACATACCTTCAGTCATCTTGCATAGGAACAATTCCCTAAAGGTCTCATACCTCTCATGTCTGCCTTTAATATCATACAACTCCCTGAGATGCAGGATAATGGAGGGGGCATCCATATGCTCGTGCTGTTTACGCAGTTCAGGCGACATGGATGCCAGTATGATGCAACAAGCCAACACATTATCATCCATGTGTTGCTTGTGGGCCTCGAAATCAAATTCTGCGAACCCATCTTCTCCTTCCTTAGGCACAATAGGTAAAGCAGTGTCAAGGACATTGGCAACTTTTTCGGCCCGCAGAACATTTATGACGTTCTGATACCAGTCCATAAAATTAGGACCAGCCAGTTTGTTCGTATCGAGTTTTGAGCGCAGTGACAGTGGATTAGTCATACTAAAAACTGAAAATGTAAAGATAGATTAATTAATATATATTGTCGTGTAACAAATTATTAAAGACTTTAAATAATTTGCCCCTCCCACTATTTTATCTAAGTCAATGACCCTTACCATTTGACTTAGGGTTAATCTACTTTTAGACTTTACCTTAGTGGGATTAAGAGTGCGATTATTTATTTTAGCCCCCGTCTGAGACCGCAAGATTAATTTAAATAATGGGTTGATCCTTATCAACAGTCTCATACCCTCTCTTAACATTAGGTTGACAACTCATTGTCACTTAGTGGTGCATCTCATGCAACTAACCTAGCACTATTACCCTAAGCACATGAGTCCGGCTGAGCCTGCAACTCATGCCTCAGTTAAGCACTAACCAACACCCTAAGTGTCTCACACTTCTAACACTACTCTTGCTCAACGAAACAGTGGGTCCCAACTGAGTTGTGGAGCAGCACTATTTAGAGGAGGTTTGAATAATATTGGTGGTGGGAGGTAATCATGCGCTTAATAATTTATTCCTTTTAAGGATTCTTTTTATTTAGGGTTTACTAAGTCTCATCAAACGCTTATGTATGTTATCATGCTAGTCGTAACCTGTGTCAAACATCTATCAGTTTACACTAGTTGCAATTGGACATGCATAATAAAGCATACAAACGCGGTTTGTCCAATTCATGCATACTAGACGTCTTAAGTCATATAAGCATACATTCACGATATACTATCTCATGCATACTAGTCGTACAAAGCATACAGCATATAAAACATTTTTATTTGAGATAGTCATGGTGCTCGCGCATTCGTCCATCTTGCTTCTCAAGCCACGGCTGCTTGTCGTCTAAACGCCACTAGCCTAATTTTTCTAATTACAAATAATTAAAGAAACTCCAAAACATCTTTGGAGGGACAAATGAAAATTACAAAATTCAAAATTCAAATCACACCTCTAATAGAGCAAAATTACACATTAATTTAAAATTTTGAAATTCAAATTTCGGGCACCATGACCATCCCCTTCCTCTTTGCACCTGAAAGGATAAACAACTTTGCAAGCAAAAGATATCAAATATCATAACAAATATTTTCTCACTTATATTTTGATAATTTAACAATTAAAATATCAAAACAATAATCAAATTTCAAAAACTCCTAGTTTTCCAAGAATGGCCGAATCTTGTATCATTATACATGATTTCCCTTTTAAATTCTTTCTCAAAGAATGCAAAAATTAAACCATACACACTACCATATCATAATATGGCCGAATCATACATCACATGTACAAGAAATTTTATCACAAAAATTTATGCTATGATCATGAACAATTCATGGAGAAAACCAGGCATTTGAATATTCACTTCATGGCAGAATCATATTCCTTTATAAAAAGATGTTTCTTTTAAAAACTTTCACAAAGAATTATGAAGAACAGAACCATGAATACACGTAGATATATGAACATTATAATCATATTAGTAAAGTTCAGAAAAAGACAATCTTGAACATTTTAAAGTATTGAAATTTATATCCACATGCAAAGAATCTATCTTTAACCTCTTAAAAGAATTTTTGACCGTGAGAAAATAAATTTCACAAACAAAGTACCATCACCCGCCGATGGTAAAGCGACCGGGCTCTGATACCACTTGAAAGTTAAATGGCCTTGAAGGCCGTAGCATATGAGAGGGAAAAACAAAATTTTTCTTATGCGAAATCACACATGCAATCAAGAATCATGCTTTATGACAGTATGATGTTACATTTGTTTGTGAGTTCAAAACTCCAAGACGATCAGTGTTAGGTTTGAAGGGTTCAAACCCTCTAACGTTGATCCACACCACCCACGTCAAGATGCAAAAAATCTTCTTGTCAAGCCACCAATAGACCACCACAAAGAGGCTTGCTATGCGCTCAATAGGTGAAGAAGGAGGCTAGGTAAATGTGTTTAGAAGAGTGAAATCTTCAGCATGAAAACTTCACAAGAGTGGGGAATAGATTGGAGTAGAATTGGCTAGGTCTTTTTCTGAAAACCTTAAGGAGAACTTACCCCTAGTATGCGCACAAGAGAGTGAGAGAAATCAAATCAGAATTTTCACTTAAAAAACCAATGAAAGTGGCGCACAAGATAGGAGAAAAAGGTCAAGTTGTTGCAATTCAAAATTCCCAACAACCTACCTTTGAATCCTCATGAGACTAGGTCTCTATCTAGTCAAGATTCTGAACTAATGGTCATCATATGACCATCCTATTCATGCGCCTCATTCAGCCCCAAAAGGGGTCTAGATACTTTGAGCTGTTGCAATCAAGTTTGAACCAACTAGCTCACTGATTCTCTCAACAACCAAATCTGATTGGAGCTTGTTTGTTTGAAAAAGATGACACTCATCTCCAACCAAAGTGGCGCCCCAAATCAGCCTTTGGAGATCTCCATAGATCTTCTCTTGCTACAAGGAATTTGTTCCAACAAGATCCCATCTTATCCTTTTGTTATGAAACAACTTTTCATAGCCAATTCAAATTCGAATTCAAACACTTAAATTCAAATGTTCAAATATTTAAATTCTAAATTCAAATTTCAAAATTCAAATTTCAAAATTCAAATTCAAATTCAAATTTCAAATTTCAAAATTCAAATTCAAAATTCAAAATTCAAAATTTAAATATTTGATAATTAATTTAACCAATTAAATTAATTAGTAATGTCTTGGACCATCCAAGCCCATTAACCATACCATGCGCCCTCTCCCTCTTAGGTGGGCTTCCAAACTTCATCTTGGGCTAACAATCATTATTAGGCCCAATACCTATAATGCTAGATCATCATGACAATAAGGTGTTAGTGTGTGTGACCCATTAGGTCCAACATAGCCACTGACATAAATGGGCTTGAGCCCAATAAGCCCACAACCCTTTTAATGACAACACAGAGCACTAGCAATGCTTTTTTGCCCCAGAGCTAGTTAGATTAATGACTTGATCATCCTATTACATATATTTGGTTGCCGTATATATTTCCTTTCGTCTCGGTTACCTTCCCATTAAACCTAGGGTAAGGAAACGTATCAACCCTTGCTGTTTAGGGTAAGCTTTATTCGAAATAGAGAGTCTTCAATTTACTGACTCTAAAGGCAGATCATCTCATGATCTCTTTTACTATGCATAGATTCCCGAGTCCCTGTAAATGTCATCCCGATTTCTCCGGTTTACAGATAACCTAATCTCTCACAGAGATTTGACGAATTCCTTCAGCTTATCACCCTAGCCCTATGCTCTTTCAGGACAAGCCGAACAGTGTACCTATGAGTCTCCATGTTTCAGGCAGACGAGGTATACAATCAAAGCATGCCTTCTAGACACAGTCTAGGTAATAACTTCTGGTCTAAGGAAAGACATACCCAAATATAAAGAGACTACTCTAATGATACTATCTGTGAGATTTCCTCATAGAGTCTCTTTGTGGGTCTGTTCAATGCGAGCTATATCGTTATAGGTCCACCCACGACTTTAGCTAAGATATCTCCATATCTGTAGCACATGAGGTCTTTACCTTGTATCCAAATACAAGTAGATAAGTCGTGCTAGTCTTACCCAAGATCAGTGATCCCCATTCTTAGTGTCTATAGACTAGGAACATAAAATTAGGAATAAACGTGCGGTATCCTTGAATCCTCATGATCGTGATCTCATCACAGATACTCAAGAGATATATGTTCTATTCCAAGGGGTTTATCCAGTTACTCATATAAAATATTAACAATAATATTGAGACAAAATATGAAACAGGATAAAAAGTGCTTTTATTTATTTGCAACAATATAAAAGGTCCACATATGTCCTAATCTAATCAAAAGATTGTCTCTAGGACATCCATATTCTAACAATTAAGCCTCACAATCTCGCGAACTTATATCTTGGCCAACTGCTCTATAGAGAAGCTCACCTTCACTGGAAGAAAATGGGCAGACTTAGTCAATCTATCCACAATGACCCAAATGGAGTCACAAATAGCCTGAGTCTTAGGCAATCCCATCACGACGTCCATGGAAATGCTCTCCCACTTCCACTGCGGAATCTCAAGAGGTTGAAGCTTACCTGATGGTTTATGGTGCTCAATCTTCACTTTCTGGCATATTAAACACTTGGACACATAAACTGCTATATCTTTCTTCATAAGTTCCTCCTCAAATCCTGGTACATCATTGTAGGCCTATGGTGGATAGTGAATTGGCCCTTATGAGCCTCTGCCATCACCTCCTCCGTCAATGGACCCCTACGTACCACAATCCTTTTCTGAAACATTAATATTCCTTCATCGTTCCAAGACACACTATCTTGGTTCTTCACATAGTCAAGGCATTCTCTTTGCACCTGTGCCTCTTTGAGCTTGTCCATTAACTCATTTTCAACTCTCACGGTTTTCGTATCCAGAAGTGCACCTGCAAACAAAGAGGTCACTGTCAAGTCTCGAAATTTTTCAATTACATCAAAATCATTAATCATCAAACTGGATAGACTCACGGATTTCTGACTCAAAGCTTGCTACCACATTGGCCTTGCCTGGGTGGTACTTCAACTCAAAGTCGTAGTCCTTAAGAAATTCCATCCATCTTCTCTGCCTCATATTCAGCTCCTTCTGGTCAAAAAGATATTTCAAGCTCTTATGATCGCTGAATACCGCAAACTTCATTCCATATAGGTAATGCCTCTAAATTTTAAAGGCAAAAACAATAGCAGCCAACTCCAAATTATGAGTCGGGTAGTTCTCCTCATGAGGCTTTAACTGCCTCGAAACATAAGCAACATCTCTGCAAGTCTGCATCAACACACAACCTAGCCCCTTCTTAGAGGCATCACAATAAAGCTCAAACTGCTCTACAGGATCAGGAAGGATCAACACTGGCGCAATTGTCAATCTTTCCTTTAACTCCTGGAAGCATTCCTCACACTCGTGAGTCCACACAAATGGAGTCTCCTTTCAGGTAAGGCGAGTAAGTGGAAACACCATCTTGGAGAATCCCTCAATAAATTTCACTGAATTGAGGCAAAACTCACACTTTGAAGGCTTTGCATAAAGTTTCTTCTCCTTCAGTATCTGCAGTATAATCCTCAAATGCTCCTCTTCGCTCTTGGAGTAAATCAATATATCGTCAATGAAGACAATGACAAAATGATCCAAGTACGGCTAGAAAATACGGTTCATGTAATCCATGAATATTGCTAGTGCATTGGTGAGTCCAAACGGGATCACCAAATACTCATAATGACCGTATCTCGAATGAAACGCGGTTTTCGGAATATCCTCCAGCTTAACCCGGATATGATGATATCCGGACCGAAGATCAATCTTCGAGTACACACAAGCACCCCTGAGTTGATCCAATAGATCATCAATACGTGGGAGGGGATACTTATTCTTGATTGTCACATTGTTCAACTGTCTGTAGTCGGTGCACAATAGCATGCTCCCATCTTTCTTCTTGACAAAGATGACTGGTGCTCCCCATGGAGACAAACTAGGTCGGATGAAATTCTTCGCCGAAAGATTTTCAATATGCTTCTTCAATTCCGCTAACTAAGGTGGAGACATCCAGTATGGAGCTAATGAAATAGGCCTTCATCATTGCAAAGGACAAAGTAGCAACGTGGATCGTGCAAGCAACGGGATTTGCTGGTGCATATGGTTCGGTGGTCCAAGGCAGATATGCAAAGCAAGTAGGGAGATTGATATTTTTGGGGATTTTATGCACGTGTAAGCAAATCCACTGATCCAAGGAAAGGAACGAGGCAATCATGTGGAGAAACCGTGATGAACGTGTAAGGGAAACCAGAAAAGAGTCTTACGTGCAAAGCATAATTGTATTATTTAGACTCAATATTGAGCTAGTTAGAGGTGTAGTTCATTGGGTCATTAGTTGGAAAATATCTTTTATACTACGTAAGTACTGAAGACTCAGTGCAACTTTGACTAAATACGAAAAAAGTAATATATTTGTCTTTCCCATTTTACCCATCCTTGTATGGTTCCCCCCTAAACCCCTAAAATTTTCTACGTTTAGTAAAGAGTATATACTCCTATAGCACCAAAGATATATCCCATTAGTTGGGCTAGTGATTTGGAAAAGATCTACATAATTTGAATTCACGTCTAGTTTATTTTTTAATCCATGTCTTTGTCAACTCGCTAGAATTCAAAGACTTAAAAAAGAAAAAAATACAATTTTAGAAAGGGTTCGCGTTTTCTGCAATTACTGCAGATAAATTATCTACAGTAAGTCCAATACGACGTCATTTTGGGGCGAAAATCATGGTGTTTTTGTAATTTTAATTTATTTTAGGGTTATAATAGTCTTTATATTTATAAATTTTTAAGATTTCAATACCAAAACGACGTCGTTTTGGAAAAAATGCAGATAACTTATCTGCAATAACTGCATAAACATTTTTCCCTTTTATAAACTAAAAAATATATAAAATTAAAAAGGAAAAACTAAAAAAAAAATTTCAAAAAACAAAGTGAAATGAAAAAAGCTAATAAAAATAACAAAAAGTTAGTTTCATAGGTCTTGGGCTTTAGCCCTCCTTTTATATATATATAGAAATATTTTTGCAGATACTGTAAGTAATTTATCTGCATTTACTCTCAAAACGACGTCGTTTTGAGATTGAAAGATTAAAAAATTATAATTATAAAAACTATTGTAACCCTGAAATAAATTAAAATTACAAAAACACCACGATTTCTACCCAAAACGACATCGTATTAGGCTTACTACAGATAATTTATCTGTGGAGACTGCAGAAAAAGCGAACATATATATATATATATATATATATATATATATATATATATATATATATATATTGAGAAAAATGTTTGTCCTTTTAAATGACACAACATGTGTCATTTCACTCTCACAAATAGATGAGACCCACACCTTTATACTTTTTTGTCCACCCTCTCCTCCTTTATCTATTTCTTTCTCTCACTTAAAATGACACAACTTTATATCCTTCGAAATGATACACACTTTTCCCATATATATATATGAGAAAAGTGTTTATCCTTTTAAATGACACAACTTACATCCTTTCATCCTCACAAAGAGGTGAGACCCACACTTTTATTTTTTCGTCAACTCTCTCCTCTTTTATCTATCTCTTTCTTTCTCTTAAAATAACACAACTTTACCTCCTTTAAAACGACACACATTTGTTCATATATATATATATATATATATATATAAAATAAAAAAGAGAAAAATGCGAATTTTTTAACTGGGCCATATGATGGAGCCCAGCCCGTTTAATTCACAATGTCTTCTTCCATTGCATTCTACGCAGCCTTCCATTCCATCACAAGTTGCTAAACTCTCCAATTTCTTGCCAATTTTCTCATAGGTTTTAATTTTCCGGGAAAAAATGTCATCTTTGGGCACTTCGAAGGGGATCCTAGAGATTGCCAAGTTTGGAGTGTATGTCACTGTCCCCATCGTTCTTATGTACGCCTTCGCCAACAATACCAAGAACATCCAGAAGTTCATGGGGAATGTAAATCTCCTTCCCCTTCTCTGTGTTTTTTCTTTTTTTAAGTTAATTAAAAAAAAATTATGTTTAGGATGATAGATTTTTACTTTTCATGATTCTGTGTTTATTCAAGTGATGTAACTGTTTGATTAGGGGTTTTGACGGGTTTATAATTTTAGGTTATAAAGTTTTGGGTTATGTTTTCGCCAGAACTGTGCATAAATCAATGGCGGTAATGCTTTGATAACCGCTTATTTTAATTTGGCAATATAAAACAAAACCCCTCATAACAGTCTAGCAAGCTGAACTCTCTGGGGTGTGGTTGTAGCATAGGGGAGCAAATTCCATTTTAGGGTTAGTTTCTGATATGCATGTAATGAAGGGATAACTAATATTTGAGTAGAGTTGATCAGGGTTTAGTTCTGGACTTAAGTAGAATCAAAGTTGAATATGATGTATGGTCCCAAAAACAATTTGTTAGTTTGTTTGCTCCTAGATAAGGCATTTACATTTAAGAGGAGGAGATATTCAGCTTTCTAAACTCAGATTTACCATATGGATTTTTATTTTTTATTTTTGGATTCCATACTCATTTTGGTGGCTATAGCTGTGTAGCGGATCTTGGGATTAAGTGTTTGCCTTTCTCTTTGTCAATGCTCACAATTTTTGTGTCAATGAATTCCATAACGAGGAAGTGGTGTTGATTAAGGACTTTATAATCTTTTTACTTAGTTATTCTTCAATTTTTTACAACCTTTTAAATCATTGCTATGCTAAGAAGATCTCATTGGATGTTTATATCAAGAGATCTTGGTCATGTTATGTACTTCAAAAATGCAATTTGCAAATTGGGAATTGGTCAGAGTGTAAGTAGTTGGTGCATAAATGACATAATTCTGGATGCTTTCTTCGGTTAGTGTATCACAATTATATTAATTGGTAATTGAAGTCTTGGGACTTCATTTTGAATTACAAGATTGAAGATGTGATGCATTGATTTATTACAGCAGCACTCTGCTTGTAGGAAATTAAGAGTCACTATCTATAACAGGGTTATTATTGCTTTACTTCAAGAATGGTTGACTATGTGGATTCAGATTTTCATTTAGCATTTTCTCTTGTAGTATATAACACTATCAAAGAAGAGCTATTACTAGTGGAAGTTTTATTACAGGATACTTTCTGTTAGCCCAATTATATATTTTCCTGATGGCTTGGAATTCTTATTATTTTCAGCATGAATGCTATTATTTTAAAATTGTTGCTCTGATCTATTATTAGTCTTCTGATTTATATTTTCTTTTTATCATGTTACAGAGGTCATACGTTGAATATCCCCCAGAAGCACCAAGGCCACCACCACCCGAGGAACTTCGGGAGATGGCGCGGGAGCTGGCTCGTAAAAGGAACAATACCTGATGCTCCTTGTGGTTGGTTTTGCCGTAGGGGTTATTTACTAGTATCACTGATTACACAGTTAAATGTGTTATTATTGTGTGTAATGATAAATTATAAATTACTCTGAATAAAAAGAATTTTTTTTTTCTTCCCCCTTATATAGTTTGGCCTGTGAAACCCTTTAGAGATCAAGTTCATGTGTAAAGGCGAGATTTGATTTTTGATCCTTACAATCAACTGCAAAGGACTTTGTAAAGGAATTTACCAGTTGAATTAGCTGGTATATTAAAATAAAATAAAAAATGCTTTTTGTTATTGGGTTATAGCTAGAGGTGGCAAAGTGGGCGGTTCGCCCCACCCCGTCATCAACCTGTCAAAAAATAAGCCAGCCCGTCCCGTTCCGCTTTTGAAAATGGGTTGAAAAACTCAGTCTGTTCTGTCCCGTTTGGCGGGTTAGGTGACCTAGGTTGGTCCGTCAGCCTGAGTCTATTTTACACTGACCCGTCTCGGCTCGTCTATGCCCGCTATCAATTTGCCAAAAAATGAGCCTGTCTCGTCCCGCTTTTGAGATGGGTTAAAAAACTCAGTCTGTCCCGCCCGTTTGGCGGGTTGGCTCGTCGAGCCGAGTCCGTTTTGTCGGCTCTAGTTATAGCCTTATTCGTATGTTATGATTGAGAGATGGACGTTATTTATTAGGAAAAGTCAAAGATATGGGAAAATATCACCATGATGGGTGAAAAAATTGGCTTTTTTTTACCTATATAAAATAAAAAACATCTTTTCTTATTATTTTTTTGGCAAATTATTTATTAATTTAATGTGAAAATATGCCCATGTGGGTGGGCGCATTTAAGTTGAACATCATGCCCATGTATGACATGCATCGCACACCTATCACATGTTACGCCATGCAAGATGCATATCACTTCCATTCAAGTTGTAAGCATGACACTTGACAGGTGCACGCTGGGTTTTACATAAGTCGTACATAAGGTGATGCGTGACTTGAATGCGTATACCCTTGTGTGTGTCTTTTCACATTAGATTAGGAAAAATATTTCCCTTTTAATGTTATTATGGTGAAAATCCTTGAAAAATGTATCAAAATCACCCTAAACAAGAGATGATATTGTCGTTATAAGGTTCATTTGTTGATTCCGCACATCATATCTTCAATCTCTTCAAGAAGCATGGTCTTACACATACAACACAATTTGATCTGGCTTATTAACATTGGTGGTTCATGTTGTGTCTTGTTTGTTTGACTTTAGTATTCATACGGTCTGGAAAAAATACGTGCTTGTAATGGATATGGTGTGACAATGATACGATAGCTTCTTTCAATGGTTTTTGTTTTTTTCCAATGAAATTTTCTGACGGAGTTTTTTTATTGTGGTCCAAGATCACCATGGTCTTTCCACTTAAAATTTAAAACTTGGATTAAATTTTTTTTTTTTTTTTTTTTCTCTCCTCTCTCCTCAACTTTTTCTCTCTTTGTCTCTCCCCAGTCCCACCAAACCTTTTTGGTCTGGGAGCACATTAACTTCACTCCCTGCGGACAAAGAAATAAACTGTAAAGTCAACTAGTCAATTGCACGTTGCATGGACTGATGAACGACTGCATAGCTTACAGTGAACTGTACTACATGAGAAAATGCGTCTCTCTGTGTCACTGATTGACATGCTATAGTAGTTAAAATTTTGATTTATTATTATAATTTTATTTTTTATGATTTTTTTTTATCAAAACGATTTTACAAATATTACAAATGCTTTTATGTTTTTATGATCTTATGTTTTATGATTTTTTTATTTCCATCCCGATTCTAGTACTAACTTGGGCATGGCTCTCTCTGCACTTAATTTTCCAGCAACTTCTCTATGCTTTCTTCTCTACCCCTTAACTTTTCCTAACCATTTAGGGTGTGTTTGGTACAAGAGAAATTTTTTGATGACTGAGAATCATGATTAATGGGAATACAGTAGAAATTGAGTTTACTTGGAATCTTACGAAAGAGGTATTTGGTTCGCCAAAATATTACCGAGAATATTGGGTAAAAATTACTGATTCCATATTTGGTTTAAAACGAAATATGACTTGGAATATGAGGTTATTTTACAAAAATAACCCCAAACTATTTTTACTTTTGTAATTGATAGATTGAGTCTAGATTTTTATGTGTATTGAGATATTTTTGTCTCAAAATTTATTGTTGTGTTTTCCCATTACTTGATATTCTCATTGGTATTCCGAATTACCATATTATTTTTGGTAATCTGAATAGTGACTTTTCTTTATAAATCAAATTACCGGTAATCCTTGGATATCCGGGAATCGTAATTTATTCCTTCTACCAAACGTGGTGATTACATTTACCAAAGAAGGATTACCGGTAATTATCTTCAAAAACTTGAAAGAAACACCCCCTTGGTCTTTTGAAAGATAGAATTATTGGACAACGAAAATGTCCTGGAATTTTCCCAGGAAACATTGACTTGCTTAAAGTCGTTTCTACCCTCCCCATAGACCTTCTTAAAGACCAATAAATATAGAAAAGAGATGGGAAACTTCTTTTCTACTTACTTCGGAGAGGTAACTTCACCTTCACCTTCACCCCTCTCTCTTCATTGTTTTTTTTTTCCTACCGTCTAATTGGGATTGTTTGAAGACTTTGAATTGAATGAGACTTATATTAATATTGAACATACGTGTTGAATTTTTGTTACTATTTACTAGCGACGTGACTTTTGCGCTAATGTTTGGTTACTTTCCTTACATATAAGAAGTATGGAATGCCCAGTAATCAATGGAAGAGTGTTGTGTTTCATTCAGTTTTTAAGGGAGTGGGAAAGACTTGAGACTTGGTTTACTGGAAAAGAAAGAATTGTTGCAGTTCATTGTTTATGTCTTCAAAGATTTGTATCTTTATTTGAAAGGTCGTTTATGAATAAAATGTCTCTCCTTTATTTAGTTGATTTTTGCCATGATTTCCAAGTCTATTTAATTATTTTTTTCTCTTTCTTTTTTTTCCAATTTACTGTGCACCTTGCAATGGGAACACTATTGTCCTATCCATGTTAAAGTTATACTTGTTGCAACTTAGAAACAATTTTTTGTTTGTTTCTGTTGAGGATTCTCATCTCTTCTTAAACTGTCAGTAGTTTATTTCTGTTGTTATATTGCTTGCAGTGTTCAGCACCCAAAAGTGAAATTCAGATGAATATTATTTGAAAAGGTAGAGATGTTATGAATTATAAACTCAAGCTATACATTTTTCATTTTCCATCAATGAGATAAGAATTCATCCTAATGTCCAATGTATGCGTGAATTGCAATTTTCAGTCTACGTTATATGTGTAAGTCTGAATTGAATATTAGAGTTGATTTTGGATTTTTAAAGCTGATTGCTGCAAAAAGTACAAGACCTCAATACTAAAATCACAAATATTCCTGATATATTTGGAATGATATTTGCTAGTTGAACTGTTTT
The DNA here is from genome assembly GCF_033153095.1 of Gastrolobium bilobum. Taxonomy (NCBI): domain Eukaryota; kingdom Viridiplantae; phylum Streptophyta; class Magnoliopsida; order Fabales; family Fabaceae; genus Gastrolobium; species Gastrolobium bilobum. Next base: position 127,160 of record NW_026897636.1, read on the forward strand.
TATTTTAGTCTCAACCCTTTTCTTCTTTCAGTTAAATGGCTTGTTCTAGAATTAATGGGCTGATGCAAAAAAGTTTTTGGTGCTCTTTTAGAGGATTGATTGAGAGGAATTTGATTGCAGGGAAAAAGAGAAGGGATTTTCTGGTCTACTGTTTTCAACCTCCAACCTCTAGAATAGACAGGATCCAATTTACTTGGTTTAAGTAGAAAATTCAAAACAGACTTTGTACCATGGTTGGATTGGAACTCATACCCATTGGTACAATTTTGGCTGTTCTAACCAGCCAGGTCTTGAAAACAGCTAATGCAGCAATGGATGTTGTTATTGATAAAGAAAGTTTCAAGGTCCTTTCAAAACACCTGCTTGATATTGCGCCAGTCCTAAAGGAATTACAGCTTCAGGAACTGAATGAGTCTCAAGCTGCAAGGGTTGCTCTGGAGTCTCTTGAATCAGATGTCAAAAAGGCGAACAATTTGGTTGAGAAGTACAGGAACCGTGGCCGTTTTTACTTACTGGTGAAGTGCCGATACATAGTTACGGAGGTTGAACAAGTCACAAGGGATATTGGAAGGTCTCTGGCTGCACTATCTATTGCAAATACTGAAGTCTTGTCAAGAATATCTGATCAGGTCAACAAACTACAAAGTGAGATGCAAAGGGTGGAGTTTGGGGCTTCACAATCTCAGCTTCAAATTGTTGAGAAGTTGAACCATGGGATTAGGGAGCAGAAACTAGATCAAGCTTTTGCAAATGACATGCTTGAGGAAATAGCAAGGGCAGTTGGGATTCCAGTGGAGCCTTCAGAGATAAGCAAAGAGATTTCCAGCATTAGGTGGGAAAAAGAAGAAGCTGCCAACAGAAAAGAAAGAGCTGAAGTTGTCTTTTTAGAGCAGATCATTGAGCTACTTTCACGAGCCGATGCTGCGAGGGATTATGAAGAAGTTAAGAAGCAATACTTTGAAAGGGTTCAGGTAATAGAGCGATATGATTCAAGGGAAAAGTATATCCTACCACTTAATTCTTTCCTTTGTTGCATAACTGGAGCTGTTATGGTAGATCCTGTCAGCCTTTGCACTGGTACTACATGTGAGAGATCCGCAATTGAAGCTTGGTTTGATGATGGCAACAGGACTGACCCAGATACAAAAGAGGTTCTTGAAGATACTAGCTTGAGGTCAAACATTCCATTAAGACAATCCATTGAAGAGTGGAGAGAACTTAATTACTGCTGTAGTATAAGGTCTATCAGGGAAAATCTCTTGTCCAATTCTGACTTGTTTTTGCAAGAATCCCTGAGCCAAATGCAGGCTCTCATAAGAGAGAATTCTATTAACAAGGATTGGATTTCTATAGGAGAGCTTACTGATATTATTATCTCCATCCTTGGGAAATCTGTTTCCGGAGATGTGAAGACAAAGATCTTGATTGCTTTGAAAGATGCGGTAGAGGGGCATGCGAGAAACAAGGTAAAAAAGATTTATTTTTCCTTTGAACTGAGGATAACAATTTTACACATGCTGCACCAAGGTGTAGGCAAACTTCTTTTAGTTTTCTTCACATCATCTTTTGATTGCTTTTGTTAGAGAATAGTATAAACCATTAAAAAGGTCCTCACCTAACAGCTCAAGTTTTTGGGTTGAAATGGTTCTTTACATGATATTAGAGCCTTAGTGTCTCAGGTTCGATTTTCACCGCCCCCCACTTTCTCTTGTGGAATTTCTTAGCACGGGTAGACTGAGCCTTATGCATCATCCACCCTTCAAGCCCAGTGGGCTCTCGTGTGAGGGGGTATGTTAAAGAATAGTATAAACCATTAAAAAGACCCTCACCTAACAGCTTAAGCTTTTTAGTTGAAATGGTTCTTTATGGCTTCAATTAGACTACTTATTGCCAGCTAGAGTACATGTAGCCCATAATTGGAGGAATGAATGGAAAAATCTTGAGCACAATAAATGTGCTGAGTGTTTCCTTGAATATTGTATCGGTTATATCTTCTTTAGCATAATATTTTAAAAGGAGTTATTTGTTGTTCATTTTGGTTCACAGCCTCCATGGTGTACCAATTTTTATGTTGAAGTTGCTCTCATTCTGTTCCTGAATAGGAAGTGGAACAGTTTTACCATTGAGATACATCTATTCCTAAATCTTAAATTTCTATTTTATATACCTGCAATTTTGAATCCCAATTTAAACTCAGCATTTGCATAAAATTTTATAGGAAAAAGTGGTTGAATCTCAAGGGTGGGATCACATCATTTCCTGCTTAGGGAGTGACTATAAAATTTCAAAGGAAGCAATTTATTTGCTATATGAATTGCTTCAAGACCGATCTGGTTGGAATAAACGTTTCTGCAAAAAACTCTCTGAGCATCCTAGGGCTATTCTTTACCTTGTTACCCTTCGAAAGGGTCCTGCCAACGATTCAGCTGGGGTTGCAGAAAAGATTTTGATGGAGCTTTTTGAAATAGAAGAGGAAAACATTTCTGGTGCAGCTAAGTTTGGCTGGTACAAACCGCTTGTTGATCGCATGATTCAAGGTAAGAAGATGAATTCTTTTCTAGTTTATCTTTATTATGGTGAGTTCATATAATAAATATATTTCATTATATTAAATGTATTATTAGAAATGCAATGACAGAATATACCAGGATGCAATGTTATCTAGCTAGCTGAGGAAATATAAATATCTTCTTTAGATAACTTGTTCCTTTTAAATTCTTTTGGAAACACAAATGGATGTTCATTAGAAACTTCGGTAAATGCAATGATAAATATCCTTATATCTTCAGAAATTGTATTATACTTCCTTCCTATTCCAAGTCCCAGAGGACGCATCCCATCTTTCGAGAAAAATCATCAGTTTAGTGGTAAAAAATAATTCCTTAAAATGCCATATTGCCATGACAAATTGACTTGCTAGAAATTTAGGGCTAATTGTTCATATACTTTCTTTTTTTGGTCCATAGTGATTCAACTATTTTGTTATGTGTACAGAGTCAAAGTTGGGTAGTCTTTTTTTTTTCCAGTTTGTGTCTTACAAATATTTGGTGTAACGTGCACCAATTAAAGCAGTTATGCCTGATTGATTACTATCCTTTTAACCGAGTTTATTGATCAAATTAAGTTTATTGTCTTTGTTTGTCTTCTAAGGATCGGAGTCTTCAAGAATGTCAATGGCAAAAGTCATAGTTAATTTGGAGTTGAAAGATTTAAACTTGAAAGTCCTTGGCGAGCAAGGAGTTATACCAGTTTTGCTAGAAATGCTATCTGGTAGCATTGAATCAAAAGAATTGTCGTTATCAGCCCTGGTTAAACTAGCAGGATTTCATGCCAATAAGGGGATTATTGCTGCATCTGGGGGTGTGCCTCTTGTTCTAGATTTAATGTTCTCTCGTAGGATGTGGACATTCATTACCATTAAATGCTGTGAAATCCTTGAGAAGCTTTCTTCGGATGACGATGGAATTGATTTCTTTGTTGATGGAGAAGGGAAACAACTCGAGTTAGATAACATAATCACCAATTTGCTAGCTCTTCAGCAGAGTCCTAACTCAGCTCACAACTTCCGTAAGCCTGCATTACGCGCTCTTCTTGGCATTTGCAAGTTTGAGACAGATTTAGTTAAGAAAGCAGTTCTAGCAGCCAATGGTGTATCTCTAATCCTTCCCCTTCTTGATGATTCTGACTCAGAAATCAGGGAGACTGCCATAAATCTTCTCTTTCTTTTCTCTCAACATGAACCAGAAGGAGTAGTTGAATACCTCTTCAGGCCCAGAAGACTGGAAGCTTTAGTTGGTTTTCTTGAGAATGATGACAATAATGATGTACAAATGGCTGCTGCTGGTTTACTTGCTAACCTTCCAAAATCAGAACGAGAACTCACTATGAAATTGATTGACTTGGGTGGCCTTGATGCAATCATAAGCATTTTGAAAAATGGTACAATGGAAGCAAAAGAAAATGCTCTAAGTGCACTCTTCAGGTTTACAGATCCTACAAATATCGAGTCACAGCGCGATTTGGTTAAACGAGGAATATATCCTTTGCTTGTGAATTTTCTCAATACTGGTTCAGTAACAGCAAAGGCAAGAGCAGCAGCATTCATTGGTGATCTTTCTATGAGCACTCCAAAGCTCACAGTTGTTTCCAAATCAAATGGTTGCTGGTGTTTTATATCATCAAGGGTCCCTTTATGTTCAGCACATGGGAGTGTATGCAGTGTGACTTCCACATTTTGTCTATTGGAAGCAAATGCTTTGCCTGGCTTGATAAAGCTGTTACATGGAGAGGTTCATGCAACTGCTTATGAAGCTATTCAAACACTTTCCACATTGGTTTTGGAAGACTTTCCTCACAGGGGAGCTCGTGTCTTGCATGAGTCAAATGCAATGAGACCCTTATTGGAAGTTTTGAATTGGGGAACTGATTCTCTCAAGGCTGAAGCACTAGGACTATTGGAGAAGGTGTTTGTCTCAAAGGAAATGGTTGAATACTATGGAACAACTGCTAGATTACGTCTAGTTAGTCTCACTGGCATGAATATATATGGAGATGGCCATCTAAGGAGAAAGGCTGCCAGGGTACTATCATTGCTTGAACGCTATTCAAAGTCATCATCATCTGCAATCTCTGGAGTTCTAGAGTGAAATTCTAGGCTCAAGAGTTAGAACAGAATTTGCTTCCAAATCTTATATACTTTTTTTCTTACCTTTTAGTTTATTGGGTAATTTCCAATAAAACTTGTTATCTACATTTCAATCAGTTTCTATATCTTGGATGTTGGCCTCATGGACAATTCTTCAATATTAAGTTAAGTTCAAATCCATTTTCTGTATTTGCTTATCTGTTTTATGGAGTTATATTTGCTTCTCTTTGTTTACTGATCAGTGATCAGTTCTCTTTATTATTTTTGTTACTAGAAAACCCAAGGTATTTTCAAAATAACTCATGAGAGGATTTACTGAATTTATTTAAAAAGAAAAAATGTTTTACAATTTATAAATAGATTTCTAAGCCTCTAAATCTAATAAGTCATTAAATGCCACACATGTTCCTCCCATGTTTTCAATTTTTCAATCTCAAATTTGATGTTGGATGACTGCTATGAAAAGATGAGTCTCTGCCAGCTTGCTGGTCTATCTATAGTTATTAAAATAACCAGTCTTTGGCCTGTACCAAGTTTCAACTTACACACGGTTAGCATGGGAGAATGTTTTTATTATTATAGAATTCAACTGACTAGTAAAATCTCACACGTTAGTTTGGAATCCATGTGAAATAATTCATAAACTCAATACCTGAAAGTTTTGGATTAAGTTATAATATTGAATTTATTTATTATAATAGTGTTCAGGGAGGATTAGGTTGCTTAAGAAACTCTAGTGGGAACTGGGGCGAATCCAAAGGAAGGGTGAGGATTGAAGGTTGTCTCTCTAAATTTTTATTATTTTTTATATTATTATATGTATAAATTAATATTTTTGTAAATAATAATAGATTATTAGCCTTAATAATTAGTTCCTCTGCCAAATACACTTATAATAATGATCCTCTATTAGTCCTAATAACACTTTAATCTTTTATTTTTGCTGAATACGCCACTGTGTGAAAGGTAGAAGGTAGGTTGAAGAAACGGTTGACTTATAATTAAGACAAATTTTATAATTAGTAGATAAGGCGGGCGCGACTTTTTCTTCAGGAAGCCTAAGTGACGTAAATTAACAGCTCACATCAACTTAGTAAGACAAGATGGTATAGATATAATATAACCAGTCAACAAGTCCATTTGGCAAGGCACTCATAAGTAGATCCGGCAAAATGGACTCGGCTCGACGGGTCGCCTAACTCGTTAAATGGGGTGGGACGGGTTGAGTCTTTCAACTCATCTCAAAAGTGGGACGGGACGGGCTCATTTTTTGGCGGATTGATGACAGGTATAAGCGGGCCGAGGCGGATCAGTATAAAATAGGCTTGGGCTGGCGGGCCAACCCGCCCAACCCATCAAACGGGACGGGACGAACTGAGTTTTTCAGCCCACTTAGTGCAAAGAATTGACTCATTTTTTGTCGAGTTGATGACGAGATAAACAGAGTGAGCCGGGCCACCCACTTTGTCACCTCTACTCATAAGTTAAAACGAGGAATAGTACTATTTACACTAAGCACACCAAGCATTTAAGTATGGTAGATAGAACAGCTAGCATATAGTACTAAACATGCAAGCTAAGTGTCACAGAAGTCAAAACAGGAACGGGCATTAAACCTTGTTTATCTATCAAATAAATATGGGGTAGGGTTATATGCGGACTTCCAGAGCCTCTCGTTCGGTGTTGCCTATTATTTGTGTAACCAATTTGCCTTTGCTGTGTTTTATATGTGGACTTGCAGTGGTTTGGGTCCACTCTTCTAGACCCTCTCGTCGACTTATGACTCTTATCATAATTTTGCTGCCTTTGCAAATGATTTGGGTCCATTACACGACAAATTATGATAAAAGAGAGACCTTTTCATGTATTACTTCTTTTTTTTTCTTTTCTTTTTTTGGAGAATCATGTATTACCTTTTATAAAAGGGATTTCTTTCAACACAAAAAATTATTTTACGTTTGAATCAGCATTAAAAAAATATTTTTAAATAAATATCAGTATTTTGATATATCTTGAAAGCTAAGGGGTAATAATTTTGAATAAACGAAGAATAACATTTGCAAAGGGTTAGGATCCATTTGACATGACTAATTGCACGTTTGGATCAGATTAAGAAAAAGGACAATTTCCAGAATGATTTTGTCAAATGAAAAAAATAGTTTGCGTTTGGATCATGATACGATGAAAAAAACCCAGAAAAATTGAGATAGAAAAAGAGAAATCCTCTGGTTTTAAATTTGTTTACTTTGGCTTGCACGACTGGTAATATAGGGATATGGGACCCTATTAAGGTGGGAAAAGGTGGTCCCCCAATCTCTAATTTATTGTTCGCTGATGATTTATTATTATTTGTTGATGTGAGCAAGGATCAGATGGATATTTTGTTGAAGTGTCTCTTGTTGTATGAAGAGATTTTAGGATTGAAGTTAAGTATTGCCAAGACAAGTATATATTTTTCACCAAATACACTAGAGGAATTGGCATCTACTTTGGTAGCTAGAAGCCGATTTAAAAAGGTTCAGAATATAGGGCGCTACTGCAGGGCCACTAAACAACACTACCAGCATATTGTGGAGAAGGTCCGCCATAAACTTGGCGGTTGGCAGCAAAGATGCCTCTCTCAGGGGAGGAAAGTAACTCTGGTGAAGTCGATTATATCTACCATCCCTTATTTTCATATGCAGGATCCTAGATTGCCCCAAGAAATTTGTAATGAGTTAGACCGAATTAGATTAGATTTTATTTGGGAGGATACTCAGCAGCATAGGTCACACCATACGGTGGGATGGGATACCCTTACTACTTCGAAAGAGATGGGTGGACTTGGCCGGAAGAAAACAACCTTGATGAACGATGCTTTTTTAATGGAATGTGCTTGGCGTATTCAAAATGATGTTAACTCTCTTTGGACCCATGTGTTGTACGGTAAATATAAGGTGTAGGTGGGCCAAGTTCCTTAAAGCCGATTCTTCTCCTTTTTGGAAGGCATTGTGCAATATCATGTTGAATATGCAAGATTGCATTGTTTGGGAAATTGGAGATAAAGATACAATCTCTTTCTGGAAGGATAAGTGGGTCGACTCTTCTATTTGCCTTTTGGACCACGTTCGATGCAATATCCTTGATGATTTGAGGGACTGTCGTCTCAATCAAATGGTTAGCCAGGATGAAATGTGGAAGTTCAATCTGCTGTAACAGTTGTTTGATTTGGAGATGATGGCAAAAACTTGAGGTTTACTCGCTCATGTTATGCATGACGGACCTGATAAGAGTTTCTAGTTATTGGATAGTATGACTATTATAAAGGTCAGTAATTGTTATTTATATATTGCAAAGCAATCTTTTCAACTTAGCATTTTCTCTAGAGAGGTATGGAACAAGGTGCGCAAATGGAAAGGGCCTCTGCAGTTGCAAGTATTTTTCTGGAGGCTAGTACATAAGAGTTTGCCTACCAGATATTCGACTAGTTCATGGTCATCGATTGATCCACACTATCTGGTTTGTCAGCAGTATAAGGAGACATTGATTTATGTTTTCTGGTATTGCTTGGTCATCCGTGATTTATGGTATATTTTCTTGCCATATGATAGACTAGTTCATTTCTTTGAAGCCACTTGGGATGATTGGGTGTTTGATAATTGGAATTATGATGACATTATATTGGGAGAGATTACTTGGAGTTCTTTATTTATTGTTTTTTGTTGGTATACTGGGCACTGGAGGAATGAAGTTGTGCATCATAGTTCACCTAATAGGGATCACCATCTTGCTCGTCCAATCCTTGATTGTTTGAAGGAGATACATGTTGCTTTCATGGACACAACGCCAAGACCGAGACATCCTTTCACTTTGGATGTTAGCTGACAACCCCCTTCATATCTGTTTGTGAAATTAAACATAAATGAGGCTTCAAAGGGTTATTTGGCTTTAGCATCTTGTGGCGGTCTTCTTCGTGACACGAGAGGTGCTTGGCTAGGGGGTTTGCTGTAAGACTAGGCCAATGCTCTACTTTACAGGTTGAATTATAGGGAGTACTAAAAGGGCTGGAGCAAGTTTGGGAGGCAGGATGGAGAAATATTTTGGTTTAAAGTGATTGTCAAATAGTCATTGCATTATTTTCTAAGGAAGGAAATAAAACTCGTGAGACTCACCTAGTTACTTGAATACGAGCATTTTTTGTCGCAAATGGAATATTCAGTTTGTGCATGTTCTCAGGAAAGACAATTAGTGTGCGGATTAGTTAACAAATTATTTGTTGGTGCATTTGGAGTTACCTGATGAGACCCATTTTTCTAATCCTCCCCCAGGGATATAATGTCATTTACAAGATGATTGTAGGGGTGTGGTGTTAGCTAGGCATGCTCAAACCTACTAAGAGCTTTCTATTTCTATTCCTTTTTGTCTTTCTATTTTTTATTTCATTGTATAAAAAATTATAATTATCAAATAATAAAAATATTCAATTTTATTATATTAGGGTCTTAAATCAATGTATAAATGAGTCTTATTTTTAATCTAAATAGGCTAGACCTACGTAAAACTAAAATATTGGCCAAACCTGATCTTTTTAAAAATACATGTCCTGGTCCAGCCTTCCTAGCCTATCAAGCCTACTAAGATGATATATTGAAATTGTTCAAATTTTTTATAAGATATTTTCATAATTTTTATAAGATTGTGATGATGTTTAAGCAAAAACTTGGTATATCATGTGTTAAAATTAGTATTTGATCATGTTTCCACATTTACATTAGGTTGTTTGGTGTGGAATTTGGTTGATCAAGTCAGTTGCAGTGTAACAGAGCAGTTTCTGGAAGTCTACATCAAGTAAATTTTTGGACCTTAGGGTTAGTCCCCTTGTGTGTTACACCATAATTCATTAGAGTAATGGTTTCAGTGATATGTTGTGCATATACTATTAGAGCATGACATAATGTATTTCAGTTAACAATTAAATGACATGCATATATGTATTCAGTTAATTCTCTTATTAGTAGAATATCATATTAGTAGTTGCTTTCCTTGGACACAACCTTAGGGAAATCCATAGGGTGCAGATACCTATGAGACTCAGCTTTTAGGAAATCTCATGAAAGTAACAGATTATTAGGAACTTCCCTTGGATGCAGCCGAAAAATCCATAGAGTGCAAATACCTAATGCTTTGTTTAGGAATTAGTTTTAGGAGAGAAAGAAAATGGAGGGAGGGTTTTATTAATCCATTCCTTTGTTTGTGAGTTTAAAAAAATGGGGGAAGGGAATTGAGGATTTTTACGAAATCCTCCAAAATCATTCTCACCCTTAAATTAAAGTTCCCCCAATTTGGGGGGTTTGAGGAGGGAAATTTTGAAAATTACTAATCTACCCTTAGCATTAAAATGTGAAAACTACATAAATGTGACACTATAAGAAAAGTTTCACATACCGGCAAAATTTATCGATGGAAAATATTTCGTCGAAAATAATGACGAAATTTTTGACAAAAATCATATTACGTCGAAACTATAGACGAAATTAGAGGCGGAACAAGATTTTGACATAATAACTTACGTAAATTTTTGAGAGAATAAAAATTCAGTCAAAATTCTTGATAGAATCTAAATTTCATCGAAACTTTCGACAGAAACACATTTCCATAAAAAAACTTGACAAAAAATAATTTCGTCAAATTATTTTACGAAAAATATTTTCGTCAAAATTTATGATGAAATTTAAGTTTCGTTGAGAGTTTCGATGGAAACATTTCTGTCAAAATTTTTGGCAAAAAACATTTCCATCAAAATTTTCAACGGAACACATTTGCAGCGAAAATTTTGACGACAAATATTTACGTAAATTTTTTTTACGAAAAATACTTTTGTAAAAAATTTCGAGGGAAAATTGTTTTTGTCAAAATTCTTTACGGAATCTAAATTCTATCAAAACATTTCCGTCAAAATTTTTGACAAAAATCATATCCGTTGAAATTTTTGACAAAAATTATTTCCATCAAAATTTTCAATGGAATACATTTCAATTGAAAACTTTTAACGGAAAATATTTTCGTAAAATTTTTTGACGAAAGATATTTCGGTAAAAAAATTTGACGAAAAAAAAAACTTCTTCAATATTCTTTACAGAATCTAAATTCGGTCAAAATATGGAAAAAAATAGTTCATTTTATTCAATATCTTTATGGGTTAAGGATAAAGAAGAAAAAAAAAGTAAAGATAAAATTTATTTATTAGCTTTTTAAAAATGAATAATGATGACATCCAAAGTTTTTGACAAAAAAAATTCCATCAAAATTTTGTACGAAACACATTTCCATGGAAATATTTTGACTAAAAATATTTTGTCAAAATTCTTTACGGAATCTAAATTTCGTCAAAAGTTTCTACAGGAACATTTCCTTCAATTTTTGGCAAAAATAATTTCAGTTAAAATTTTAGTCGGAAGACATTTCCGTCAAAAATTTCGGACGGAAAACATTCTGTTAATATTTTGGACGAAATTCTTTTTTCTGTCAAAATTTTTTACGGAAACTAAATTACTTGGAAAATTTCGATAGAAAATTTTTATTTCTATAAAAAAATTTGACGAATAAAAAATATTTCGACCAAAAAATACTTTTTCAATTTAATTTTCGTCATTTGTAACGTAAAAATTTCTTCAAAAATATGATCTTTTTAGTAATGTGAAAAGTACATAAATAATTTTTGTTAGAAATTGTTCTTATCCTTATATTGGTATAAGAATAATATGTCCTAGTGTAAGAATAAGAAATTATATGCCTAATCTTAACTATTGATACTCTTGCATCATCTAACGACTCGCGTATCTAATAAATTAGAGCTGTTAGACACAAATAGAATAAACAGCTAAGATTGAGAGTACAATTTACAATATATATATATATATATATATATATATATATATATATATATATATATATATATATATATATATATATATATATATTACACTATATATATAAAGTCTTTTAACTAACTATTATTAAAAATTGTGAGACTGCAAATATAATTTTGTCTATTCACGGCTTGACTTCTGTTTTAAATAATTTTATGGTATAGCTGAATCTCTATTTCCTTTAGGCTTAAAACTTGTTTTTGAAGTGTACAAAACTTTTTTTTGGTACAAGTGAAATTGAATACATAACCTAATATAAACTACTCAAGGCCCTCACCACTAGGCTAAACCTAGTTGCTTGAAGTGTATAAAGCTTTAGTTAGTAACATATTCAACTATGTTTTTCAACCTCGATAATATTAGCTCATAATAAGTTTTTTTTATCAATTTATAGTATATACTTTAGTCTTTAATTCAAGCTAAGAGAAGATCTTAATCCTTTATATAATACACTCTATCACTAAAGAAAGGCAGGCTGGTTTTGGTGGGTATGTCTCATTCTTCGTATTCAAATAAAGACCCTTATTGGCGGGGTCGGCAGAAAGACAACTGGGGTCCAGCTCTGACATATTGTAATTTTCTTTTACTTAGTAGTTTGGACTTGAGCCCATGAATAACTATTGTTAGGGTTTTTTAAATCCTATTTATATTCCTTTGTAAACTGAGTGACTTGTAACGAGTAACGGTTAGGTGAATATAGTACAGACAAGCTGGACATAACCTACATTGGGTGAATCAGGATAAATCGTTGTGTCAAAGCGCTCTTCCCTTTCTCTTTTGTTTTTTGATTTGTGTGTGTTGATTTCCAACAATTGGTATCAAGAGCTTTGGTTCTGCGACCGAGGTTCCTATGACAGTTTGGGGTTTCGTGATTTGGGAATTTTACTTAGCATAGAGAAAACTGTGAAATTGATCTAGAAAGGATGTCGACTGCCAATCACGGACCGAGGTTAAAAAATTCGAATGAAAAGGGTTCCAGTTATGGAAATTGAATGTGTAGGCTTTTCTCGTTGACAGGGACGTGTGGTACGTGATTGAAAATGAGAAGCCATCTGTACCAATGAAAACTGCTGGTGATGAAACGTCGGAGGAAGGCGAGTCGAAGGAGTTAAAGGCGTGGAACAGAGATGATCTGAAGGCGCAGAGCCTGATCTGGTTATGCCTGGCAGATAATGTTATCGTGAACGTAACTTTTAAGAAGACTGTGAAGGATCTCTGGACGAAGCTGGGAAGCCTCTATCAAAGCAAGTCACTTATGAACAAATTGTTCCTACAATGGAAAATAATTTGCGGATGAGTAAACTTGATTCTTTCTCTGCTCATTTAAATGAATTTAACTTTGTTTGTGCGTAATTTTCATCTAAAGATATAAATCTGAATGAGGAAGATAAATCTTGCACTTTGTTGTGCTCACTGCAAAACTCTTGGGAGCACATCATTGTTTCAATTGGTAATAGTGTTAATAAATTGTCATTCGAGACTGTTGTAACTGCATTATTGTCCGAGGAGATGGGAAGGGCAAGTTCTGAAGGTACCAAAAATAAGGCTTTGATAGCTAGAGGGAAGAGTGGTAACAAATTAAAGTCTGGTCATAGAGGAAAATCGACAGAGCGATCAAAATCCTATGATAAATTTAAAGTAAGGTGCTGGTAGTGCAAACAGGTCGGACACTTGAGAAGGAATTACAGAAATAAAAGTGTAGGTCCTCCTAAGAAGCGGGATGGTCCACCACATTCTAGTTCTGGTACAAAGAAGGATGATGGAGATAGTGCAATGGACCCGTACATGGCATTCGACAATCATAGCGATTGCAAAGACTGAATCATTGACACTAGAGAATTATTCCATATGACACCTCATAGGGAGTGGTTCTACACCTATGGACCATATTTTGTAGGTATAGTCAGAATGAGAGATGACACGACTCATCCTATTGTGGGGTGTGAGAAGGTAAAGCTGAAGATGAATGACGAAACAATCAAGAATCTTCCAGACGTGATGCATATTCTGGGGCTTACGAAAAATTTGATCTTCGTTGGTAGTATAGCAGATGTGAGTGTTAACTTCAGTAGTCAAAAATATTCTTACAAGAGAAGAGAACCATGGTAAACTATGGAAACTGTTGGGAAGCACAATGTTCAGTGGTGAAAGCTACATATCTGAACAGGTGGAAAAGGACATTGCAATGTTATGGCATAGGAGGCTAGGGCATATTGGAGGAAAAGGTCTGGAGACTTTGACATCAAAGAAGTTGGTTGATGGAATTCTGAGATGCTCTATAAAGTTGGAATTTGGGAGTGTTTCCTGTAACATCCCAAGCGCTGACGAGGGCGGGGAGTGATCGCCGGTGCGAAAGGGCGTGGACAAGGAACGACTCTTGACAGGCTTCCAGCGGGGGATTAAATGCATGAATGAATCGAATCGACACCCGAAAGAGAGGGATTCCAAAGACTGTGCAGGTATGAAACTGCACAGTTTGGGATAGCTTATAAGAATTAATTGGTACTACCTATACTAACAAGATGCATCTATTTTTTGGTAGCTCGGAATGGAAGAAATCCACAGTTAAACGTGCTTGACTTGGAGCAATCCTGGGATGGGTGACCTCCTGGGAAGTTTTCCCGGGAAGTGTGCGAGTGAAGAAAAAGCACACCGAAAAGTCTCGTGTTAGTATGTGGGGTTAGTCATTGATTCTTGAAGCGGCTGTAGGGTTAGTCATTGATTCTTGAAGCGGATGGATGTTACAAGTGGTATCAGAGCATGGCCTCTCTTCCAGTACGGTGTGGTTCGAGGACGAACCAGGCGGAAGCTGGTGGGCATGTAACATCCCAAGCGCTGACGAGGGCGGGGAGTGATCGCCGGTGCGAAAGGGCGTGGACAAGGAGCAGCTCTTAACAGGCTTCCAGCGGGGGGTTAAATGCATGAATGAATCGAATCGACACCCGAAAGAGATGGATTCCAAAGACTGTGCAGGTATGAGACTGCACAGTTTGGGATAGCTTATAAGAATTAATTGGTACTACCTATACTAACAAGATGCATCTACTTTTCGGTAGCCCGAAACGGAAGAACTCCACAGTTAAGAGTGCTTGACTTGGAGCAATCCTGGGATGGGTGACCTCCTGGGAAGTTTTCCCGAGAAGTGTGCGAGTGAGGAAAAAGCACACCGAAAAGTCTCGTGTTAGTATGTGGGGTTAGTCATTGATTTCTGAAGCGGCTGAATGTTACATTGCCTGAAAGGGAAGCAAAATTGGGTATCTTTGGATTACATATAAGGAAGAACTGAGGGGATTTTGCACCTGATACATAGCGATGTGTTTGGCCTCACACCTATTGCATCACATGAAAATGAACGTATTATGTTTCTTTTACTAATGATTTTTCCAGATATGTGTGGTTATATTTATTTTGCAGCAAGAATGAAATGCTCGATAAATTCAATGAGTTCAAGGCGTTGATGGAAAATCAATTTTACCAAAAAATCAAGGTGTTGAGGGCTGACAATGGAGGAGAGTTCTGTTTAGCAAAGTTCGATAAGTTCTGTTCGAGCAATTTGATTGCAAGCAGAAAACTACACCTACTCACCTCAATAGAATGGGTGGCAAAGGTTGAATTGATCTCTCATAGAGAAAACACGGAGTATGCTGAGGGGTGCAAGCTTGGCAGCTAAATTTTGGGCCAAGGCAGTGACAACTTCTTGTTATTTAAAGAACAAATCTCTTACATCAGCCTTGAATGAGAAGACTCCGTATGAAGCATGATTTGGGAAGAGGGTAGACGTATCTCAAGTTAGAGTGTTTGGCTATGAGGCATATGTGCATGTACCCAAGGAGAAAAGAAGCAAGCTTGATATTGAATCAGAAAAGTGCATTTTCATTGGGTACAAAGATGGCGTTAAAGGGTACAAGATGTGGAATCCTAATACTCGAAGTGTAGCTTATAGCAGAGACGTTGTGTTCAGGGAATCTAAGCCGAATGAGATTTTCTGAATTGAAAGAGGATGTAGTAAACTCATAGATTGGAGTTGAAAGTTCAAATTCTGAAGCTGCTGAACATAACGTGGTTGAAGATGAAGATTTTGAAACTGAAGCTGAAGTTGAAGCATCAATGATGAGGAGGTCCACAAGGAAAAGAAGATCATCTAAGAGGTATACACCTGAAGAGTATATCCTTTGTGCTAGTGATGATAGTTATGCCCTGAGTATTATAGGTGATGTTCCGAGCACTGTAAAACAAGCTAGGAGCTCGGAGGATTCCAAACAGTGGGAGGAAGTATAAAAAATGAGATGAAGTCTCTGATAAAAAATCAAACTTTGAGACTGGAGAAACTACTTGCAAACCGAAAGACAATTGGTTGCAAGTGGGTGTTCAAGAAAAAGATTGATGCCAATGAGGAGATTAAGCGATACAAGGTTCAGTTGGTTACAAAGGGATATTCATAGATAGAAAGAGTTGATTATGGTGAGGTGTTTTCACCTGTTGCAAAGTTAAATTCCATAAGACTTGTTTTATCTGTAGCAGTTGCATTTGACTTACAGGTGGAGCAGCTGAATGTGAAGACGACTTTCCTTCATGGTGATTTGGAGGAGGTTATTTACATGAAACAACTAGAGGGGTTTATAGTAAAAGGAAAATAGGATCTAGTTTGCAAGCTAAATAAATCTCGGTATGGCCTGAAGCAGTCCCCCAGGATGTGGTACATGAAGTTCAACACTTATGTGGTGAAGCTTCTTGGCTTTGACCGCTGTGATGCTGATCATTGTGTTTATGTGAAAAGGTTAGAAGGTGAATTTATTATTCTAACTTTGTATGTTGACGACATGTTATTCGTTGGAAACAGTTTGAAGATGATCAGCACTGTGGAATGAGTGCTAGAAAAGCAGTTTTAAATGAAAGATTTAGGTGCTACAAATGTCATCTTGGGTATGCAGATTAAGTGGGAGCATGACAAAGGAAGATTATGGTTGAGTCAGCGGAAGTACATAGAGGATGTTCTGAAGAAATTCAAGATGATTGACTGCAAACTTGTGTTGACTCTCATGTTTAGTGGTTCTAAGTTATCGGCTGACCAGTGTCCCAAGACTAAAGAAGAAGAAGAAGAGATGACATCAGTTCCTTATGCTAGTGCAGTTAGGAGTCTGATGTATACAATGATTTGTACTCGTCCAGATATTGCCCAAGTTGTGGGAGTATTGAACATGTATATGTCCAAGACAGAAAAGGAGCATTGGATAATGGTAAAGTGTATGTTCCGTTATCTTTGTGGTACGTCTGACCTTGGGTTATGCTATAAAGGCATGAAGGGCTCAAGGGGACAGGCATTATTAGAGATGAGATACTTTGTGGATGCTAATTGGGGAGGTGACATTGATAGTAGAAGGTCTACAATTGAATATGTTATTTTCTCATTCGGTGAAGCTATAAATTGGATGAGTAAGAGGCAGCACATTATTGCTTTATCTACTACAGAGGCTGAGTACATGGCCTTGACACATGTTGTCAAAGAAGCTATTTGGTTGTAGAGGTTGTGCAAAGAGCTTGGCTTTACACAAGGAGAGATGACCGTTGGGTGTGACAGTTAGAGCGCCATTTTCTTGGCTAAGAACCCAGGTTTCCATGCAAGGACCAAGCATACCGGTTTACAGTACCATTTTATCTGAGAGAAGGTTGAAAACAAGGTTCTATTGCCGGAGAAGGTTGACACAAAGGTCAACAATGCTAATTTTTTGACAAAGGCACTGACTTCAAAGAAGTCTAAATGGTGTACAGCTACGTTGGGACTGAAGAAGTATGTGAAGCATTCACCAAGTGGAAGAATGTTGGGTATGACTCATACTTTGCATTCATATAAGGACTCTTATTGGCAGGGTCAGCAGAAAGGCAACTGGGATCCTGCTCTGACATATTATAATTTTTGTTTACTTAGTAGTTTAGGCTTGGGCCAATTGTTAGAATTTTCTAAATCCTATTTATATTCCCTTGTGAACTGAATGACTTGTAATGAGTGACAGTGAGGTGAATATAATATAGATAAGCTCCACATAATCTAAATTAGATGAATCAGGATAAATTACTATATCCAAACTCTCTTCTCTTTCTCTTTTGTTTTTCAATTTGTGTGTGTCGATTTTCAATAAATTTCATATTTAAAAACAGATGAAGGGCTTTTCACTCGCTTTCACCGAAAAGACAAGCATTATAATTGTTTGGAAACTGTCCATCAACCAAGAAAAAGACAAGCAAGTAATTGCACTTTAGAAACATTAAACTGCCTTGAAAATATATCAGACCAAAAGCTATATAGATATTAGATATATATTATGATATGTACTAGAGCGGGAAAGTGATATATGGTAGGTAGTTTCGTGCGAGGCATATTTCTTGTCCAACATCTCTAATTCCCAATAGATACTACGAATAATCTTATGCCCAATAATCTCTCTTTAATTATACATATTTTGTACATATTATACACATAATGTGAACACACGCTGCAACAAGTAGTGCCCGCCATGGCGAAATAAGTTGGTGTTTGGTGGGAAGTTTGAGCATTTAAGACACGAATAGTTATTAGTTTGTTGGTAATACAAGCTGTCCCTTATAGTGCCATTAAACTTGGGCACGCATTCCAAAATGAGAGGCCCGGAGAGCCTGAAGGGACCTTGTTTGATTGAGGTCAAACACTTGTCACTATTTTAATCCTTAAATTTAAGAGTGTTCAGTACTCGGTCATGTCTCATAACTCCATCTAATTTAAAGAATTAGAACAGATGTCGTCATTAAAATTAGACTTACCGAGTTTTTGAGTTAATCAAATTTAACTTGATATTATGTAATGGAATGATGAACTGAGAGCCTCTTTCGCACAATTTAAATTAAAAATTATTTCAAGTTAAAATTAAAAAAAAAAACTTAAAAAATAAATATAAAAACAGTTTGGTGATTATATAAACCTAGTTTCAGGGTTTAAAAGAAAAAGAAATAAAATAATTTATTATTAGGATAAAAAGTAAAAATTAGAAATACAAAATTGGGAAAAAAGGTAAAACTGGAAAATAAATATTATTAAGAAGATTGGTTTTTTTATGTTATATCTGTAAAGGCTATTAACCAGTTATACTAATTATTAAATAAAACAGATACAAATGCTTTTTACGGTTTTAGAATGGATATTACTCCATCATTATTTTGGTATGATATCGATTCAACAATTCATTTATTGTTTTTAATAACTTTAAACATTTACTATGAAATTGACATTTAAAAAATATTTAATAACTCGTTTTAATTATTATACTTGTCAAGGGGTATCACATCAATTTATTTTCAAAATATTTAATATTCTTCTATTTCAATTTTTAACTAAATATTAAGAAAATTTTCTAGAAGATATTATAAAGATCCAATATCCTCTAAACCGAAAGATGCTTGTGTTTAATTGATTTGATATTAATTAGGTTAGCAAAGTATTTTATTTGTTTCAAAAAATAACTATCAGAATCAGCCAATTTTGGGAGAGGGGGTGAGAAAAGCAAAATTCACACTAACTTAGAAAAGACAACACAATAGTGGGTCAATAAATTCACACTATCTTATGCAAAATTAAATAGAAATTATGCATTTGAACAATCTTATATTTGGTGAATAAATTTATCATATATATATATATATATATATATATATATATATATGTATCGCTTTTATTTTACTGTTTTTTAAATTAATTTTTTTTTCCATTATTTTCTATTTGCTGTCAAAAATCTGAAAGAAAAATAATTCATAGGATTACCTTCTTCAAAAATAGGTGTCATTAACTGCTTTATTGAGATCACTCATAAATCATAACTATTGCACTGAATAAAGCCAAAAAGAACTGTGTATCAATATGTGATATGGAGGACCGCCTCACAAAACTCATAATTGACTTCCCCACTCTCCATCTCTAAGATGTTTTGAAAACATTTACATGTGGCATACCAAAAAAAAAAAAACATTTACATGTGCAAATTTGAAATAATAAAAATCACAACTTGTTTGGCCTTCCTAAGGATATGCATAGGATCATTGAAGTCAATGTTCATTTAAAGGGTGATTCTCGTGATTTATTTGTTAAATAAATGTTAAGAATGGGAAGAAGCTCATATGCTTAAAAGAAAAAATATATATATAGAAATCTGTTATAAGTATGTGAGATGGGCATCTAACACACATTATAAAGACTCTTTTGGGGAACATTATAGGGTAAGGACAAAAATATTCTTTACAACAAAATTTCATATATTTTTTTAAAAAATAATTTTAAACTTTTTTCTCTTGACTTATTTATGGATTAGTTTCTATTTAAAAATAAAAGTTATAATTTTAAATAAAATATTTTAAAATATATAACATAACTTACAAAAATTTTCAAAATTAGAAAATTATATATCTTTTCCAAATAAATCTTTAAAAATAAGTTTTAAATTGATGGACAATTTTTATATATTTAACAATATTGGGATATAGTTAGAGATTTAATTTGTTGTTTGATGAAAGTTAATAATTTTTTTTTCAAGTATGCACGTTGTAACAGCCTGTTACGTACCGGTAATGTTACTATTGCATATGATATTAAGCGAATATGAAATCACAGTCATTGAGTTAATTAAATTACGGGCAAACTTTTTCTTTCATTACATTCATTTCTTTAAACATTAATCATTTTCGTAAATAATTAAAACAACGCCATAATTGTAAATGCAAAATTCGTGGAAGCATAAACATACTAATATCATCTCTCTAAGCAATACCATTAATTTTAGATTTCAGAAAACACATTTTCAAAATTTTACACAGTGGTAATCGATTAACATTTTTGGGTAATCGATTACCAAAGGCTCCAGAATGAGACAGTAGCCAAATTTGGGCTCCCCTGTTTTGGGTAATCGATTACCTAGACATAAGTAATTGATTACTTTAAACACAATGGCTCAATTTTGCGTCCCCTGTTTCAGGTAATCAATTACCAAAGTTAGGTAATCGATTACCCTACTGTAAAAATGACATATGACAGCTTTTAAAACACAAAATGAGTTATGTAATCTACCGTTGACACTTTACTACTTAATGTAACACATGTTCAAGTACTAATGTAGGCTTTAGGCCCTTCCATCATGCATAATCTAATACAAAAGTATCATTTACAACATTCACCATTTGTCTTGCCATTTACATATCATATGGCTCACTTTACATCACAAGTCTCTAAGAGCCTCTAAACATAAGGTGTGGCCATGGACAAGTCTCATGCTCACCAAAATATCAATATACACAAAGGCATAAATATACATCAATATCAAAAGACTTAGAATATAGCCATGCATACACAAAAGCATGGCAATATCAACATGCAATATGTTCATAACCTAAGTCCAAAATACTAAACAATATGCTATGTGCATCAAATGGAATCCTTCAATATGCTATGACATCCATATGCACCTCATGCTTAACTCCTCCACTAAGCGGGCCTCTTGCCCGAAGATACTCCATGCTCAAGATAGCCTGAAATGATGTCCCCAAACGCGGGGTGAGATATACAAATATATCTTAGTAAACCAAGGGTACTAGAGGATCACTCCACCCCATGGCCCACTCAATGTGCAACAATAACATCATGTAAAATGCATAACATACAAAATCACCAAACAACTGGGCACAAATCCAAGAACATCCACATAAGGATTCCGTTCAAGGACCCCATCATATAAATTTCGGGAAACTTCTCGGTGCCTCTCCCATAGATGAGACGATCCCATGGCAAAATCCAACTGGAACTCCTCATGAGCCCTATCCAGCGGAAGTCCCACATTTGGATCATCCTGGTGCCGCTCCCAGAGTCGGCCCCACGGCAAAACCCGACCGGAATCCCCAAAGGATATCTCTAGCGAAAGTCCAAACCACACACATCTACTGGCTAGAGATCACAAATATTTCACACAACATGCTCCAAGCATGTCACACAATCAAGCAATAATGCATGAACATACATATTCACACAATGTCTAAAGGCACAAAATCCAACCACAACCTTCCACTAGGTGTGGTGAAGCACACAAGGGATTAAAACCCAAGTTCCAAAGGTTTACCTCAACTCCGCGAATATTGCTCTTCCACGTAAGCTCTAAGCTTATTCCACTTCTATTGGTTCCGTGAGTGGCAACCTATATGATCAAACAAAAATGATCATCAATACAATTTCAATGCGATCCATTCACTTCAAAATACTAATTCCCAAACCTATTCATTTAGGTCAAAGAGCTATTTTACATTTATTTTCCTTAATCATTCCTATAGGTCAATTTCCAAACATACATATATATACCAATTTCCTCCTTCCATTCCACAACATCACACCAACCTACCATCCCTTTAAACACCGTTTTCAACCATGCAACCTCAACTACACCATTTTTACATCATCAAACCATCCATGACCACAATAGGTCGAATTACTCATGGACTCATGCTCCAAGGTTTTCAATCCAATTCAACACTTACACATATCATACAATCCTATTATTAACCCATATCAATGCTCCACAACTCAATTATCCAATCTCATCATCATGCCAATTCACAAAGTCTTGAAATCTCTTCACAAAATTGCCTAAGTTATAATTTCCAAATCAAAATAATTTTTATTACATCAATCATCATCATTTATCATTCTAAGCATTTAATCCCAAATGAGACATATCATTTAATGCTCCTAACTATCACAACTCAACTTACATAATCAAAACACTCATCAATTCTATGATCTCCATGAGAACTCAAAGAGAATGAGAAAACTTACCACCAATAGCCTCCAATGGTCCAAGGGAGTGATCTCCAACCAATGGTTCAAATAAAAACCGCCAAAAATCTCCAAAATATCACAAATTTCGTGGTTGTAAATAGAGGATTTCACCCTCCACAATGCTCCCCACATGGTGCACTCTACATGAAAGTCACTCATAATCTCAAGGGGAACAACTTTGTAGTTGGAAGTTTCTATCAAAAGTGTCTCTAAAAAAAAGTTAGAAATCAAAGAGCTTTAAGCCTAAAAAATGGCCCAGGACCTCCACGGGAACAAAGAGAAGGAGGAGAGAGAAAAGTCTGATTTTTTGCATCTCATTTGGTCCATTTGTCATTTAAGTCACTTAAGTGGGTCCCACACGTCAATTAACTTTTTTAATTCATCCATTTTAACCCACAAATTCATAATCTACGTATATTTCTCGTCCACGTTATATTTTTACTTCCTAAAATTTTGATCATAATTTTGCGCTTAACAGTACAATTATACCGCAGTATTTTACACCGAAAAAATTACTATTCATCAAATTTTTCGAAACTTGCCTATCCACTTGATTTTTTGTTCTGAATCCATTTCCGGCATTATTTTTACCATTTGAGGTCTTCTACTCAATTTTTCATGTCTCAGGTTACATGTTTGATAAATTACCATTTTACCCTTCTTATGCAATTTGACCCTAATCTCAGGATTTTCACTAATTCTTCCTTTTTAATCCATATTTTCACATATAATTATACATTTAAAAATACGATGTGTTATACACGTCATGGTGGCAATGGTGATGGCTAGTGGTGGAAGTGATGACAACAATAATGCTGACAGGTAGTTGTTGGTGATGGTGTCGGCATTGGATTGACTCTTAAATTCTTAAGGAAACTTAGAAGTAAAGAGCTAATTTTGGAAGAAATTTGTTTTATCTTATCTTATTGATTCATAACCCAAGCGCCTAATTAGGAAAATTTATCAAGTTGCAGACATAATAATAAGCCAACATGATATGGTTATCATACTCTATTGGCTCACCAAATAATAAATTAGAGTTGGTACGATATGATAGATCGTGAATGTCCAATCAGAGTTTGGTAATTTAATATTGGATCTGTTTTCCCTCTCTCAGGTACCTATAGAGAGGTACCCTAAAGATAAGCGGATCACTGTGCACTATAATATAACGACATAGTCAAGGCGTGAGGTGTGTGCACAGTGATAAGCTAAGAGAGGGTTTAGAATTTGTGTACCTTATTGGTTTAACCCTTTATTTATAGATGGGTTACTTGGCAGGAGCAAGTTTTTGAGCCTCTTAGGAGTATTAGGGGTCCAATTTTTGATCCATTGTTACCGTAGTAGGATTATTATAATTAAGAAATATTTCCTTAATCTTCTCTTAGCTGTTAGCCCTATTTGGGCCTTCTATAATGTGAGTTGCTTAGTTGTCTGGATAGGATCGTCATTAATAGAAGATTCCCTTCCTGTTTGTGCTGTCCTTTATTGGACCTTCTAGAATATGGGCATTTGTCAGGTGCATAACAGTTGCCCCCCAGCCCTGTAGTTTGGTGATACAGGGTGCCGAGATGTAATAGCAGTAATCTCTGTATTTGAATTTTCTTTGCATGTTTTATTCAAGTTAGTAGTCGAATTCTTGCTTTGACTTGGCATCTTCATTGAAGCAATTTTCTTTGGTTGGAACTTTTCTTGGCCGACTTAATTGGGTCAGCGATTGCAGTTATTATCTCTGTCATTCATTCAACTGGTTTTAGTGAATCGAGTATTGAATATGTTGTTTCCGTATTTCTCCCTCAACCTTTTTTGGCTGAGGTGGTGCTTTGGTGAGGCAATGTTTGCCTCCTTTCAACATCGAGCTCGGCTTCTCCTTCTGAGGCTTTTGATGTGAGCCCAACTTCTTGCACTGTGGCTTTATTGATTCAGATTTAGCTTTTCAGCGTTAACTAACAAAATGACCTAGCCAAGGTCTTTCATGTGGATTTTGCTTTTTACTTTTAACCTAATTTTCTTATTTAGGTTTTCAATTTTTAGGCATCATGGTGACTTGATCAAGGTCATACCAATATGCTCCTTATTTTTCAAGCCTGATTTCATTTATCACATCTTGTACACATGTTGTTTATTTTGACAACATTTAGGATTCAGAAGTGTCCTTCCGTTTTCTTATGCCTCGGCTAGAAGCCATAGTCCTGCAGTGTGTTTTTTATTTTTAACCCATTTTCTATCCAGGTTCTTGCACGTTGCTAGACATAGGTTTTTAATATCTTGGCTTTATAATATTTAACTCGGCTTCTTGCCAGAGTGTCATTTTATGACTTCGACTTATTTTGCCATTTTGACTTGTGAGCCATTTCAGATTGGGGTGTGATCGTTTTTCCATGATCCCATCTCTCCAAACCCGTCTTTATCCCAGATTTTTATCCCAAGTCTTTATCCCGAATTGGAGTGTGATCCTTTTTCTTGGATCCCATCTCTCCAAATCCTTCTTCATTTTTTATCCCGAATTTTTATCCTGGGTCCTTATCTCGGATTGGGGTGTGATCCCTTTTCTAGGATCACATCTTTCCAAATCTGTCTTATTTTATCGCGAATTGGGGTGTGATCCTTTTTTCCAGGATTTTATCTCAAAACCCGTCTTATTTTATCGCGGATTGGGGTGTGATCCTTTTTTCCAAGATCCCATCTCTCCAAACCCATTTTATTTTATCACGGATTGGGGTGTGATCCTTTTTTCCCAGGATCTCATCTCTCCAAACTCGTCTTTATTTTATCGCGGGTTAGGGTGTGATCCTTTTTTCCAGGATCCCATCTCTCCAAACCTGTCTTCATTCTTTATCCCGAATTTTTATCATGGGTTGTTGCCCCCAGCCCGGCAGTCTGGGTGTTCGGGATACAGGGTTGCTGTGCATTACTCTTTGTCGCATTTGCGAATATTTTATTCTCAGTGTCTGGAAGTAGGCCATGTTCATGGTCCGAGCCTTATTAGCCTTTGTTTTGTGATGTATGGCTTCAACTATCTTGTTATGTTGAATTCTTACTTCAGACATCCTCCTTTGCTTTCCTACCCGGTAGTTAGGGTGTCCAAAGCGAAGTCTGTTAAACCATAATCTTGTTGGTCAAACTTCCGTCACCAAGGTCTCTATTGGAAGTAAGAAAGTTTTTCTCCTTGACCTCTTTGCCGAAGTTTTATTGATTCATTGATCCATGTTCTGAATCTATGGATTCTTGTTGATCCATGTTTCTGTAACACCCCGTGTATATCCGGTTTGTTAACATGTCATTGTATTAAGCCACGCTTAATAAAAATGCGGAATATCTTTTTCTTTTTAATTATGACGTCATTAAACTTAGCCAAGTTGATTACTTAATCAATTTCATAAAAATATAGCCTCTATGTAAATTGAAAAAGATAGCTAACTGAAAGACCTCATAAATAAATAAGTGAGTATCTAAGCCACGGATCTACAACACGTAGTCCAGACATAATCCTGATACAATTATACAACTCGAATAAACTTAACATCGTCAAATCAATGTGGCATGGACAAACCCCATGCTCACCAAGTAACCAACATACTCATCAACTCTCAATACAAACAGCATGATAACGATAACAAGCTAAAAGCATAAAGCAACAGGCATAATCTAGCATCCAAGCATAATCATCATAAACAACAAATATCAGCTAAGCTCCGGCCTCCTGCTGCAAGAGGTCTCAACCCTCGCATTACCTAAACCTGAAATGGTGCCCCAAACGTGGGGTGAGATCTCTAAACAGAAATCTCAGTAAGACAAGGGGTCCTCAAGGACTCTTCCGCCCAAGCTCACTTACAAGTATAATATAAGTTCAAAAACAGTAATTTCAATGCAAGTTCATGTTAAGGCATTTATATCATGACAGTATAATCTCTTGCTCAACGAGCTAAATACTACAACTCATTAATCATGTGATGTATGTGAGTGCGGTTCGACTGGCCAGGGAACAGGATAGGGCTTATACACATCTGTTATCTACCCACATGAGGGAGGCTGCCTCATGCCTTGCAAACCAAGGTGGCTGCCTGATAGTACAAGTACTAACATCACATTCATACATTACATCGACAGCTATAGTGCCTTGCACACCAGGGTGGCTTCCTGATCGTACAAGTACTAACATCACATTCATACATTACATCAACAACTATATCAACATGTCTCAGGCATATATCAATGCATATATCATTTTCATAAAAGCATACTATGCACATAAACCACCCTCCCATGGAGGTCGGTGGAACAAGCAATAGACTAATCCGAGGACATGAAAGCTTACCTTTCAAGCTAGCTATCCAAACCAAGAGTCCAACCAAGCTCAAAGTCCACACACAGCACAAACACAATCTGTTGTACAGTAACTAATCATCAATAACCATTCACCAAGGTTACATTAAGTGATTAAGGCTTTCCATCTCATTTTAAGTCATTTCATGTTGTTTCTGCAGGAGGTATTCGAATACTCCTCGATGAGTATTCAAATACTCCTTGTCTCCAGAAAGTATTCGATTACTTTCACTAAAGTATTCGAATACCATAAGGTATTCGAATACCAACACCTCAAGTATCTGAATACCACAGTATCCGAATACTAAAACCCACTGTATTCGAATACTCTCCAGTATTCGAATACTTCTTCAAAGGTATCCGAATACTTTTCTTTCTAGAAAATTATTCCGATACTCCTGCAATGAGTATTCGATTACCAGAGGACAAGTATTCAAATACTACTCGAAAAGTATTCGAATACTTCTCCTCCAGAAAGCAGAATTTCGAACAGACAGTTGCTTAATCCCACTTTTAAGGGTCCAAATGCGATTGGGAGTCCAATGACTTAAACAGATATTCAACAACATCTTAAGAACTCAGAACACATTCTTTTACTCAAATGGTTAAAGTTTCCTTTTTTAATAGATTAAACAACCTTAAATCATCAAAATGACAAAGAGGTTATCATGGCTCACCTTAAGCTTCACAAACTCAGAAAATGAGTGCTCTTGGAGCTCTCAAGACAGACCCACAACACTGACTTCAAAGGCCCACAAAAATGACCATCAAAGTTTGGTTCTTTGCTACCAAGAAAGCTTCTTAAAGCCTCCGAAGACAAGAAAATGACTCTCACCAATGGGAACCACCAACTCAGCCCACAACTCACACAAGACAGTAGCTACCACTCGGAAATGGAGAACCTTTCACCCTCCAAAGGCTTAAACACACTCACACTAGGAGTCTTAATGAAGAACTCAAGAGAAAAGATGGTCTCAAGAGGCTTCAATGGAGAGGGAAGGTGATGAAATGGTGAAGGGAAAGAGGCAGCAGCCAAATAGCACCAGAAAGCTCTACGTAGGAGTAATATAATCTGACCTATGGCATTGTGCCCTTAAGCTTATATAGCCCACTTAATTAATCACACGGTATTAATAATAATAGCTACGCTTAGCCTTTAAATCTCAAATTTGGGATTCTGAACCTAGCCATTTTCTAGGAATTATCATATTTTTATTTTATTTTTCGCAGTACCTTTCCAGTATGCGTTTTTCCATAGCCAATATCAGTTCTGGCACTAGTTCTCATTATTTTAGCTTGAAACTTGAAATCACAGTCCTATATATTATTCTAGGAATATTCATGCACTTATTATAATTTTCTAGGATACTTCATCGGTACGCACTTATACTGAGTAGCAGAACCGGTATCTGAACTTTTCGTCAGAAAAGTGACTTTCAACATTATAAATAACTTACCATAATTATATAAGCCTTCTCATAATTATTAGGGTCAATTATAGAATTATTTTCTAATTTCTCACAATTAATTAATTAACTTCCTTTATTAACGATGCAAGTTCTTACAGTTTCAGATTTATTTTTTCTTATTTTGTTCTTTCTTTGGTGCCGGGATTTATGATCGTGTATGCTGTTTCAACATTCTTCCCTTAACCTTTTTGGTCGAGGTACATAGCTTGGACTAGTTGACCAGTCTTTTTGACTGTCTTACCGAGATCTTGACTTATAAGGATTGCTGCTTTCCTCTTTTAATTTTGGTTGTATTCCTGCACTTGCCCCCTAGTCCGTCAGTCGGGAAATCTGGGTTGTCGGGCCGTATTACTTTAATTCAAGTATCTTTATGTCGAAATACTGACTTGCTTTTGCAATTTTCCTTTTTGCTGATTTGAGGATCTTTGAGATCCCTTTTCACTGATGTTGCGGGGTTTTGTTCCCGATTCTTCACATGTTTCGTTTGCATAGTTGAATTTCTCCTTTCTATAATTAACCCAGTTTTATATACTGTAGCTTTATTTATTTGAGCTCAGCTTTGCCAGAATCTCATTGTGATATCGTCTTCTGTTTCAACCCGGCTGTGCAAACCGTGTCTTTCACAAATTTTGACTTGATCAGAATCATTCACCTTTTTGAGTCAGGCTTGCATTGTCGTGACGTTCAGACGGAACAGGGTGAGACTTCCGCTGAATGTAGTTCTATTGTCGGGTTCTTACCCAGCTCTTCTTATCTTATGTTTCTGACGCTTTTCATCCATTTCATGCCTTTGGATGATTTTTTCTTATACTCGCATCTTGAGTTTTATGCCTCCCTGATAACTTAGATATATTCTTCTAAGTATTTCAGGTTTATTGGTTTGCCGAGTTGCTTGAGGTCTTTAGCATTTTTCAACACTTCTAAGCATTTGGCACTTTCTTGATTTGATAGGCAGATTTTGCATATCTGTTATTTAGGTTTGTAACTTAGACAATTTTCTAAGTACTTCAAACCTTGTTAAAAAATTTCTCTATCCGAGATGGATTATATCTGTAATTCAGATATCCTCCATCCAAGATAGGTTATCTTTGCAACTCGGATATACATTTCTCGAGTTCTTATTCATTGACCTGGCCGGGTCAAAAAGCATTATACGAATTTCACTTTTTGTCACTCTCTGTGACGCATGTTTGTTTTAACTTAAAATTTTGTCAAGTCAGCATTGATGAAGATGATCATTGTCGCCTTCAATCATGACCTAGGTTTCCTAACCCGGTACTATCCAAGGTAAAAGCAGTATTGTCACATGTCCCACTTGGGTCTTTCGACTTTAGTACGGAGCATTTCGACTTGATCAGAGTCAGCATGACAAATTGTGCTTGTATATCAGATTTTATATTGATGCATCATAAACATGGATTTTAGTACCGTGGTTTCATAATATTCAACTCGGCTTTTGCCTGAGTTTCAATTTCAAAGGCGTCATGATGACTTGATTAGTGTCGCCTATGAAGCACCGACACTTCAAAAACCCTGACGTGTCGTGTCCGACACTTCCCGACACTCTCCAACACTCTGACACTCCAACTCGTATTATAAAAATTCAAAAAAATGTTCAAAGGTTATGTTGCGTTGAGTTTTTAGTTCCAACTATTAGATTCGTTGGATTACAATTACCATTTTATTGAGTTTAATATAAATATTTGGGATATCTTATGTTTCTTTGCAAAATTGATGAATATTAGAAGTTTAGTTTCATTTTTTTGTTAAATTATTGAATATTAAATATAATGTACACTACATAAATTAAAAATATCATTTAATAGCAAAACGTGTCCTAACGTGTCGAAATCTAACATTTTTTAGAATTAACGTGTTGGAGTGTCGTGTCGTATCGTGTCACGTGTCTCGTGTCGGTGTCGATGCTACATAGAGTGTCGCTTCAATCTTCCCTCTTAAATCTTAGTTTAGTTTGGATTACAGAAGCGTCCTCCCGCTTTCCCTGAACCAGGCTTGATGTCGCATGCATGCATTATTCTTATATTTGAACCCGTATTGCAATCCGTCTTCCATTTTATATCTTGGATTTATATTTATCTTGGATTGAATCTCGCCATATTCGTCTTCATTTTATTTTCGATTTGTACCTCGGATCTTTATTTCTATCTCGAATTGGATTTCTCCATATCCGTCTTCATTTTATTTCCGATTTGTTACCTCATATCTTTATTTCTATCTCGGATTGGATCTCGCCATATCCGTCTTCATTTTATTTCTGATTTGCACCTCAGATCTTTATTTCTGTCTCGGATTGGATCTCGCCATATCCGTCTTCATTTTATTTCTGATTTGCACCTCAGATCTTTATTTCTGTCTCGGATTGGATCTTGCCATATCCGTCTTCATTTTATTTCCGATTTGTACCTCAGATCTTTATTTCTATCTCGGATTGGATCTCGCCATATATGTGTTCATCTTTTATGATTGATTGACTTTATTTAATAAACCATTTATATCTTGGAGGGCCGGTCTTCATTCTGACTTGGCTTTTTTTGTCAATGCCTTATATTTAAGGAGACACATTTTGTCTCTTTGAATTGCATTGCTGCTTCTTCTTGAATGGCTTTTTAATTTGGGCCCCACTTCTTTTGTGGTGCCTTTTTATATGAACACGACTTCATTTGTCGTGGTCTTTTAATTGGAGTTGGCTTTCTTCACAATCAACAAGAGTGAAATGTCGATATCTTGATTTTAATTTCGAGGAGGCAGTATTGGCCTTTTTTCTCGAGCCCGGCTTCTTTTGCCTCGACTCTACTTTCAACTTGGCTTCTTTTGCCTAAGTCTCATATCCATCTTTAATTGGAGCTCGAAATTTTGATCGGGACTTTTTCTCACCTCGGCTCTCTGGCCAAATCTTATATAGGCGGATTTCCTTTCTTATTTGAATGGATCTGAATCTCCTTATTTCTTGAGGGGATGTCCACACCACCTGTTTAATTATTCCTTGCATTGTAATAAAGTATAAAGAAAGCAATTAGCAATAATTTTGATTCAATCAATAATCAATAATTTTCCAGTTGCAATCAGCAATCAATGATAATTTAATCAGCAAATTATAATTGACCATATTTTATGCTATATGATCTAATTGAGCACCCATCATAAAGCTCCATGCTCCTCAATTTTCTTGATCTTCATTTATACTCCATAAAACATAGGGAACGTGGCCTCATGGTGAAACATGATGCTCCTTTTTTCATGATAATATCTGTCGACCTGCTTTTGCCGACATATAATACTAAACGCATTCATAACAATGTTGACCAGCTTTCAAAATTATACATCTCGCATATCAATGCTTAAGGAAATTTCACAGCATATGAGAATTTGGTCAAGCAAGAAGTCATATAAAATGACGATAGTAATTGTCGGGATATAAAAGTAAGGAAAAGAATGTTTTCTTGTTATTTTGTACCATCCTGCTTGCAATAAAGGACGGTTCCTGTAGTGGAAGTAACATAAACCCGCTCGAGTCTTTTTAATTTGGGCCCATTGGCATGGTTCCTGCGTGTTATTCTTGATCCCGGCTCTGGTTATGATGTCGAACTGTCATATTTATTGAAGCCTGATCCCGGCTTTGGTAATGACTTGGCCGAGATGCTTATTATTGGATGTTATTCAATCCAACTCCTCTGTATTCTACATATCAATTACCCATCTTTTGTTTGGGAAAATTGTTATTGGTTACCAATCAATAATATCTACTTGAGTAGATTGTGTCGGTATAATATCTCGACAATTAAAAATAAATGAGAGAAAATATCTCCTTATCTCACTTGTATTTCCAAAGCCAGTGTTCCATGAGCTTTATTGACAACAGTATTGCCACTCTTGGTGCTACCATGAAGCACTTTGATTTATTGTATTTGCTATAAGAAGGAAAATTCAATTGCAACCACAAGGACACCAGGTCCCGCAAGCAATGGTTCAACAATATATATTAAATAATGTTTAAACAATGTCTCTCAATTTAAGATGCACCAATAATAATATATACTATAAACCAAAGTTAGAAAATGCCACGTGTATATATATATACATATATATATATATATATATATATATATATATATATATATATATATATATATTAAAGGTTGTATTAAATATATTATGTCAATCAAGAAAAATCTTTGATTTTTCCACAGATTATTCCGAAAGCATTCAATTTAATCAGGTTTTAATCAAATGTTGTATTAAATACATTAAGCCAATCAAGACAAATCTTTAATTTGTCCACGGATTACTCCCAAATCATTCAATTTAATCAGGTTTTAATCAAAGGCTGTATTAAATACATTATGCCAATCATTACAAAATTTTGATTTGTCCACAGATTACTCCCAAAGCATTCAATTTAATCAATAGTGCAATATTAATAAAATTGAAAAATAGGATAATATCAAATATTTTGAATAATATGCTAAGATCAAGGCTGCTTAGCTTTTTGGTGGGTCTGATCAGATTATGAGAGCAAAACCTTCTCATTGAAGCCATAGCCGCGCGGGGCTGGAGTGATAAGCTTTTCACATTGTTGTGCACTTTGTGCTTTCAGGATCCAATAACATTAAAATTTATATTTTTTCCGTAGTCCCGATCCCGGCCACGTTCTCGGTCTTGATCTCGGCCATGATCAACGGTAACAGTAATGGTCACAATTCCAATCTCGGCTTCGTCATGCTTGCTGAAGCAATTGCGAGCTATAATCGGCCTTGAACAGTTGATGAGTTTTGTTTTTGTACTTTACGCTCATCGTATTAGGATTTGGATGTGGCGGAAGTTGCTGTGCTTTCACCACTATTGAGTAGGAATCAAATTTTATCGTTCCCCACAAACGGCGCCAATGTTACGATCTGATAGATCGTGAATGTCCAATCAGAGTTTGGTAATTTAATATTGGATCTGTTTGCCCTCTCTCAGGTACCTATAGGAGAGGTACCCTAAAGATAAGCAGATCACTGTGCACTATAATATAATGACATAGTCAAGGCGTGAGGTGTGTGCACAGTGACAAGCTAAGATAGAGGGTTTAGAGTTTGTGTACCTTATTGGTTTAACCCTTTATTTATAGATAAGTTACCTGGCAAGAGCGGATTTTTGGGCCTCTTAAGAGTATTGGGGGTCCAATTTTTGATTCATTGCTGCTGTAGTAGGATTAGTATAATTAAGGAATATTTTCTTAATCCCTTCTTAGTTGTTAGCCCTATTTGGGCCTTCTAGAATATGAGCTGCTTAGCTGTCTATATAGGATCGTCATTAATAAAAGATTCCCTTCCTGTTTATGCTGTCATTTATTGGACCTTCTAGAATATAGGTCTTTGTCAGGTCCATAATAAGAGTAATATATGATATTTATACTTTATCCTTCTATATCTTTGCTATCATGTCCAACAAACGGTCCCTAAATCTAATGATGTCCAAAAATTGAGAAGACAAAATTCAATTTATAAATGATGGACCAATAAATAGTCAATCGATGACATACTCTTTCGATACATCGTTGTGGTCATGTTCAAGGTATTCTTCTTGCTTTAATATATTTATCCAATGAAGAAAATAAGCACTTTGTTCTCGAGTATCTGATATTAAAAGAACATGTTTTCCAATTCATAAGAAAATTAGATGGAAAGCAAATCATCGACTATCTTTTTCTTTAATGTTTTTTTTTATCTGTAACACCTTTTAAAGTCTTTTTTTTTTTTTTGAAAATATTCCAATCGGTTCATTGCTTCGCAACTAATCCGATTCGGGGCGGGTCCAGGATTAAGACTTTAAACCCTTCCCAAAGGTGGTACTGGGGAGATTCGAACACATGCCCTTTTAAACTTTCTTTATTTGATAGTTATTTCTTGACTTTCTTTACATTCCTTTATGATTTCGTCAACCCAATTATTATTATTTGATATTCATATGTCTCTTTTCTTTTTTATCTTTTGTCTTCACTACCTTTCAAATTTTCTTTATTCGACAATCACTTTTTTTAATTTAATTACATCATTTTTCGATAATTCTAGACCTAACATTTTCTCCCTTTTAATAAAAAGATTTTCCATTGCTAGATTGATTTTTCTATTGCTTGTTTCTACTATACAAATGTTTTTTTCTTCATAATTAACAATCCACTCACATGTCTAAGAAAAGAAAAGGCACTGCATGATCATCAATACCTTATGAATTTAAATCTATTTGCCATTTTATAAATCAAATTTGAGAAAAGATGAAGAGTTTATAAGGGCAATAAATGAATTTGATAAACGTTAGTGGTTAAAAACATCAATATGTTGTATATATGGGGAAGATTTCGATATTTAAA
The DNA here is from genome assembly GCF_033153095.1 of Gastrolobium bilobum. Lineage (NCBI taxonomy): Eukaryota > Viridiplantae > Streptophyta > Magnoliopsida > Fabales > Fabaceae > Gastrolobium > Gastrolobium bilobum. Next base: position 161,721 of record NW_026897636.1, read on the forward strand.
TGTATGCAAGACAATGTTAGCATTATCAAGCGAAGTAAGGTTCTACGTGTCCTACGAGATTTGGCTAGCAAGAACAACACTAGTTTTACCTTGGGTAATAAGTTAAAGGTGTTAAGCATGCACAAACATATGAGATATACAAGCTTTTTCCATGCCGACGCCTTTATCACAACACTTTATAGAACGGGTACTTTGGAATCCCTTTCCAGCCTTGCATCATGGGCAAACTTAGACTTTCATAAAAAAGAAAATCATTAAGGATTGTTAAATAATTTACCAATCCCATATAGTTTGAATGCGTTTGATCAAGCGGATCCACCATTTATTTACTAGAGGTGGCAAAGCGGGTCTCCCGCTCCGCCTAATGTTTTCTTGAAAGTTTTTTTTTTCTTTCATTTTTATTATTTAATTATAATTTTAATATTTTCTTCAGTTTGTGATGTTGCACTTTCTTTTATATATTTTTTAATTTTATTACACTAGTGTACTTTTTCATTTATTATTCATTTGATAATGTAGCACCGTCATTTCTCAAAATTAATGGTCAATTTTTTATCTGTAAGAAATTATTAGGTTAATAACTTTTTGCTTTACTATGTATTTTTCTTTATTTTTAAATTACATCTTATTCATACATTTAGCTCAAACAAAAAATAATTAAAATTAACCGTAAAAATAATAACATTTTAGCTTTCTAAAATTGAGAGAAACTTTTTTTTTACTTTCAAATCAATTTTTATTCTCACGTACGCATGTAATTGCACTTAATGCTATTATTTTTACTTTCCTTCTCTTTATTCTTTTTAGCCTTCTCAACCTTCTCTTTAGGGGCTTAATCATCAGTATTGCCCACTACTTTTATGTTCGATAGTATTTCTTATGACATGTTTTGAACCCACAAAATCCACCCCTAACTCTAATTACATGTGTACATGAAATTAGAGATTGATTTGAATAAAAAGGAATCGAATTTTGCATTTCTTACAGGAGTAATGTGCCCTAGGACTATTTACTTAAGTAAATGGTCCCAGGATGAATAAGATTTTGACATGTGTAAATTTGGTGTCACTGGTGGAGCTTGTCTTGTCAAACGCGATCAAATTGTATCATATTGTCCATAGATTTGAAACTATATCATTTTGGTAATTTTTATTAAAACTATATTATTTTGGTCAGTCAACTTGATTTCTGCAATGGTTTATTGTCTTGTCGACCAGGGAAAAAAATAATGGTTTATTGTCTTTTCTAAAGAATATTGTGTTACTGTGTACGTATTAGGGATTCATACCCCAATCGTCTTGTCATTTTATAACCGCTTCAAATGTTGATCAGTTGATCGATTGATTACAAAGTCTACGAGGGCCGACACATTAAAGTAAAAAAAAAAAAAAAAAGCTATTTTTTTATCCCTAACAAACAAATACTGTTCTCACTTTTGTCCATTTCATAAAATAAAAAACTCATATTAATCATTTTTGAGGGACTAAATTTGATATATATTGAATTTATGAGGGACTATATTTTTAAAGAATTGAAATTGTAGAGGGATCAAAAAGTGATTTCTTTTTTGTAAGGGATGAAAGTGAGGACCATATTTTTTTTTAGGGATCTAAAATGAGCTTTACTCAAAAAATAAAAAATAAAATACTACAATTCGGCCTTACTTTTATGGTTATATTCATAACTTGAAATTTTATTTTATTATATATGTATATACACAATGTCAAATTACCAACCAAAAAAAAAAAAATGTACGCAATGCGTCTTTGCGAATATATGTAATTCACTACTAAAAAAACTCTATTATCGACGAAATTTATCAACGAAAAATATTCCGTCAAAGATAGTTACGGAATTTTTGACAGAAATATAATTCCGTTTGAAATAGGGACGGAAAAAATTTTCATTGAATTTTGAGACGGAAATGTGCAACGGAAAATAAATACCGTTGAAATTTTCTGTCAAAAATTTATCATATAATTTTTGTAATCGAAAATTATTGACGGACAACAAATTTCGTTGATAATTACAACGGAATATTTATTCGGTTGAAAATTTCAACGGAGTTTTTTCGTTGAAATTTGAAACGGCATAATATTCCGTTGAAAATTCAAACGGAATTTTTTTTCTGTCGAAAAATGCAACGGATTTTTCTGTCGAAACTTTCAACGGAATATTTCCGTCAAAAATAGAAACGGAACTTTGGTCCGTTGAAACTTTCAACGAAATTTTGGTATTTTTCCGTTGAAAATTTTCAAGTAATGCAAGTAGTCATGACTATACATAACTAGAAGTGTTGAAGTAATGGATGAAGTTATGAGTATACAAAAATGATACTCAGATGTACTCACATGAAAATGGATATGAAAGTAAATATGTTGCTAACTATTAGCGTAGCTTTCTGCTATAGGTCTCATTGTATTAGACTCTAGCTTTTATAAATGTGTTAGTGAACTTCTGAGTTAGTTAGAGTAGTGACAGCTGTAAGCTAAGTGTGTGACAGCTGTAAGCTTCAATGCTGAGTCACAGTTTATAGTTTGTATATATATCATCTTGTATCTGAAACGTATGGTAACTTTTCATTCTTCAATAATACAAATGGGTTCTTTTCAGATTGCTCTCTTCTCTCTCTCTCTCTCTCTCAGATCTTCTTCTCTCTTCTCCATGCAACTCTCAGATTTCTAATACTAACATATCCCTGTAATCTTTATTCAAATAAGCTTCAAACAAAAGAAAAATACTCGGGACTTGACATAATTCATCGTATAAATGGCACACACGTCAAAGCCCGATGAGGGACAAAACCTCCTAAGCGCAGACTTGCTGGAAGCCCTCAATAGTAGAATTAAACAATATAAAAAATGAAATCAACGAAAATAAGGGCAACATGAGTCATATGCAATTATTAACGTATATGATACTGATCTTAGTAGAATAAAGCAACAACAGACGCAACTGTCCCAGACATCATCATCTTACATGAATTTATTTAAGTGAGAGATAGAGAAATGAAATTTCCACCTTTTAGCAACCCCAGAAGTTCTATGACTACAACGGTGAATTTATAGTGTAGGTGGGTGGGCTTGCATGATTCTTTACTTTAACCATTTTATGTTGGTGCAAAGTGTATTCTTAAATGACTCGTGAGAGATAATGACTTATTAGTGTCAAAATTTCAACGGTTTTTGATTTTTTTTTTATCAAAAATTGCAACGGAATTTTATCCGTTGAAAATAACAACGGAATAATTTTTTCGTTGAAAATTCCAATAAAATCTTGGTCCGTTGATACTTTCAACGGAATTTTGGTCTTTTTCTGTCAAATATATGTAATTGAAGAATATTTCTGCAAATATATGTAATTGAAGAATTATTTTTCAAAGCATGGTGATACAATTTGTAAAGAGATTATCATGAGTTACTGAGTGCATATTTGTGAAGAAGAAAAAAATATTGCGTGTTTAAAAAAGTTGCCGATATCGATTTTCAATTCGAGATGTTTTTTTTTTTTTTTTTCCTGAATTTATGTTTTTTTCTGAAAACCTACTCTTTGGAGTGAATCCTTATTTTGGAATATCAATATATTTTCAAAATATTATTACATTATAAATGATAATTTTGTATATCAAAATATTTTACAAATTTCTTGACTAAATTAACGTCATTTAATGGCAAATTATTGTCATTTGACGACAAATTTAAATCACTCATTTTTTAAAGAATAAATATACGTACCGAAATTATTTTGACCACCCAACTAGGGTTTACTCTACTTTTTTGACATTGCGGAAACGAAAAGTGTTTGTTTACTATAGGAAGGAAATGATTATCGCAAATCAGTACTGTTATTTTTAAAAGTTAATATTTTTTAAAATATTTTTAAATCACATATTACACATAATTAACTTTCCAAGAAAAAAGTTAATATTTTTAAAATATATTTTTTTTATTTAATTTTATCTCTTATATATATATATATATGGGAGGGTAGTTCAGATCATTAAAAAAGATAGGTGAAAATTGTTCAAAGGAAACTAATTAAACTTAGTTATTTTTGGTTCATAAAAACCAAATCAATTTCTAATGTTTTATTTCCCTAATATACATTAAGAGAAAAATATTAAGACACAACTTTGTATCATTTTAAATGAAATTATTATATTTTTGTAGTTTTTTACCTTCTTTCTCCTCTACAATAACCTCTCTTTCTCTCTCCTCCTAATTTTGTGAAGGAGAAAAAAAAAATCAAAAACTATTAAGTATATCTCAAAACTCAGTATTTCCACTTAAAATTACATAAAATTGTATCTTTTAATTAAAACGACATATATTTTTCTCTAATATTAATATCTTCTAAGGAAAAGAATACAAATCTCCGGTTTGGACATTGGAGGGAGGCTTTCCATTGTAGACAAAATATGAAAATAAAGAGGGAAAAAAAATTAGTAAAGAAAGCAGAAAGCAAATTAAGTTGCAAGCATATACTTATTTATAGTTCACCAATCACCAACTTCCGGTTTTGACCCAAAAAATGATAGTCTTACCAATCTAAATTGCATGCGTGATGCATGTGCTTTGCTAGCTTGCTCTCTAGAAAATAGAAATGAAAATGAAAATACACTGCAACAAGTGGCACACAAGCAATAACAAGGAATAACAAAGGACAAATTCTTGAACAAAAAAACCACAAAGAAAGAAACGCGCTGTTGGAGAGAATTCAATGCGCCCGCATGTTATCAATTAAAAGTTCGTTGGGGTGGTTGTATCAGCTATCCTCCTCTCACCCATATATTCTCTCTCTTCCCAAGGCACACCCTTTATAACCATGCCATCTTCCATTGTGTTGCCACCCAATATTCTTCTTCTACCATTTGTTTCTTATTCATATTTCAAGGCAAACACACATTTAGCTCTCTTCTAAACTTGAGTTCATTACCATAAAGTTTTCCCTTTCATAACCAAAAACCAAATCCACTCTCTTTTTTTATTTAATATTTCTTTTCTTTTCTTTTGGGTATTGTCTTCTATTGCTTCATACAAAACAAACTCAATAAGCCCACTATCAAACACCCTCTATGGCAGATCAGAGGAATCATCAAAACCCTGATTCCAAAACCATTTCTGTTGAAACCCCACAAGAAAGAAGGAAACTTCCAAACTTTCTGCTCTCAGTGAAACTCAAGTATGTGAAACTTGGGTACCACTGCTTAATCTCAAGTGCTAAGTACCTTGTCCTCATACCCCTTATTGGTGTAGCTTCAGCTCATGCATCAACACTTTCAATCCAAGATGTTATCCAATTATGGGAAAATCTCAAGTTCAATGTTGTATCACTGACTCTATGTTTAAGTCTCATAGTATTCCTTGCCACCCTTTACTTCATGAGCCGTCCAAGAGGTATATACTTGGTGGATTATGCATGTTACAAGCCACACCAAGATAACACATGTACAAGGGAAATTTTCATGGAAAGATCTGGTTTGACAGGGACATTCACAGAGGAGAATCTGTCCTTTCAGAGAAAAATACTTGAAAGGTCTGGTTTGGGACAAAAGACTTACTTGCCACCAGCAGTGTTGAGTAAACCACCAAATCCATGTATGGCTGAAGCAAGGAAAGAAGCTGAGGAAGTTATGTTTGGAGCCATTGACCAGCTTCTTGAAAAAACTGGTGTCAAGGCTAAGGATATTGGTATTTTGGTTGTGAATTGCAGCTTGTTCAATCCAACACCATCTCTCTCTGCCATGATTGTTAATCACTACAAGTTAAGAGGGAATATCCTAAGCTATAATCTTGGTGGCATGGGTTGCAGTGCTGGCCTTATCTCTATAGACCTTGCCAAGCAACTCCTCCAGGTTAAATATTTGCACTTCTCTTTTCATTAATATATATATTTTTCAAATTTTTTATAAATTAAAATCATTCACTAATTCATCCTTCTTAATAGGTTTCTTTATAATATAATCCCAAGATCAATAATATATATATATATATATATATTTGCAAATTCAGTATACGATTTCCATGTTAGTCTGTGATTTATATATATATTTGCAGATTTGCAAATTCAGTATATACTAATATGGAAATCATATATATATATATATATATATATATATATATATATATATATATATATATATATATATATATTGTTTTTTTACAATGAATGTAGATAAGTTATCTGTTTTGAACCCATAGCGATGTTGTTTTGGGACAAAAATCAAGGCGCTTTTATAATTATAATTTATTATAAGACTATAATAGTCTTTATTATTATAATTTTTTAATCTTTCAACCTAAAATGACCTTGTTTTGAAAGTGAATATAGATAATTTATCTGCATTAACTATAGAAATACTAAAGCATATATATATTAATTTGAGTAGACGGAGCTTGAGAAATATTTTTCTCATATATATTAATTTGCAATTCAGTATATGATTTCCATGTTAGTATGTGATTTATTACATTGCTTCCTCGCGAGGACATGTTGCATGCCATGAACTGGGCATGTAGTCCATTTTTATAGCAGCTTCTGTACTGAGAAATTATTACATATATACCCATTGAGCTAGAGTAGACAACAAATCCGTATTCATAGTTCAAGTTGGTGGCAGTTTTGTTAGGTTAGCCAACCTCATTAATACACTCCCAAGTTCCAACCGACCAAGTATCCCAAAGATGTATATATATATGCCAACAAACCCATTTATATATAATCATAATCTTTGATAATCCATAATAATAACCGGATCCAAAGCCTTTCCATGATGACATGTGATTCTTTTAAGTTCTTTAAGGAATTGTCCCTCGAATATGTTATCTAAAATGACTGTGTCTGTAAGTGCATCTTAATCATTGACTTACAAATCATTGATTGTCTTTTTATGACTCTCTACCCAACATTTTTTATATCTCTCATCTCTTATCAATGTTGATTTGTTTATAATCAGTCAAAATATTTTTGCATCATCTAATTATGTTAAATAACAAATGAGATGATAAACTTCTTGTATTCTTTATGGTTATCTTGAGATAGCTAGACAAGAAAATTTAAGAGCAAAGCTAAAGTATTGAAAATATGTAGGTACATCCCAACTCTTATGCCTTGGTAGTGAGCATGGAGAACATCACTTTAAACTGGTATTTTGGCAACAATCGTTCAATGCTAGTCTCAAATTGTCTCTTCAGAATGGGTGGAGCTGCAATCCTTCTCTCAAACAGGTCTAGTGATCGCCGCAAAGCCAAATACCAACTAGTCCACACTGTGCGTACACATAAAGGTGCAGATGACAAATCATATGGTTGTGTGTTCCAAGAAGAAGATGAAACAAAAACAATTGGCGTAGCACTTTCAAAAGACTTAATGGCTGTTGCTGGAGAAGCCCTCAAGGCAAACATCACAACACTTGGACCAATAGTCCTTCCTATGTCAGAGCAACTCCTGTTTTTTGCTACATTGGTTGCTAGGAAAGTGTTCAAGATGAAGATAAAGCCTTACATCCCAGATTTTAAGTTAGCTTTTGAGCACTTTTGCATTCATGCTGGAGGAAGAGCTGTGTTGGATGAATTGGAGAAAAATCTTGAACTCACTGATTGGCATATGGAACCTTCAAGGATGACACTTTATAGGTTTGGGAACACTTCTAGTAGTTCATTGTGGTATGAATTGGCATACACTGAAGCTAAGGGGAGGATCAAGAAGGGTGATAGGACTTGGCAAATTGCATTTGGTTCTGGTTTTAAGTGTAATAGTGCTGTGTGGCGTGCTTTGAGGACCATAAATCCAGCAAAGGAGAAGAATCCTTGGATGGATGAGATTCATGAGTTTCCTGTTCATGTGCCTAAAGTGGCAACTATTGGTTCTTAAATCAAGTGAACCCTTTTTTTTTTTTTTTGTATTGGGGAAGAGGTATAAATGGAAGAAACTTGTTTAAGGTCTTATAGTTGATCTTAGGAGATGTGATAAAATAGAAGAGAAAAGATGATTACTACTACATTAGCTCTGCCAGTTTCTTATAGTTCTTTGTAACAGTGTGTTGAAGTTAAAAGAGTGTGCATACAATTATTGCCCCTGTTGAATGTTTATTTCATTATTTTCTGTAAAATGCACCATTTGACTATTTAAAGGTACATAAATTGATTTTTAAGTTAAGTGTGGATGGAGCTTAGATCTATTAGAAGGTTTGATTAAAACAGTGATACTATTACTATCAATGACGTGGATCAATTGGCGGAAAATTGTCTAAATTAGTGGTATTAAATTTGAATTTCGAGTATATAGCTGTGCAAATTAATCCCCCCCCTCTTTTGTAATCCTACCTGTCTTGAATATAAATTAATCAGCACATGTTGATGATTTATTAAAAAAGAAAAAGAAAAAGGTGATACTGTTGGATATTAAAGTGATTGATTGGCTATAGCTAGTGCAATTTATTAATTAAATAAGCCGAGGAAAATTAACAATATATAGCTTCTATTTTAATTGATCAATCTCAAACAATTGGCATAATGAAGGGAACCTAGTATAGATTCTTAACACTTTAAAAAGCGTTAATAAGGATAATATATAGAACATCTCAATAAAAAGTGAGCACAAAAACCAGCAGTGCTTGTCTCTGCTTCCCCTTTAATTTCATAAAATTCACATTGGTTCATATTAAAGTGTTCTCACTTCGTTTGCAACTTTTTTAAATTTTGCGTAGTAAAAGATGGCACCTAATTTATATTGTGCCGAGCCCAAGGAGCATGTTTGGGTACAATCGTTTAGCAAAAGGAAACTTGATTATGCAAAGGGAAAAAAGACTATCATTTAAACCGATATAAGTTGTGTCATTTTAGATGATTTACACAAAGTATGACCAGTCATATTTTGTATAAATCTAAAAAGTTTTTTTTTTTTTCTCTCCTCAGTCACATCGTTTAATACAGCCTGATTCCTCTTCTGGCCCAATCAGCAAGTTAGGCCCAATCACTTCTCAACTACAAGCACAATCAACTAGAGCCACTTCAGATGAAGAATTTATTCAACCGACTAATCACAACAGAATAACAGAAAGATACTGATATTAGTTATTCTGTTATACTTATTGTTAAGCTCTATTTCGTTTGATTAGCTCCTAATGCTTGTGTATATATATTTAGCTGCTGTAGCCATTGGCAGTTAGTTTTTGCAATCTTTTCCTTTTCTGTTAATGAGAATGAAGTTCTCTTTCTCTTTTCCTCTGAGCTCCATTATGGTATCAGAGCTATCATAGCTCTGGTATCCGCTTCGATTTCTTGATTTTCTTTGGAATCTCCTTTTTCCTTAGTTGATTCGATCTCTTTCAATGGCTAATCAAGAACAGTTACCTCCGTTTCTTACCAATCCATCACATCCTCTCTTCCTCCATCCAAACGAGAATCCCTAACAGATTCTTGTTACTCCAGTTTTGAACGAACGCAATTATCATGGATGGGCGCGCTCTTTCTCCATGGCTTTGCGTGCCAAGAACAAGCTTAATTTCATAGCTGAAGATATGGTGATTCCAGTAGATGATGATCCAGAGTTCCAAGCCTGGGAACGTTGCAACACAATTGTTCTGGAATGGATACATAGATCCATTTCGCAGACAATTGCTCAATCCATCCTATGGATCGAAAGTGCATCTGATGCGTGGAAGGATCTTCGCAACAGGTTTGCACAATCAGACATGTTTAGAATTGCTGATTTGCAAGAAGAAATATGCAGGCTACAGCAAGGAGATAGATCTGTGTCAGAGTTTTTCACTCAGCTTAAGATACTGTGGGACGAGTTGAACATGCTTAAGCCATTACCTTCAGTTGTCATTCCCTGTGATTGCGGTGCAACAGCTCAAGTCAGGATCTATCGTGAACAAGATCACACGATTAGGTTTCTCAAAGGCCTTAATGAGCAATTTGCTCAGGTAAGGTCACAAATCATGATGATAGAGCCACTTCCTAATGTCGTTAAAGCTTTTTCTTTAGTTACACAACAAGAACGCCAGTTCCATTCAGAAGACAACCAGAATATTTCCAGCAATGCACAGGCTCTGGCTGTGATGAATAATCGAAGGAATACCTATCATACCTATGATAATATTCGTGATGACCGAAGGAGTACCTATGATGATGTGCGTGGAGGACGCACTTTCAGAGGAAGAGGAGGACGTGGATCTTTCAACAGAGGACCAAACAACAAACTGTGCACTCATTGCAATAGGACTAATCACACAATTGAAACCTGTTACCAACTTCATGGATTTCCACCTGGCTACACACCTAGTTTTAAGAGAGGCATGGCCAATAATGCTTCTGCACAACATGACTCCAATCCTCAAGATCAGCCACTTCAGAATTTTAGTTTGACTCAAGATCAATATCAGCAGATATTGAATCTCTTGCAGAAGTCAAACAATGCCAATAGTGGAAATACTCAATCACATTCAGCCAATGCTGTCCTTGTTTCCAATTCCACCACAGCCAATACTCAGATCACACAGCCAGGTATTTCTGGTACCAATTGGATCATCGATACAGGTGCAACCGACCATATCTCTTCCAATAGCTCTCATTTTTCTTTTTTCCGTAAAATTGAACCTACCTCAATCACTTTACCTGATGGTTCGAATATTATTACTTCAACTTCTGGTTCTGTACGTATTTTCCCTACACTCACCCTCACTGATGTATTATATGTTCCACAATTTCACATTAACCTTCTTTCAGTCTCAAAACTTTTAAAAACCAATTGCTATTCCATTGTATTTGAAAAGTTTCACTGTTTGATTCAACAGAAAACATCCAGCTACCTGAGGACGATTGGTTTTGCTGAACAGTATGATGGACTGTATGTAGTCAGAAGCAACTTGGACCATACAACTTCATCTGCAAAAGCTGATACCCTAGTAGCAAAAGTACCTTTAAACTGTAGCCCTGTTTGTAATAGTTCAAAGTCTGTTAATAATAGTGTGCATAGTGATGAGTCACTCTTATGGCACAGAAGATTAGGACACATCTCTCAAAAGGTTTCCAAATGTATGTCAATTCATTTTCCCTTTATTCCTTCTGCACACATTGAACCATGTGATACCTGCCATTATGCAAAGCAAAGAAAACTTTCCTTTTCATTGAGTGAGACCAAAACCACTATTATATTTCAACTCTTGCATGCTGACATATGGGGACCATATTCCTCTTCTATGCATGGTCATCGATATTTCCTCACGATTGTTGATGACTACTCTCGTTTTACTTGGACCATTTTGATGAAAAATAAATCTGAAACTAGGACCCATATCCAAAACTTCACCACTTATGTTCAAAACCATTTTGATACTTCTGTCAAAACAATTCGTACAGATAATGGACCTGAGTTTTTAATGAAAGAATTCTATGCATTAAAAGGGATTAGGCATCAATGTAGTTGTGTAGAAACACCTCAACAGAATGCCAGGGTAGAAAGAAAACACCAGCATATTTTAAATGTAGCTCGTGCCCTTTTCTTTCAATCCCACATTCCCATCACTTTATGGTGCTTCTCTATTACTCATGCTGTCCATATTATTAACCGGATTTGTACACCCACTCTTGGTTATAAAACACCCTATGAACTCCTACATAACACTCCACCTACCTTCTCACATCTCCGTGTCTTTGGTTGCCTAGCCTATGCTTCAACACTTAATTCCCACCGTACCAAATTTTGTCCAAGAGCTAGAAAGGCCATTTTTCTGGGTTACCGTGAAGGGGTTAAAGGGTACCTACTATATGACATATCTTCTAGGGAGAGCTTTCTGTCTCGTAATGTCATTTTTCATGAATCAATCTTTCCTTTTCAATCCACCATTTTATCCCAAACACCTCTTGCCACTCCTCAATCCTATGACCATAGCTTCCCTTTAGATCTTTCTCTCCCCACAACATCAATATTCCCTGTCTCTGATCAGCAACACCATTTATTACCCAATGGTCCTAGTGATTCTCATCCCTCTCTTGAACAAACTCCCATTACTGATGTTACTCACAACCTCAGACGTTCAACACGTCCTCGAAATGCTCCTACCTACCTCAATGACTATCATCACAGTCTATCTACTGTCCATACTTCTCAATCGTGTTCAGGTACATCTTTCCCTTCTCCTTTATACCCTTTATCCAATGTTATCTCTTATGCACTTTGTTCTTCCTCATACAAAAATTTCTGTCTCAATGTCACTACACACACTGAGCCCAGCACTTTCTCTCAAGCTGTTAAATCTCATGAATGGAGAACAGCCATGAATAATGAACTTTTGGCACTGGAGAAGAATAATACTTGGTCTATTGTTGATCTTCCTTCTGACAAGGTGCCTATTGGTTGCAAATGGGTATATAAGATTAAGTATCGTGCTAATGGTGAGATTGAACGGCATAAAGCACGTCTTGTGGCTATGGGTTTCACACAACTGGAGGGTGTAGACTATTTCGACACCTTCAGTCCTGTTGCGAAGCTCACATCTCTTCGTGTCATCCTAGCCTTGGCAGCTGCTAAAGGATGGTTACTTGAACAGTTAGACGTGGACAATGCCTTCTTGCATGGTGACTTATTTGAGGAGGTTTACATGACCATTCCTCAAGGCTTCTCTACTACCAAACCTGGCCAAGCTTGTCGATTGAATAAGTCCTTGTATGGCCTCAAACAGGCCAGTAGACAATGGTATGGCAAGCTTTCTTCTGCCCTTTCATCTCTTGGATATACCCAACGCCATGCAGATCACTCCATGTTCACTCATCAGCATGGTTCATCTTTTACTGTGCTCTTGGTGTACGTTGATGACATTGTTCTTTCTGGTAACTCTTCTCAAGAGATTGCTCGTGTCAAAGCTTACTTGCATGACCAATTCCGCATCAAAGATCTTGGTCCAGTTCGTTATTTTTTGGGCCTTGAGGTCTCTCGGTCATCCAAAGGTATTCATCTCAATCAACGCAAGTATGCCTTGGAAATTCTTGAGGACATGGGCATGCTTGCTGCCAAGCCCTGTAAAACTCCTATGGATGCAGCTTCTCATCTCAGTCGTGATCAGGGTACTCCTCATGCTGATCCTTATGCTTATCGTCGCCTGGTTGGTCGTCTCTTGTACTTAACAACTACACGACCAGATTTATGCTTTGCTGTTCAGCAATTAAGTCAATTCATTTCCTGTCCCCTTGATGTTCATCACCAAGCTGCCATTCGGGTTTTGCGATACATAAAGGGTGCCCCTGCTTCTGGGTTATTCTTCCCTACCAATCTTGATGTCCAAGTTCGAGCCTTCACAGACTCTGATTGGATTTCTTGCCCAGACACACGACACTCCATCACTGGACTTTGTATCTTCATAGGCTCCTCCCTTGTTGCATGGAGATCCAAGAAACAATCAACAGTTTCCCGTTCCTCCTCCGAAGCGGAGTACAGAGCTATTGTAACCCTCACTTGCGACCTCCAGTGGCTTCAACATCTGTTTACAGATCTTCTTCTCCCTTGGCCAAAGCCAGAATCTGTTTTCTGTGACAACAAATCAGCCATCTACTTGGCTCATAATCCTGCCTTCCACGAACGCTCCAAGCACATCGAGATTGACTGTCATGTCACTCGAGAGAAGATCCTCTCTGGCTTGCTGCGTTTGCTTCCTGTTCGCTCTTCAGATCAACTGGCTGATACGTTTACAAAGCCACTTCCACCTGCTGCTTTCATCGTTACCCTTTCCAAGTTGGGCCTAGTAAATTTACTTAGTCCCACTTGTGGGGGGTAATACAGCCTGATTCCTCTTCTGGCCCAATCAGCAAGTTAGGCCCAATCACTTCTCAACTACAAGCACAATCAACTAGAGCCACTTCAGATGAAGAATTTATTCAACCGACTAATCACAACAGAATAACAGAAAGATACTGATATTAGTTATTCTGTTATACTTATTGTTAAGCTCTATTTCATTTGATTAGCTCCTAATGCTTGTGTATATATATTTAGCTGCTGTAGCCATTGGCAGTTAGTTTTTGTAATCTTTTCCTTTTCTGTTAATGAGAATGAAGTTCTCTTTCTCTTTTCCTTTGAGCTCCATTATCGTTGACATGTAAAGTGAAAAAAAAAAAAAAACTTTTCAGAATTACACAGCTAACACTCAAATCATCTTCAAATATCCACACTTAACATATTTCTCATTCAAATCATGAAAATATAAAATTCATGCAGTAATCATATAAAATCAAGAGAATTGCGCATATTTATGGCACCAAAACATCACATATAAGAGTAAAAATAACTCTCCACCAGAGAGTTATCACTAGGCTTAAGACTAATCTATGAACACATGAGCATGTAATCTAATGAAAGAAAATCCTAAGGAATTACACCCTATAGGTTTCAGCCATGTATGAAATAATTAGGATTTTTAGTACAAAATTGTGTTGAAGAATGATTTAGGGTTTAAGGTGTGTTTAAAGCTTGAATGCACTTGTAAATTGAAAATCTAATCTAGGGTTTACTTGAGGATGTAATTTTGGCCATGAAAAAATAGGATGATTTGGAAGTATTGAAAATAATCTAAGTTACCTTAGTGGTCTTAGAGTGCGATTCTAAATTTATGTAAGGTGCTTAACCTATATGGTTGATTGTGTAACAAGTGAACACTTCATAATGCACTAAAAACATGTAAATATGGAATAAATGGTCTAGACTTATAATGGGCATATTATTGGCATATGAGTATGTAAAGTGGAATCATTAAATGATTAAGTCTGTGATATCACTTGATTAATTAATATGTAATTAATGATGTGAATGGTTCCTACACGAGGTGTGCCTAGAGAACCTTGCACTTGATGATTGTTTTGGAGCATACGTATTATATTGGAGTGTGGGCTTGTGCTAAGCTCTTTGAGGTAAACTCATGGTATTGGTTGCTCCTTTCTCTTGTGACCCCACTATGATGGTGGGCATTATGGTTGAATTGTATGAAAGTATGTGATATGTTGTATATGTGCATTCATTCACTTTCATATAGATATTATATGATTCTTGATGTTATGATGATGCACTGATGTTGTATGCTATGGGGATCTGGCCAGTGACCTTGGTATGTAGACTGCCTATGGCTTGACCCTGGGAGTCATTTCATGCTACAGTTTGTGTTGACTTCCTATAGCTTGACCCTGGGAGTCACACTATGCATGTGGGACATGTCAGCGAGCTATTCTTCGGGAGAGCCCTTGAATAGTTAACCAGAAGATGAGTTATGATGCTATATTTATGCTGTATGTTTGTGATATATGCTTTATATGACTTGTCATGTAGGAAGTGGGCTCAGGGGATTAGAGGATCCTCTAAGAACCTTGAGCTTACTAAGATGTTGTTATCTCACCCCTTTTTGGGGACATCATTTCAGGTACCCATGGTAGCAGTGAGACTTCTAGGGGCAAGGGCCCAGCTACAGATTAGTGGATTGATGCTGCTGTTTATGTTACACTGTTATTTTGTTATATGGCATGCGTAGTATTTTGGCCTGTCTCGTTGGATTATTTTGAGACTATATTGATCTATGTAATAATGCTAAGGATTCATTATTACTTGAGCTTCTGGATTATGGATGTATTTATTATGAGTTATGTTAGATGCATGTGATGAGGACACATAGACATGATGTATGGATTTATTAATTTGGGTACGGAGCCAATATGTATGTAATGACCCATTGAGGGGATCACAGTCCGTGTGGGACTTATGAGCTGTCTGTTTATAAACTGTGTCTATCAGGGTTGTATTATAGAGTGAGATTCTTTTCTTCCAATTATCAATTAAACAGCCGTTATGATGTCCGTGAGACCCTGGCAGGAATGACACTTGTTGTCATATCCGGTTAGTCAATGGCCACTAATACTGGCTAATGAGATTAATTAGTAGTTGTATGTTTTAGATTTACACTTTCGCAACATCTCATGTGAATGCTTTTGGAAATCTTTTCAGAAAATGTTTTGGAAAAAGTTTATTCGTATTTTTACAAGACGTTTTATTAATTATTCAATAAAATCTTCCGTTGAGTACGCTATAATATCATGATGGTAACAACCGGAGTACTATGGGGTGTTACAATAAGCAGGATGTAAAAGTTGTGTAAGGCAAGAGGGTGCCATGGAGGAAAGGTTTGGGGTTTGTTGTCAAGAAGAAAGATAAGGAAGAAGGGGAAGAAGGAACAAAGGAGACTGGGAAGATTGTTCGAATTGTTAAGGGAAGATATGTTGGTTCCAAGGCCAGTGTTGTCTAGAGTATTGGGGATGATTGGCTTGTTTTGAATCTTTCGAAGCAAGTAACAGTGAATGGATGATGTTACTGAATTGGGATCAATAGAAGAAGAGAAATCGTATGCCATTCGCATTAGCACTGATATTGGAAAGCAAAGGCCATAGTTGGTTGCGGGAAGCACGTGAGGGACTAGCATAAGTCGCAGTAAATAAGAAGGAAGGGAAATCACTTCCATTGATTTGCACATGAATGAATTGATGGTGTTGCTCAATACAGTAACTGAAATACCAGAAAATTTCCAAATAACCCCTTTCATATGTTTATGACCAGTAACATTTGATGTTCGAGTCTCCACCAGAACCACTAAACAAAGAGCATATTTCTTGATCATAAATCGAAGGTGTTTAACTAATTCCTCTTCGAAGCATATCTACAGTTCCAAACTAAGAAAGTAGTCATTGAGACAAAGATGGTATGACAGACTTTCTATTCGTCTGCAACACCTTATCACTCGATCAAAGGCCCAACCTTCCCCCCTTTTACCAATTTTGCCTTTAATTTTTTGTCCTTTGTGATTTGCAAATTCTTCCTTGGTTTCAATAATACGGATATAATCATGAGTGGATGGGTCACTTCCAAAAACAACAACAGACTTCTTGAGCATATCCCTATCGGACTGCATTGGACCAACAGGGAATGAATCAACGTTTGAAATAATCTGTGACATCACAGTATCCTTGACCTGAACCTCGCCAGTTTGATCCAACTCTAATTCCTCGACATAATCCTCAGTTTTAACCTCCACTCCAAAATCCTCAATCGGATCCTCATCACTCTACTCCTTCATCTGAATTTCAGCCTGATCCTCAACTTGAATATCAATAACCTGATCATATTGTTTAAAATATTGAAAGCGTTGTGCACCATAATCGCATAATTTGATGCATCCTGAGTAGTTACCGTAACACAACCATTCAGACTTATGGCCTGATTTGGTGGTTTGGAATTTGTTTTCCTTCCCATTACCCGACATTCTTCTCTGACTTGAGGCTCCTGTCCAGAATCTTTGATGATGTTATTAATTTTTCTAGAGCATGAAACGACCCTGTGACCATACGCCACTCATTGTAAATTAAATTGAGTCCCTCATAAATAATGTCTTTTGTTTTCCACTCAATGCAATACTTCATCTCCAAAGTTTTAGAAAGATCAACTTTGACGCAAATATGTATAAATCGACCACGAGCAACTTTTATAGCATCAACATCCACACGAATAAATTTTCCTATGAAATTACCAACCTCTCTAACAGAAAAGTTTTAATGAACTTTGTTGGAAATCCATGCAATCTAACCCAAATGTGTTTCCTACTAACCATCGCTTCTTTTGGATCAAATTCAGGGAACCAATCCATAACAAAGAGATAATGATTTTGAATCAGCCACGGTCCTCCATTCTGGGAAAGATTTAAATCCGCCACATTCAAAATGTACAAGATAGAATCCATTCTCTACGTTTGTAACCGCAACCCGACCACTTCTAGCCCACATGCCTTCAATCTTTCTACGCATAAAATAAAAGGAAATATGTTTCCTGATAATTTGATAATCAGTGTTTGCCTCCACTTTCTCCAGGCACGTTCTTTAAACGCTGTAGAAAAAGAGAAATTCATGATGCCATGCTCATTACAATTTTGCTGAATGTGGTCCTCCTTTCGTAGAACATGTTCCTCACAATCCTCTGCAGCCTCGGGGAGTTCTCCTTCATAACTTTCACAACGCCAGCAGAAGATATTGATTCCTTCCCAGTGTCGTGGTTAGGTGCAGCATTTTTTCAATTATAATATTATAACACCTCACATATTTGAAATGTATTATTAATGATTGAATTGTGGATTAGAGGATTAATTGGTGAAAATCCTAAATTTCGGGTGAAAAAACACTCGAAGGGCAAAATGATAATTTGAAAATTACTGTAATCTTAAAATTACGAAATGGTATAATTAGACATTATTTGGTAAAAATAATGTTGGGTTTGGATTCAAAATGAAATTTGAAAATGGCTAGGCACATTTCTGAAAAATTGATGAATGGTGATTTTTTTCTGATGCAATACCGCAGCATAATTTTACTGAAAAACTCAGAAATGAAATTATTGTTCTAGGTTTAGATATATGTTGAAAAGGGTATTTAGAATCAAGAAAAATTATTAGATGAATTATTTGAGGAATTTTGATGGTTTTTGAAAAAATACAGTTAGTGTGAGTATAGGGGCAAAAATGGAATTATGTAAAAAAAAATTCAAATCTTTTAAATAATGTACTGTGACATTATTAAACTACAGTTGTGGATCTTGGAATTTATAAATATATCTAAGTCTTGAAATTAATTAAGATTTCAAGAAGAATAGTTAAGTAAATTGAATTTTAGATATTTTATAACTTTTTCAAAAAGTCAAATAAAGTGGCTAGGCTTATTTAATCCTGAAATTAGCCATTAAACTCATCTTCTTCCTTCCTATACATGTCTTGGTTGAACCTCCATTGAAGGATAGGTTAGATTTGTAACTTTTTATTTTGACACCGAATCAAGAAAGTTACAACATGAAAAATACCCGAAATCACTTGATGATCAAAAACCCTAAAGAAATCCTTGAAAAATAAGTGAGTGAGGAGATCTTTGAGTTTGAAGGTGGTAGTTTTGTGATGTGAGAATAGCCATTGTTGGTGATTTTTGTTGCTTGGAAGCTTGTATATTACTCTCTTCAAGCCTAGGAACTCATTAGTGGTAATATTTCTCAATTTCACTGTATTTCTTATGGATCGAAATTTTATACATAATATGATGTGTATGTTTGTGGGTATGGTTAGAGAGATTTTATGGCTATGTTCCTTTGGAATTTATTGTTCGTATGGATAAATAATCGGTAGAAATCCAATAAAAATTTAATTGATTTTGGTGTCTGTAACATCCCCGTCTCGAGCCGGTTCAATTAACATGCATATGATATAAACAGAAACAGCGAAAGACTTAACTTACGAAAATACGATCTAACTTTTTCTTTTTCTTTTTAAATTCTCATTCGACGTAAACGAAAATCGGACAGAGTAACCTCTGTAAATCGGACAACTGGGAATTTCCCAATCCCACTCTCAAGAGTTCCTGATAGATAGTTTAGACAATATATATCCAGAGGTACCAGTCATGCAAATCTACACAAATACTTATCCATGGGCGCATGCAGAACTTGGCTCAGTGCCGCTAATCTAACAGCATGCAATCCAATACATAAACATAACTGAATACTACATAGTTATATCAACAGGCCTGAATACAAAAATGTACATGCATCAAACTGAAGAACATGTACAAGACATATACAGGCCATATACAAAATAAAGGATCTAACATCATGATCCACAAAATACTGAAATACTAAATGAAAGCACTATACTCCAAAATAGAAGTAGCCTACAGCTACTCAAAATCCAATCCGTCCAAAATCCTCAGCCACGGGTCGCGTCCCTGACTAGAGAGGTCTCACCGGGGATCTGGGCACCTGAAAATATGGCCCCAACGAGGGGTGAGATTACAAATCTCAATAAGCTCCAGGTTTATAGAGAATTCTCCATACCCCTTGCTCACTCCTGCATGAAAGTCAGATACAGAGTATACAATGTACATATAACAGATATCATAACAGAACAAAGCATATATTCATATCATATCAGAGGCGTGCACCGTCATTTCCAAGGGAGGACCCCAAGCGGAAATCAACGCACGTGTTCCCAAGGGAGGACTCCAAACGGAACCAAAGCATGTGTTCCCAAGGGAGGACCCCAAGCGGAACCAAAGCATGTCAGAGGTGTACATCGTCAATCTCAGGGAAACCCCAAGAGGACATCAGTATACCATATATCAATACAGAAATCATATCAGAGCAAGTCATATCATGTTATCAAATAACTCTATATGAATGCATCTATACAAAGTATCACAATAACAGTCATACATTCCAACCACAGTCCACTAACTATGGTGGAGCACTCGAGCAGGAAAAGACTCCTTAAACATAGAGCTTACCTCTTGAAGCTTTTCCAATCTGATTACTTGTGACACAAGTTACTTATATATCTTCAAGAGATTTCGATCTTTTTTAGTCCCTAGGTACACCTAGAGCAAGAATCCACAAATACAAAATCAATAAAATGCTATCATGCCTAGATTTTACATAAGGCATGCATTTTATCACTTCTTTTCGTTTCTTTACATTTTTGCCAATGCTATGCCAATACACAAGTCTAGACCTCATTATAACTGTTGATGTTCTTTAATTTAATCAAGCATTCCCTTAAGAATTTTTCAACATAAATCATGCCATTTTACTTCAAAAAGCCGTGGACCTACCCTTAGGGAATCAAGGTATTTTTCAAACATTATATTTTTCAAGTCATTTAACTTCTTAACTCATCAATTTTGTACATTGAAATACAACACATTTTATTAAAGTAAAATGTAACAAAATATACCCCTAAACACCCTGTAGGTCGAATTCTATAGGGGAATTTCCAAGGATCCTTCTCTTTTACAATACATTTTCTTCACTTACATCACAACTTGCACACACCTATGCATGTATCCACAAGGTTCCGATTTAAGTTTAGACATCAAGTCCTTCTCAACACCTCAAGGCCGAAATGTAGGGTCCAAAATACATAGGATTTTTCCCCTAAGGCCTCCTCACTAATTTCACCAATTTCATACTCCCTCAAGCACCTTAGATTCTCTTAATATATAATATAAAATTTTGCCCAATGTTCCCTATTCAACCTATCATGGCCGAAACTAGGGGAGTACAAACCAAGGGAATTTTTCTTTATTTAACACACGTTGATGTTTATCTTTTACACTATGACTTCCTATACAAAACAAACCATCATCAATTTCAAGTTTTATACTACTTTACTTCCCACCCACACATGCTCATAACTTTCAAAACATTATTCACAATAATAAAACCATAGGATTAGAGTTTTGTTACCTCCAATCAACTACCCAAAGCCTAGAAGGCATTCACCAAGCAAAGCTCCATCAAAAATGTCATTTCTCCTCCTTGATGAATAGTGTCACGAGAATGGGGGGAGGAAGGACTCCTCACACACTCAACTAAAGCTAAAATTGATCGGTGGAATGGATTCGTTGAGTGGTTTTCAATCGATTTCATGTGGTGGATCTTTGGATTTGAAGGATTAATGATGGAGAAATCAAAGAAACAAAATCAAAACCCTAACCCCTCCTTCCCATGTGCAGCTTGGGTTTTGTGGAGAAAGAAGAGAGAGAAACTGATGTGAATAGTGGTTGTTTAAGTGACTTGGGGTTTTTAAGCACATGTGGCTTTTTAACCAGTTGTTTTTCTATCGCGTATTTTAACTTAACAGACCCGGAACTAACTTATAGCTACAGACATATTTTTATTTTTCTGAACTCATTTACATTCATTTTTATTTCCTAAGGAATTATATTCATGATTCACAGTATGGTTTCTGCACTGTTTTTTACGAAATGCACTGTGAACCACTAACTGTACTTCGTTTACTTCTGAACTTAAGACTTATAAACTTGTAATTTTGTTGGTCCTATATTGACTTTCTTGGCATATATTGGACTTTCTTATTCTTATTTCATCAATTATTTGTTTCTGGACTCTACCGGTTGCTTAAACAGCAGTACAAAATACCCAGCAGAAAACACTATTCACGAGATTTTCACGAAAAGTGCAAGACTATACAATTTTTCGTTCTGAACTCATATATGGAGTCAAAATTTTCAAATTATGTCTCTAAAATTATTTTACTCATTTTAGCTCTACCGGTTAATTCACAAGACTGCAAATTCTCCGGCAGAACGCACTGTTCATAACCTAGTCATGATTACAGTCAAAATACTCGAAATCACTCACTGAATCTAATTATGGCATTTAAATCCTTAAATTAAACCTCTAATTAAGATTTACCGTTTAGGGTCATTATAGTGTCAACACTTAGAAAAAATTTCAAGGATTAAAAATTAATGGGTTGTGAAGGAAGTCTTTGATGGATGATGTAATTGATTGGTGGTTGTTTGAATCACAAATTATGAAGTTTAAAAAGAGTTTTAAGGATATGAATTAGTTGAAAAATTCTTTGATTCCCTTGATGCACACATTCGACCATATTGGAATTTTAAAGGGAAAATGATGTAAATTATGTTGGGGATTGATGGAAGGTGTGTGAATGTATTGGTGATTTGGTTGATAAGGTTGTTTAAGTGATGACATTGGTTTGTTGAAATTAAAACATCTTGGAAGATATTTTTGCCTTGTTGGTCGTGAGCTATATGTTTGTGTTGGGGGTTATTGTTTTGTAATTTGCTTGTGTTTATGAAGCATGTGTGTTGATCATTATGTGTATGATCATTGTAGGTTATTTTTGTAAAGGTAAAGTAGATACTACATTGTTCATAAAGAGAAAGCATGATCATACTTTACTTGTGCAAATTTATGTTGATGATATTACTTTTTGTTCTACTAATGAAATTCTTTGTGATGAGTTTGCTAAAACGATTAAAACCAAATTTGAGATGTCTATGATGGGAGAACTCAATTATTTCCTTAGATTGCAAATAAAACAAGAAAAAGAAGGCATATTCATCAATTAAGGAAAGTATTGCAAAGAGTTACTCAAGCGCTTTGGGATGGATCAAGCTAAACTAATAGACACTCCAATGAGCACTTCAATTTCAATTCGCAAGGATGAAGAAGGTACACCGGTTGAGGTAACAAAATATAGAGGAATGATTGGCTCTTTATTATATTTGACCACTACTAGACCGGGTATTATGTTTTGTGTTTGCTTATGTGCTAGATATCAATCTTATCCTAAAGAATCACATTTAAATCTCGTTAAAAAGATTTTGAAATATTAACAGGAACTATACATATTGGTTTGTGGTATCTTAAGGGATTCTCACCTACTTTAATTGGTTATTCTGATTCCGATTTTGTCGGTTGCAAGTTGGATGGAAGAGTACAAGTGGTACTTGTCACTTGATTGGGAATGCTATAGTCTCTTGGTATATTAAAAAGCAAGTGAATGTTGCTTTATCAACCGCCGAAGCGGAATATGTAGTCGCTGAAAGTTGTGTTGCCCAAGCTTTGTTGATGAAACAACAAATTGAAAACTATGGTTTATCCCTCACTCATATTCCAATTAAATGTGATAACACTAATGCAATAAATTTGACAAAGAATCCTATTATGCACTCTAAAATAAAGCATATTGATATTAGACATCATTTCATTAGAGACCATGTTCTTAAAGGAGATGTTAGTATGGAATTTGTAGAATCACATGCTCAACTTGCGAATATATTTACCAAACCATTACCTAGAGATCAATTTGAGAAATTAAAAGTGGAATTAGGATTGTTCAATCCAATCTCTTGATCTATATGGTTTGATGTTTTCTTTGATGTTTAAAATGCTCAAATACCTTAGTTTAATGCTTTGATATCATTTGTACAAGTTTTGATAACTACTTTATACTTTAATGCCACTCAATTAAAAGTTCTTATTCATAATAGGATTTCTGTAAATACTAAATATTCTGGAAATTTCATTCTTTTGAGTAATTTTGACATATCTCTTATGACTTTGGCTTAATACTTTTAAAAATATGAAGAAAGTATGAGTTTAAGTTGATTTTTAATGCTTTATTGCATATTCATATATTTTCACTTTTTGATGTTGCCAAAAGGGGGAGAAGTATTGAGAAATATGAAATATTAAGAAATATATATTGGTAATTTGATTACTTTTATGTTTCCTTACTATTTTACAAAGAGAGAAAAATGTTAACTTCTTATGGGAATTGTTGATTTTTTTTCTATCCTAGTAATGGGGAGCATATTGATAGGGGGAGTTTAATTTTGATTTCACATGCTACTAACCTCATTTCTTAATTAAGTGTTTGTCATCATCAAAAAGGGAGAGATTGTTTATGAAGTTTTGATGATAACAAAGCACCAACAAGTACCAACATAGCTCAACATAAAATCTCTCAATGAAAGGCATGGGAAAAAGTTCTAAATAGCACAAGAAGCTTATAACAAAGTACAAAGTTGAAGAGAAGACTCAAATATGCAAAGTCAAAGCTCAAGTCAAAGATTTCAAGCTAAAAGGAGTATAAGAAGACTCAAACAAAGAAGACAATAAAGACATAGCTCTACACTGCTTATATAGTTCTTACCTAAGTCATAGAACTTATAGGATTGAGTTTATTGAGTTTTATCTTAGGAAGTGCAAAACTAAACCATAAACATATATAGGTGACACATATTCACTTTGATCATGCATACAATGTTCACACACATCAAGAGTTCTTCTGCAAGTGTGAAACATGATCATACATATGTTAGAAGTCACTTAGAATCATTTAGAAGTCACCGAAAATCATTAGGATACATTAAAATTCAAAAAATAGCAAGAAAATTGATTTCTGCATAAAAGTAATAGAATACTTTTTTCAAAGTAATCGAATATTTTTCTGGATAGAAAAGTAATCGAATATTTGATGAACAATAATCAAATATTTTCTGGGTTTGAAGAAGTATTCGAATACTCTCCGAAAAGTAATTGAATACTTTCTGGTATAAGTGACTTAAACTCGTACAAATTCAAAAAAAATTATGTCCAACGGCTATAAACGACTAATAACTCATTGGGCACCTATAAATACATATAGTTAGGTTTCTGAACACAAGAATTAACACTGAAAAACTTAGAATCAAAAAAATCTCATAATTGAACCCATATTGTCTTGCATTTGCTCATCCTTGAGAAAAATCTCAATTACTTTCTCATCTCTTAATCTTTTTCTGTTCTTTCTCTTTTGTTTGAACGTAGAGAGGTGACTCTACATCTGTTTTGCAAGAGAGAATTGTTGTAATTGTTGCAGAGACAATTGGAGTGACCCTAAAGGCTTAGGTTAAGTGTGATCAAGATATGATAATAGACTTGTAAAATTTCAGTTGTAAAAAGGTTTCTTCAAACACCTATTGGAAGCTTGACGATAGTGAAAATGATCGAGCTCAATCTAAACGTAGCTCTCAAGTGGTTTAGAGAATGAACCAGGATAAATTTCAGTTGTAAAAAGGTTTCTTCAAACACCTATTGGAAGCTTGATGATAGTGAAAACGATCGAGCTCAATCTAAACGTAGCTCTCAAGTGGTTTAGAGAGTGAACCAGGATAAATCCCGTTGTAATTCTTCCTTATCCTATCTCTTTTGATTTCTATCAATTGAATTTCATTTTGATTTTTGATATATGTTATATTGAATCTGTATAAGGGTTTATGATCATTACTTTTATGTTCTAATTCGTTCTTGCATGATTTCTTAAAAAGGGTGGGCATAAACAATGAAATTCTTCTATTTTCCCTTTTAAATTTGATCCGCTGCATATTGCCTTTGAATTGATGTTATAAGAATTGTTTTAATTCTGTTTTGTATTGGGAAAAATGTTTATGATCAATAATTTCGTTTTGGTTGAAGTTGTATGTTAAAAGTTGATTTTTGAATTGTTTCTTAAATTTCAAGTAACACACAATTCAACCCCCCCCCCCCCTCTTGTGATTGTTTAGCCATCTTTTCTTTTCAATTTCTACAGTAAATGTAGATAAATTATCTACGTTTATTCCCAAAACGACGTCGTTCTGGGTTGAAAGATTAAAAAATTATAATGATAAAGACTATTATAACCCTGAAATACATTATAATTACAAAAACACATTTATTTCTGTCCCAAAACAATGTCGTTTTAGGTTCAATATAAATAACTTATCTATATTGACTACAGAAAAAATAAACCAAAAAATAAAATATAGAAAACACTTGTTTTCATTACTATTCTACAAAATAGTTTTAAGAAGAAAAAAAATCAGAACACAATCAAATAGAAAAAGAATTTATTTTATTTTTTTGAAGACGAAGCACGTAAAATTGAAATTGGTCCTTATAACTTAGACTGCAAAAAATTTTACCTTCTCCCACTGGCTTATTTCCATTCATGTAGGTATTGATTTTGTTGTACTTTATGAATCGTTTCGCGCGTAACTGTCTTGACTGCTGACTGAACTGTCTCGTCCTTCCTTAATACAAGCGGAAGAAATACTTCACCAACTTGTTCAGAACATTTTGGGCAAAAAAATTAAAATAATGTAATTAATTAAAATAATTACGCATTTAATGCTGTTTTGTTAAAAATTACATATCTGTTGCACAATGAGACGCCCTCTTTGGGCGTCACATGTGACGCCCAAAGAGGGCGTCTCATGTGCAACCTATATATACCCCACTTTCCTTTTTTCACTCCTTACTCATTTACCTCTCTAACCTCTCTCTAACCGCGGTTCGTAGCGAAGCTCTGCCAACGTAGGTAAGGTCATAATACCTCATATGTATACATTTAAATTACAGTGCTAGTTAGTAATACATGTTATGATTGATTGTATATTAGAGACTTGGAACATTAGGATAGTCACTTAGAAATTTTGTGTCATGCTATGAATGTTGTAATGATATAGTAATATTATTATTACGTAGTTATTATTATTACCGATTTTTAATTATGTATTAGGGTTTAGCATATTAATTAGTGATTTATAAATAGTGTTAGAGACTTTGTAAATTTCGTATGTATGATGTTATTAATGCGGGAGTGCATAACTTTGTAGTTAGTTGAGGATAATGGCTGAGTCATCATCTTCTTCGGGATCTGATTCGGATGTAGAGCCCACCGATCCCAGCATGTGGATCATACCTGGACCGTACAGGTGGGAGGTCCTTCGTCAGAGGACGCAAAAAGGTCATATTTCACAGCGAGTGTGGAATACTGAGCATGTAAGAAAGATTAAGACTAGGCGTGGGAAGCCACAAGGGGCCCCACCTACCGGTGCTATTCCACAGGTTGTGGAAGAGTACCTCAGACAGGCGGGTTTCATACATGTTGCCAGGATGCAACATATCCAGGTATGTTATTTATGTCGTTTTGTATTTATGTAATTATTTAATAAAATTCGTTAACACGTGATAACTGCGAAATTTATCACAGATAGATACATTTTTAATTAGTGCTCTGGTCAAGAGGTGGAGACCAGAGACACATACCTTTCACATGACCCAAGGTGAGATGACGATCACCTTACAAGATGTGGCAGGCATCTTGGGCTTGCCGACCGACGGTACTGTCGTCATCGGATCGACCTCTGAGGATTGGCACGCTGCTTGTGCTGCTGTTTTTGGACATGTTCCAGGGGCCGGTGAGTTCCATCATTCTGGCGACCTCCGCATCTCATTCTTTGATCGACATTATACCCGGTGGACTGATCATGAAGGGAATCATGCTGCCGAGATCTACTTCACAAAAGCCCACATTGCCCGGATGTTGGGGACTTGGTTGCTGGCGGACAAGTCTGGAGGTAGCAATTTTGGTTGCCGGCTTGTCCCGTTGCTAGGTGGAGGATTTGAGGACATTGGTCGATTCAGCTGGGGATCTGCAGTTTTGACACACTTGTTCAGGAATTTGTGTGAAGTGACAGATGCCCGTCGAAGCGACATAGGTGGTTGCCATATTCTCCTTCAAATTTGGGCATGGATACGATTCCCACCCATTGCTCCACCCCTTCCTCCTCATCCAGAGCCGGGCACACATTATGGATGCCGGTATGATTTATTTACTTCATTTGATTTCGATAATGTATGGTTAATAATGTATGTACTAACTGTATACTTCTTGACTTTGGACGATTATGTATGGTTGATAATGTTTTTGATTGACAGGTTTAATGTTGTACAAAAGTTTAAACCTCATGAGGTCACCCATTATCGGGCAACATTGGACACACTCTGTAGAGATGAGGTTTGGTGTTAGATACTTACGGTGTTGTTATTTGTCTATGGGTTTATTTTTTTTTTTGTAACTCTATATATTGTTTCACATTTTGTTTGTAGGTGGTGTGGCAGCCATATATAGAATATGAGTGGCTTGACGTGACTCCAGAGCAGCAGTATATGTGGCTTGCTCCCACACCTATTATCTACTTCCACACAGTTGTCAACAAAATATGCAACCAATCTGTTATATGTATGCTTAACCAATGTTGTTATAGGCATATTTCTGGCCCCCCTTCAAAACCCTATTGACAGATTCAGCCAAATTTGTTGTCATATGACCGTACCTCCGTCCTTCAATATCGTAGGCACGCGACCACTTTTCCTTAGGAATCGCATCTATCCACTCAGCAATTTGAGGACTACTTTCACGGAAACTCGCAAGATTCCTTTCAAAATCAACCATTGCTGGAGTATAACCTGCACAAATTGGACATAAACGAAGTAAACATAAATTGACAGTCATAATGGAAAGAAATAATTAAGCATTCAGTCAATGAGTATACCTAAATTCTTTAACATCCGCTTCAAATCTTCATTTCGAAACTTTTGATTGAAGTTGCTTGCAATATGACGAATACAGAATACGTGATACGCATTTGGCGGCTGCCAAGTAGGGTTATTTTCCACAGCAGATATTATGCTTCGATGCCGATCGGATATCAAACATATGTTTGACATCGTAGTCACATGAGCACGAATATTAACGAGAAAATAATCCCATGCTTCCAAAGTTTCGCCTTCTACGATGGCAAATGCGATTGGTAAACATTCATTATTACCATCTTCGGCTGTGGCCACCAACAATTTCCCTTTGTACTTTCCATATAAATGTGTTCCATCAATTTGGATGACGGGTTTGGCAAATTTGAACACCTCACAACACTGTCTAACCGTCCAAAAAATGCGATGAAAAACCTTTTTTCCAGAAACTAAGCTCTGCTCGGCATAAAGATCATTAGTTTGTATATGATAAAATGAACCTGGAGAAAAGCGAAGCATGTATTCGCACCACCTTGGTAAAAAAGCATACGATTCCTTCTTGTGGAACACCAAACGGAGCAGACGCAACGTCATTCAACTGCGGCATTTGCGCGACGACTGGTTGATGGAATATTGGAATTTCAGACGCACCCATCTCACAAGATTCATCTCCTTCTGAAGCACTAGCATCCTCCGTCAGAAGATGTTCTTCCTTTTCCATATTTTCATCATCATCATCGTCATCTTCGTCGTGCATTTCCCAAGTCGGATCATTTTCATCTCCCTCAGAAAAGATACCAACTGGAGACGCATGAGCGGCAGGAGAAGCTGGAAGACAGGGAGAATTTAAATAAACTGACCTCACCGGTATGGGAGCATTCTCCGTTGCAACGATGTCGACATACAACTCTAGAAAATCTGTCCTTGACTGGTTGCAAAATTCTTCCATTGTCATCTCCAAGTCTTCATCGTCAAGCACTTTCAAACTAATGTATTTATCACCTTGCCACACCCTTGTCGTGATCTCAGTGATACATTGGTTGTCTTGAAGACTTAACTTCTGCCGAATTCTCTGATGCAGTTCGCCAATGGTTGTGTTGCGTTGGATACGTGTCGGCCTTTTTTCACCTTCGAATATGACACCTCATCGATCTTCTACCTTCCTACCATTGTAATATAACACAACACGAACAGAATCAGGATTTGAGCTCATTTTTAAATAGAATTACAACTAAAATTCAAATACTAAATTAAAGATAAAGGAATATTGGTAGAGAAGAGAGATATGAAGAGTGAGAGAAGAGGTGTGAATTGAATGGAGGGGGTGAGGAAATATATAAAGCACACATGTGACGCTAGTTTTGGGCGTCACATGTGACGCCCAAAACTGGCGTCATATTGTGCAGTAGATGTGTAATTTTTTACGAAACAACATTAAATACGTAATTATTTAATTTAAATACATTATTTTAATTTTTTTGCCGAACATTTTGATCATATTCTTTGAGTATGATGCTCAGCTCTAATCGTATGGAACAATCAATACGAGGAAACATAGATGCTCACCCAGACAGTGGTGATGAGTTTAATGATAAGGTAGGCATACTTAAATTGATTTTTCAATAGAATTTTGCAGAATGCATGTCAATTGATTCAATAAGATATTGGTTTGTATGTTGCTGCATTCTATATAAGGTGCCACCTAGAGTGACAATTTTCAACCGAAATTTATTTTCAAGTCAACTCATTTTCAAATTCGTGTTATGTTCGTGTTAGTAAACACTGACGCGGAAAAAAAAATATGTCCAATTGTGTCAACTCGAAAATACGAAATTGATCCGCATTTGTATTCCAAGAGGTTATTCATGTTATATTGTGCCAACTCGCTTAATAAATAACACACTTTAAGGTTAACAGATTATTCATATCGTGTTAATCAGCATAATAAACAATACACTTTGTGATTAGTATGTTACTCATGTCGTGTCAACTTGCAAAATAAGTAAATTATGTTCGTATTAAAGGCTTTGACCCATTTTCAAATTCGTGCACTGTTTATATTGAGTGCATTCATGTTTGTGTTAAATTCGTATTGTATCATATCATACCATGTTATGTCATTTCAAATTGCCATCCCTCAGCTACCACACTGCCTATCTACCCACATCTAAGAACTGAAGTTTCTAATCTTGCAGTCATCTTATACAGAAAAAAAGATGTAAAAGAAAAACATTTGTCATCATACAACTTAGAGTACACTCAAGGTATTTTACAATAGTAGACAGAAGACATGTACATTTTGAATCTTCAAATGAACCAGTCGTCCAAAAGCTATCCAAGTTGCAGAAGCAAGAGCTATGTCACTGATGACTAATTGAAGCCATATCACAGATCAACAATTGACACAGTTTGGAGTTACATACCCCAGATGCCACGAGCTGATGCCACTTTGTTACTTGGTCTAGATGTTAGTTCATACAATATCCTTGCAAACGTATCAGAATATCTGCCATCTGTGAAAATTATCTCCGCAAAAGCATTCTCATAGGCTAGCAACAATGTTCTGTTTTGCGGTTCAGAAACAAGACTCTCCAATATCATGGCAGCTTTGCGGCAAACTTCTGGAACAGGATGTGGCGTCTTTATCACTTTAAGCAATCTATCTATTGCCCTGAGTTTGAGGAATTCTGACCAGTTAGTGCTATTATTTATTGTCAAGTTTCTTTGTGAAAGTTTAAAGAAAATTACCCTGCTATGATTTTATCTTTTCACAGAATTACAAATATTTAAAAAAAAAAAAAAAAAAAAGTCCCCATGAAACCCTAAACCACAAATAATTTAAAAAAATTTAAAAAATGGAACAAGGAAATCACCATCTCTCGCTGGCAATCTTCAACCTGCAGTCCATGTTAACTTCAGCAAGGTTATACAGTGCACCTATAGCAGCTGCCTGTGCATCCATTACTGGTAAACTGATAAGATCAATTAAACGCTTGTGTATCTGCAGTAATCAATCAGTGATGAATATTTTTTTTTGGAACATGCATCAAATTAACAAGAAAGGTTACATGCCTAAAAATTTTGACCTGTGGAAAGAATGGAAGCAAGAAAGGTTCATTATCAGGATTAATGATCAAACGCCCAAGTAATTCAGCAGCAGCACAATGCCAGGCTTTGACTGTAGATTCCAACATCCCCATGATGGCCTGAACTGCACGTTTCTCTCTGTAATACAACAATTCATCAATCAGTAACAGGATATTATAATAGCATGCAGAAAGAACATTAAAAGTAAATCAATCACTTACGTTATTTTAATAAATGATGGCTTTGAGGAGCTAAATATTCGAAGATCCAGTAGTGGAGCTAAGTTAACAATTGTCTCTAAAGCATTTGTGACAAGTTCTTCATCCTCTATCAACATAATGAAAATTTTAGAGACAATTTATAACAAAACACTGTACAAACTCTTTTAATGATATGGCAATACATGATTGGATGATGGTGTAATACAAACTTCAGACTTAAATCAAATATCTAGGGAGTGTTTGGCAACCTTTAAAAATAAGATATATTGTATAATGGGGCTGTGTATTACGCTGAACAGAATATTTGAAATAAAACTGATTTTAAAAAGTCCAACTCAAAGTTGGTTTTTGTTAGACACCAAATTACCTCTAGGATATATGTTGCAAGGAAAGGAAATTACAGATCCTATTAAACTCTGAAACACCGAACAAATCCAATGAGTTTTGCTCCGTTTTAGGGTCAAATGGATTTGTTCAGGTTTAGAAAAGATCCAGAAGATTAAGAGGGGAGATATTGGTAGTATTGTTTTTCTCCAACCATTAAATGCAACACGAAATATAAATGATAATTATTCCTCAAACTTAAAACCATAAGCCGGCATAACAGAACTCACTCTGGAAATCTCAGACATATGACTGTTAACCATATACAAGCCCACATCCAATTAATAATTATATATTCCAAATAATTTTTATTCATCGAGGATTTAAACTTCAAGCACTTAATAACCAAACACTTCTGCTGTTGATTAAAAAAATTAGAGCCCCCATACTAAATAGGTCCATCTGCATTTAACTAGTGCAGGGAAGAAACTTATCTCCCAGAAAAGATCCTCAGATATTAGGTCTACTTAGCTGTCTCAAAAGAAAAGCTAAGCAATTAAAGAAGATCCTATTTATATCAGCCATGACAATGCAAAAACCATGCAAACACACTGTATCATGACAGATCTAAAATAATAATATAATGAATTTGTTGACTTAGCCATCAATATCATAATCACGTACATATTTTACCAAACCAAGTCCAGATTAGGGTATAAGAATTTTCTAAATAATGTTAGATTTCAACAAAAAAAGATGGTTTAAGGTAAATTTTGGTACCTGTAGTTGTCACTCATTTAAGTTTTGGTCCCAATAAATTTTTTTTTCTTTGGTACAGGTCCCTATACTTTTATACTATTAATGTTTTGGTCCCATGGTTTAAGGAAAATTTCAGTCCCTATAGTAGTCACTCATTTATGTGTTGGTCCAAATATTTTTTTTCTTTTTTGGTATAGGTCCATATAATAACATACTTTTAAGGTTTTGGTCCATAAAACTATAGGGACGAGTCATTCATGGAATAGAGGGACTACTTTTGATGAATAAAAATTTAAAAACTATAGGGTCTAAAACCTAAATAACCAAAAATATAAAGAAAGGTACTCAATATTAAGGACCAAAACCAATAACCAAATAAGTAAAAATATAAGAACTATAACCCAAAAAATTATTGGGATCAAAATCCAAATAAATGGAACTTGTAGAGACTAAAATATACTTTAAAACAAAAACAAAAAAAGATTTTAGCTTATACATTGTAGGTGTTATTATCATTAGAACCATATCTTCTAGATATTTTTTTCTTTTTTGGTATAGGTCCATATAATAACATACTTTTAAGGTTTTGGTCCATAAAACTATAGGGACGAGTCCTTCATGGAATAGAGGGACTACTTTGATGAATAAAAAGTTAAAAACTATAGGGTCTAAAACCTAAATAACCAAAAATATAAAGACAGGTACTCAATATTAAGGACCAAAACCAATAACCAAATAAGTAAAAATATAAGTACTAAAACCCAAAACATTGTTGGGATCAAAATCCAAATAAATGGAACTTGTAGGGACTAAAATATACTTTAAAACAAAAAAAAACAAAAAAAAGATTTTAGCTTATACATTGTAGGGGTTATTACTTATTATCATTAGAACCATATGTGGAAAAGTAGATACAAACAGTTTAGATTCAACCAGCAACAATTCTCACCTATGATATGATCTTCTATGCATTGGAAAGCTGTTTCCAAACAATGACGGTGTTGAGCCATTATAACTTCGTTATCTGGCATGAAAGAGAAGTTCCTGATGATATTTGAAGCAGCAACAGCACATTGCTGTTTCTCCGCTCGCCCTTCATCATCTAAATTAAACAGACTATCTTCATCAAACCACAACTCTGAAAAACGAGTTTTCGTCAAACCATTCTGCTGTGTTGATTCTGTACCAGCAGAGCCAGATCCTAGGCTGCATTAAGAGCATTATCCTAAAATGAGATTCATTTTCTCTACCACCCCATCCCCGAAAAGAAAACATATAATCCATTGAAAATTAGAAACTCAAAAACAATGATGACATTCGAGAACAACAGGTTTACCCAGGACGGTGAAGAGGACCAGTAGAGCCCAATGCCTGATACTCATTCCCAAATCCAGTTACAACAGAATTTGCACCTAATGACCTGACCCTTGATGTCTTAACTAGTTCCTTTGGGAGTGCTATGTCACGCCAGTCATCTATCTGTTTCAATTTATAACACCACAGATTACTAAAAAGGGTAACAATTTTTGATAATAAATAAAGGAAGATATATTCTTTAAACAATTTTGTTTCTTATACACAACAAAGAAAAAATGAAAGCAGTAAGAGTGAAACAAGAGTGGTAGCACATACAACTTGAAGAAGTGCATCAAGCAAACCGGGAATTTTCGCAAGGGGTGTTGCATCCTTGCGCATGTCATCCTTTTCTTTAAAAGAAAGCAGTGTAAGAGTATTCAATGCCCACGTAAGCTCACTCTTCAAACCACTTTGAAGAGCCAAAACAATTCTTTTGTTGTTTTGATCTGCAAAAGAATGAAAAATTAAATGACAAAAGAACATTGAAATTAATAATTTATTGTTAAAAAAAAAAAAAAAAGTGCCACAAGAGACCAACAAAATCAAATAGCATACACTAGCCACATAATTAATATTACTTCAAATAACTCGGGTGGTTAAAATTGGTCTTCTTATTCCTTTATTTGCAGTGTAGGTTTAAGTTGTTTGTGTTTGTGTGTTAAATTTTGGCTCATTTCTAACAAAAAGCCTTTGTTAAAGAGGAAATTTAATTCAGACCAAAAGATAACATTAAACAATTACATTAAAGACACAATGATGAAGGAGAACAAGTTATGTACGAACTAACCGGCGAAGGAGCTATGAACGTGAAGGGAAGGACCAAGAAGTGTTGACGGAGCCGCCGAATCAGCTGCGGCGGCTGCGGCACTGTTGTTACTGCTTCCGAATGGACGGCCTCTCTTTGCCGCTGGCGCCGCCCCACCACCGCTGGCTCCACCGGACTTGCCCTGTTCCCTCTTCTGCATCTCTCTCTCTCTCTCTCTCTCTCTCGGGGATTTTCGAGTTTGCGATGCGATTTCGATTTGTTTGGGGTCTTAGCTGGGCTTCTTTTTAGGGCCCGTGACCATAACTAAGTTAAGATATATATGCGTTAAATTCAATCTTGTAAAATATTATTATACCCTTCTAAATTTATTTATTATTTTTTTTTTTTTGTATAACTTTATTATTTTTTTTTAGTACACTTCTAAATTGATCTTATTCTGTATATGATGTGATAAAAAAACATTTAAAAAAATTATTTTAAAATATCATCATATATTGCTATTTTATTTAAGAAAGAAGGGAAAGGACATTATATCTATATTTTTTCATACATGTTTTATCTATTTTTCTTCAACATCATTAGATCACACGAAGAGAAAATATAACATCTGAAGAGAAGAAAGAAAATAATATGTTTTTCTGTTTATCAAATCTTTGTTGATTGTTGTAGTTAAAATTTTCAACTAAACACCTACTTTATTTATTTTTTTGTATCAACCCTTATTACATCTTCGAGACGAGTAATTTTATCGGGTATCCCCACAAGCTTTAATCTTTAATGGCTATGATATTAATCTCGAGTGCAGGGTGAGTCGAGGATTAAGGCCCCTCTCCAAAATGACATTGGTGGAAACACCTACTTTTTTTCATTCCTAATGTATCTACTCCTCTCTAACACTATTAAATCACAATATCAAGAGGAGAAAGAGAAGGTGAAGATTGTGGTCTAATGGTGTTATAGAAAAGTAGTAAAGGTATCCAAAAAAATGAGAAAGGTAGTAAAATAGGCATAAAACATAGGCATAATATTTTATGAAAACATATTTATCCTTTTAAAAAATATAATTTTGTTTCATTTTAGATTAAAAGACATCGTTTGGTGTATAATTGGTGATTTTTTATATTCTCTCTCTTCCTAATTTTATGGAAGAGAGAGAATATAAAAAAATCATCAATTATACACCAAAATGACATTGTTTCATCTAAAATGACACAAAGTTATATCATTTTAAAAAGTCAAATATTTTTTCCATATTTTATTTGGAGTTTATAAACATTTTATACAAATTCTAGGGCTTAATTGGATTTCAGTTAATGTAAGCCTTACCTGACTATTTCCTTATTTTGATGTTGTATAATTGTATTCATATATTTGAACCAATAATGCCAAATACGAGGTCTGTTGAAACTTTATACATGACAATGTTAAATTAGCTACTAATTATGAACTCTTGTAATTTGTACATTGTTGCATTTTTTCTTGGAACTTTCATTATTCAAGTTCAATGTTGTGTTTACTCCATCTATTTTTCATTTTCATATTAGTATTATATTTTTATTTTCTCACTATCATTGTTTATATATATATACTATCATTGTTTTCATATTTATACTACGATTGACTTTTAATATTTTTTTACATTTAATTTTTCAATTATAATGCTGTATTTAGATAAGGTAACATACATTCTATACAAAACGAAATAAGTAAATTAATATGTATAAAATCTTGATTATATGTCATTTTGTTTATAAAAAAAAGTTAAATTTCAATCTAAATGGAGCCTTAAATTTTCCTTTAGCCAATTCAGTTATAATAAATGAGTAAATAAATAAATAACCAGAAAGAAAACTCACTATTTGAACTACTGATACATTTTCCATTATTTTGAGTTTAATGATTTTTTTTTTTAAAATAAAACACGTTAACAATATATTATACACTTAAGCAATGTAATTATATAATTTAAAAAAAATTATTTATAATATATTAAATATATTTTACATTATTCGTACATAATTTTAAAGATTTTTTTTTTTGTGAGAGGTGTCACAAGTTCAACAACAGCTAAGAAAATTAAAAAAAGTTGGTTCAAGTAGTACATACTTGATTCTGCTTAAATAAAATCTTGAGTTTAAATACTTGTAAATGCAAAAAAAAATTCTTTGAACAGAATTGTTTTCGGTTCAAACAGAATTATTTTTTTATTTATCAAAAACAATAGCAAAAGGCAAGGACAAAAAAGGTTCAGTATAATATTTACAAGCTTCAACCATATATACAAGTTACAAGCCCAAAACTCTATCTCAAAGAGGCCTGTAGAAGCCGTTAATTATCTGTGGGCTATATCTTGGCAACCCATACATTACTACTGTTGTAATAGTGGGCTAACTCAAATATCCAACTTTAGTGGATATTTGAGTCTCTTTTGGTGATTTTCTTAGGTCAACACATTAATCCTGAGAAAGAAAACATAATCACCGCCCTCCCTCACCAACAAGTTTAATATTACATGAATGAATAGGACCCTCAGGACATTAATACCACCGGACTAATAATGAAGTAGGATCATGCATGTGGACCTTAGGATGCCTCATCTCTCTGATTATAATTGAACAGGATATCATATTTTTTCCAACTTAAGTTGTAATTGCACAAGGTCCATACACTGACCCTCCACAAATTGTAGCCCTATAGTTATTTGTTGTGACAATGCTGGTCAGCATCCAATTTATAATTTCATGACCAAATTGGTTGCAAGTATGTTTTTAAAAGGGCGAGATTGGAACAGTGATAAAATTATTTTTTTATGACCGAAAAGTTACTGTTTCAAATTTAAGACACAATCTCTTTATAAATATATAAGCATAATATATGAGAGTCCTCTAGATGTTACTCAATATTTGTTAAAATGTTTAGATATCAATCAAATGATAGTAGCTCAGTTTGCGTATGAGAGCTGAGCATGTGAGGGTGAGATCATGTTTTCGATCCTCCTAGTATCATCTTTGGGAGAAGTTTAAAGTCTTAATTCTAGAATCGTCCCGAACAGGATTGCCTCCCGAGAAGGATACCTGTGGTTTATCCAAAAAAAAATCTTTGGATATAATGTCATGAAAAACTTTAAATATCAAGAGGAATGCCAAAAGTAATTTTTAAATGATAAAATGAAATATTCTACAAGGTTATTTAGAACAAAACGAGAGAGTAAAATAAAGAATGTTGTTAGCTCTAGTGAGTGGTTTGGTTTGAATTTAGATACAAGGAGGAGGAAAATGACACTTGTAGCTTATGGTTACAAGGATGACGAACAAACAGGTGGTTCAACCAATCAAGGACTCCTCAACTAGATAATGTAATGTCTTGCTGAGGTATTTGATCAAGAGGACCTACTTTTGGGTTTGTTTTTGGTATCAGTTTGGATCCTTAAAGTTGCAAACATTTGATGTTTCGGTTAGAAGTTGAGACCTACAAAATACTGA
Organism: Gastrolobium bilobum; assembly: GCF_033153095.1. NCBI lineage: Eukaryota > Viridiplantae > Streptophyta > Magnoliopsida > Fabales > Fabaceae > Gastrolobium > Gastrolobium bilobum. The sequence continues at coordinate 200,444 of NW_026897636.1, forward strand.
AGGAAATTATTGGTTTAAGGGAATTTTGGCATTACGTGATGTTCTCTAGCATGATTGATATTATGAAAGAATAAAGTTACTGCTCTGCCCATTAATTTAGTCTCTAGTTGCTTCATTTAGTATTTTATTCTGGCAAACTTTGTTTAATGTTGTTCTTTACTTTAATACCTTTGATTCAAGGGTTGGTAATTTGATATCAACCGGTTTTGTTGAGGACTATGCATTCTGCAATATTCTCTGGTATGATTGAGATTAAAGCAGACACTGATAGCTGGTTTTGGACACTCTGCCTTTGGTTACTCAGAAATGACAAAATACGTAGACAGTATTAAAGTCAACTAGGTTGCAAGGTGAGGGTGTAAGCTATAGTTCTGAGTCCAAAGTAGCACAATATACTAGCTCTTTGGCTCCGTAGGCTTCTGCTTAATTATTTCTCCAAATTTAACTAGTGGGTCCACAAGGCTTCTCGACTTACGAGACTAGAGATGAGAGTCGATTATATACAATCTAATTTTTATATTTTTTATAAAGAGATTATTTCTCATACTTGAATCCGTGACATTCCGGTCATATGAAATAATTTTATCGCTGCTTCAAGGCTTGCTCGTTAAGTTGTTAACCTTATTAATGCATATTTTTTTATGAACTGGAATTGGCAAAATTGATTAAGTTTCTTTCCATCATTTTCTTAGGAGCATTGGCCAGTCAGCTACTAACTACGGGAGTAAATGAAGGAAATAAAAGAAGATGGTATTTTTTGCAATTATATGGACCACTTATTTGTTTTTTAATCATGAAATAGCCAAATACAATGACATTCATACATTGTTGCTATGTTATTAATCAAAAATAGCCAAATTAGGAATAAGATATTCCCCAGTGAGCTGTTAAATGGGCCAGCTGGTATACTAGTATGACTTGTGCTTTCGGTTGCATCTAATGTTGATTACTGTTTTTGCAAAAGGTACTTTTCTTGGACCCTCCCTTTTTTTTTTTGTGCTTTTAGCGGTTCCAATATATTACTTCATACATATCCCTACACTTTTAATGCTAATAATTCACAATAATGAGCTTCATATTAAACCAAATATTATAAGGGGAGTTCATATCTTCCCTGTTCTTATCTTATCTAGATCTGTTTTATACTTTTAGTATGATGGGAGGAATATTCTAGTAATAATCTTTGATCTAAAATTTTAAAAGTTAAAATTAAAGGTAATATAATTTGCAAATAGTACTAGTTGGGAGAACAATCTTTCGGATATTTAAGGTTTTGTTGCATAATTATAAATATAATTATGGTGTGTGTATATATATACCACTTATCTGCAGCCGCTTTACGTACAGTAAAGACAAGTGTATGGTTATGATTCCGCATATTTAATGTTTTCATCTTTTGTATGGTTATGATTCTCTGCATTTAATACTTTCATGTATATATATATATATAGCAAATATTTGATTGTTGCACGTACAACAGCAGCAGAAATGTAAACACCTATATGATAAAATCATTTCTGCAGCCGCTTTACATACAACAACGACAGGTGTATGATTATGATTCTTCACATTTAATGCTTTTATCCTTTGTATAGTTATGATTCCCCGCATTTAATACTTTCACGTATATATATGGCAAATATTTGATTGCTGCACATACAACAGTTGCAGGAATGTAAATCTCTCTCTCTCTCTATATATATATATATATATATATATATATATATATATATATATATATATGAAAAAGTATTTCTACAACCACTTTAGATAAGGTTGTCTACAGCTATCCCTTTTTCATTAAGTACGACTGGTCGTACTTAGTTATAACAATAAAACTGTTCTTTTTTTCTCTTTCCTCAGACATTATCGGCTGAGATGGCGGAGAGAGAAAATGCAATTTTAATGTACAACCAGTCATACTTAGTAAAAAAAAAGTAGCTGTAGACAACCTTATCTAAAGTGGCTGCAGAAATGTTTTCCCTATATAATATATATATATATATATATATATATATATATATATATATATATATATATATATATATTGGATAACTCACTTTTAAAATGCTAATCAAAACATGTATTCTTCTCATCAAAACATGTATTCTTCTAATCACTTGCATTTAGTTGGTTAAAACACTAACTTTATTCTCCATATCCATATACTTGAATTGGTTAGTTTGGGAGTTTGCCTATTTAGTGAAAAGTGTATATTTTCCGTCCCCTAATTCGATTTCAAATTCTCTCTACAAAATTCATCTTGAATTGGTTGGAACTGAAACATGGGAATTTTTCCTTATTTCCAATTTTCATTATTTTCCCATGAAACTATAATGTTTGAATAAGCTTCTCTTTCTACATCCCAAGATTTTAACAATAGCTTTTTGGTTGTAATCCCATTGTTACACAGTTAATTAGTGCTGGGAAATGAAACATTAGTGGGGCTTAATTTTTAATTTAGTGAATAAAAATAAGGAGGTCCAACCACAAACGCATGGAGGAATAAAATAATTTAGATTAAACTTCGAGCTCATGAATATGTACCACAAAAAAAAAAAAAAAAAAAGAGAAAAAACTCCAAGCTCAACAACGACGAGAACATATTATATGAAGTAGATTCAACTAACTTTGTCAAATCACTTTCAATCAAATAAATAAAAAATAATGACTTTTATTTTCAAGTTTGAAATTGAATCTCTCTCAACTGGTCATTCTAAAAGAAATTCAACCAATCTAGAACCTTTCTTCAATGTCAGTTTAATGTTGAATAATTGGCTCAACCAACTCACACAACATAGCTTTATCCGATAAGGACAAATGAACCAATACCAATTCTTAAAATTAGCTAATCAGAGCTTCAACCCTACCTTCTCTCAGTTACTCAGTTTAAGATCATATACCAGAGTCATTTTTCCTATTTATTTTTTTAATTTCAAGGGTTGCATAATGTCATTTGTTTTACATATCAACCGGCCGTGTCCGAAATTCTCATAGACATGACTTATCTTATTTTGAATTTGTGTCTTTCCACCTCGTCGTTAAGAACCGTGACTATCAGGATTCAATTTTACTATCCTTTGGACAAATCAAATCTTAAAATTTAATTGGATGATGTTGGTAGGAAAATAAAGCACACCCACTATTGGTTGATGTGCAACTAGTGACAAATTAGAAGCTTAGCCAATTGTGGATTAGATATGGTTTAATTCTGTAAGTGGGACATTCCAACCTTTGTTATCTTACAAAATCTCAGTAACACTGCACACTGCCAATACCCAAAAAGGTAACCACATAACATAACATAATAGGAGCTGGAGAGTAATTATGGTCTGTATCAATGTGACAAAACTGCTGCTTTGGCATATTCCCAGTAACAGAAAATAGATTCTATGAACTAAAGGTACCCCACCAAAAAAAAAGGATATGGACCTAAACTATGAAAGTGATAACATTGATAATGGTCAATTCATTATGGCAAAAATGTTAAAGACAGTGCAAACAGAAACCACAATGGAAGCACTAGCAATATTCCACAGACAAAGGCTCTTGTACAAATATGTATAAAGTTAACAATTGAAAGGAGTAAAAAACTTTATTTGTTAAGACCCTTTATTTTCTCACTGGCTATCTCAAAATGTCATTTACTGTATTAGGATCATGCCACTGGTTTCTAGGATTCCTTCAGATGGAGCAGCATAACATGAAAGGCAAGAATTATTATGCAGAACCTCATGATCCAAGTGATCCTAACGTTAAATGCTTTTTTTTTTTTTCTGGGTTGTTTCTGATTCCTGTGATATACTTTCCTGAAGCAGTAATGCAAGCTGTCCTCTACTCAACAAGTTAATGAATATTGTGCTATTTCCTTCATGATGTTGATAAGTATTGCTTCACCACACTAACTGCACATAAGAATAATTGATGACCCAATGGCAGAAAGATAAACATAAGCATTAAATTTCCTCAGAGGGTAACAACAACAAGTAATATCTGAAAACTCAAAGAGGCCCATTTCATCAAATTAATAATTTAAAATGAAAACAACATCTCACTTTTTTTTTTTCTCGCTCTTTATTTTGTCTCAGTCATTGTGTACATTTAGAATGCAACATTTTACCAAATAAAGCTCATTGGTTTACAGTTTCTCAACTGTGGTTTTCCGCATAAAACAGTTTCTTTTTGCCATTTCGGGTGGTGATTTAGCTTGACAAACGGTGGAATAACTATATATCCAAAGATAGGGAAAAAAGAAAAAGAAAAAAAAAAAGGTAATATGAGAGGTTACAATTGATTTACGTTTGGGGTGGGATGGAATCACATTAATTTGATCGTACTTCATAATTGATATTCAATTCAACGATGCAGTCTCTTTCTCCGATTTGCCATCAATTTTGTCACATATGACTCAATGATTCAGTCATGGCTCCCCAGTAACATTAATTAGTAAAATGGGTTTTCATAAACAACAGAAAAGTGGACCAATCATGAACTATTCACCGGCCATAAGAATCAAAATGTATAATAATAACAAATAAGAGCAGTTAAATTTATATGTCATATATTAGACATTGATTAAACATTTCGTGCGCGTGGGGTCATTAAACGTTGATTTTTGAACTTGATTGAGAGCGCCGTATTTCTACTTTTCTTTCGGGATATGGAAACTTGTGAACTAGGCTCCCATATGTGATTGATATGTTTTTTTGGACACGTGTGATTCTATGAATGGAAGTCCTTTCATAGACATTATATACACATAACATGACCTTTTTCTTTTTTTTTTGGGAAATATTCATTTTTTTTATTTCCCAAAATTTCTCTATTTAGTTTTCTCAAAATGGTTAATTTTTCTTTTGCATTGGGAAGTAATATTATAGCCAAATCGACTTCTGAATATAATATTTTTTATGAATGGGAAAGTTTGTTTTCTAGAAGTTAACTTCTTAACGTGTTTTTTAAATCATAAATATAAAACAGTTTATTTGAAAATTGTAAATTATAGATGATGGACGAAAAAAATTATAGAAGATGGTGAACATCAGAGTTATGATGAGGCTATGACGAGCTCAGATAAGAAAATGAAAAAAGACAATGCAAGACGAGATGAAATTTTTGCACGAGAATCAGACATATGAGCTAACTAAGCTGCCTGAAGGAAGACGAGCTCTGAAGAACAAGTGGATTTACAAAATTAAGAATGAAGAGAACGAACAGAAATCGAGATACAAGACCCGAATTGTGGTGAAAGGCTGCAATCAGAAGAAGAGAGTAGACTTTGAGGAGATATTCTCTCCTGTTGTGAAAATGACTTTGGCCCGAACAATGTTAGCCATGGCTGCTTCTATGGACCTCGAAGTAGAGCAAATGGATGTAAAGATGGCGTTTCTTCACGGTGACCTAGAAGAAGAAATTTATATGGAGCAACCTAAAGGGTTCCGAGCTCCGGAACAAAAAGACTTGGTATGTCGGTTGAAGAAAAGTCTATATGGCTTGAAGCAAGCTCCTCGGCAGTGGTACAAGAAGTTTGAATCTTCCATGATTAATCACAAGTTTGTGAAGACAGAGGCCAACAATTGTGTATTTGTGAAGAGGTATAAGGACGAAGATTTCTAATTTTGATGTTATATGTTGGCAACATACTTATTGTAGGGACAAACAATATATGGAGTAAGTTGTTACTCCCCACCCTTCACCCGTCAAACATAGACTAGGCATATTTTCTTTCTGTAAAGGTTAGCATAAACATAAACACACGTGAAATAAATCACAATAATTTAGAGGTTTTCAAATTATAACCGGTCCAACCGTTTTAACGAAAAATATCATTCTCTTAAAGCATGTTTATAATATGAAAATAATAACTGGAATAATAAACATAGAAAATAATATGTAACTTTTAATTAAAACTACTAAAGCCCAAAATTTTGTGGGTTTCTATATGTGAAAAGTTCTGATTGGCCGAGCTCTAAGCCACGTAAGGCATCCCTTACTATATTACCATCTGAACCCAAACCTTTGTGGGTCGGTTCACATCAGAATCATTCAGTTCAAGATTACATATTCTGTTAATATTCATTTGATCCCAACAGAATTCATTAGTTTTATAGTCTCGATTCAATATCATTCTTTTAACAAATATGAGCATATCCATCAAATCCATAAAACTAAAGTTTAGAAGACAAAATAAGAGAGTGGAATATAAAACCAAAGATAGAAGATAAATAAAAAAGGTAGAAGAAATCCATAAGAAAATGGTTCGATATAGTAACGACACCTGCACATCTTTTAAAGAAATAACTTTCGAAATACCAACTTTAAATATAGAAATAAATGAAAAAAAGTGAAACTAGAAGAATAAGGTTCTCTCTTAATATTACATTTCCATTTATCTCTCTCTCTTTTTCTCTTTTCTAAATGGCGTGACCAATTTAGGGGGGGCTTTACATAGAACTTTGGATTTTTTTTAATATAATATTTATTTCAAAGATGTCATTTTGGTCAAAGATGCCATTTTTCAAAGATGCCTTTATTATTCTTATTATTATTATTATTATTATTACTACTACTACTACTATTGTAAACCCCTAAAAGCACAAAAATGTTGATACCCAGGGCAAAGCGATGAGTCTTGCTCAGAAGCCTATTTTGAGCTTCTTATCCAAATTTAAGCCTAACCCAAGTCGGTCAGCCCGGGTACATCATCCTCCCCTGCTAGGAAAAGATTCACCCTCGAATCTGCTTTGTCTTCATTAATATCAACTTTTTTAGGTGGTAATCTAGGTGGAAACTCTTCTGGTACAATATCACCAAATTCCCTAATTAAAGGTAGAACTCTCGAATGCAATTCTTTGATATGATTGGTATGTTCATCTACATTTGAATTAAATTGCTTGTGAACTAGAAATGATGCGAGTTCTAAGGGAGTAATTGGACAAAACCTATAGACTATCCTAAAAGGACTATTGCATGTAGTTTGGTTCATTGATCACGTCTATGATCCGTCATAGGAAAATATGCCCGAGGTAACATCAAGTCCAAATGTCCATGACGATCTCTAATTAAACTTCTACCAAAAGCTAAATCATTATCTCGATGGAGCACAAGGTTGCTATATCAATTGTGCCCAAGTTCATAATTTTGCTTGCAAATTAAAGACTTCTTAAATGAATGATCATTCCCAATGGCATCTTTGGATAGGACTTCAGCTTTGTTAGAGATATTAGAATTTCTAATAATTGACTTTACACTGAAATCACTATAAAGGATTTCTTCCACCTCTGGATTCTTATCATTTTTCTCCCTATCATACTTATCATAGACAGGGAACTCGTCATGAACCGGAGCATCCATAATTTGATTCTTATCATCTTGCTCTTCGTCGGATTCATCATAGATAGAGACTCCATTATAGAGGGGATACTAATAGATTTACTCTTCTTTGAATTCATAATAGACAGGGATCTCATCATAGATTGGAGCTTCAATAAGCATCATAATCTGCTGATTTGGACAATCTGTAGCGAAATGTTCAATCCCCTGACACTTAAAGCACCTTTGTGCCGCAACACTTATCTTTTCTGCTTCACTGCTAGTTGATCCTTCTTTGCTTGCTAGTTTAGGGTTAGAAAGATTTTCCCCCGCACCAGTGTCAGTTTCTGAGCCCAATAACTCCTCGCTATCAGAAAATCTAGGTTGGAATTTTAAAGTATCTTCATTTCTCTTACATGGTTCCTCTACCTTCATAGTCAGTAGACATACATCCACATATGACCAATACTGTTGCAAGTATACGACATGAAATCTCAATTCGTAGTCCTCCTAGGTAACGAGCAATCAATTTCTCGTCCTCCTCTGCGATATCACAGCGCATCCGCAGATGGTCAAATTCAGCAATATATTGTTCAACTGATAGGTCTCGTTACTTAAGATTGTGGTACTTAATAAATGCCTTATGCCAGTAGCAAATAGGTGAGAATTTCTATTGTAACAGTCTCTTCATCTTATTCCAACTTTTGATCTTTGACTTTCCTTCTCTGATTAGTTGCTTCTTAATATGTTTTCACCAAATTGAGCCATGCTTCCTCAGTTTAATAGCAACTAATTTGATTACTTCTGGTCTTCTGTCAAGTCTTTAATCTCAAAGACACTTTCGATGGTGTGTAACCAATTATTAAACTCATCTAGATAAGTGGCTCCCTCGAATTCTAAGATCTCAATCTTCACCCCAATATTAGCAAAAAAGGATTGATCGCCATGTTGAATTCGTCCTTGTGGCTGCTGGTTCCGTAACAGGTTTTCGCTCCTTTTCACCATATAAGATGATCTTTTAGACTCCTTTCCTTCATCTGACTCGTCCGCCTATTTTAGGGCAAGCAGTTGTTCGAGCTCCTGAATTCATCTATATTGTTCTGCCATTGCAGCTACAGTTGTAGCGTCTCACATGTCGATGTGTGGTTGTTCGTTGTCACCGTTAAGGGTATTACCATGCCCTTTGCCGCCGCCGCCTCAACCTCATCGTCCACAACCTAGACCTTCATTTCCATTGTTATGTTTAGCCATTTATGTGACAACTAGAGCTCTGAAAACCGAATACTACCGAAGAAGAACCTCATTGGCTAAACATAAAGAAAGATTGAACACAAGGATTGCAAGAAAAGTCTATTTCTCTTTTCTGAATTTTATTTAACCAAATAACAATAGGGTTCTCCAAGCCTTAAATAAGAAAAATAAAACAAAACAAAAATAAAATCAAATATAATCAAAAGGAATCATGCGCAATCAAAGGAGATAACACACAATCAATGCACACTCAAACATAATCAAAGATAAAACAAAAAGAAAAATAACTAAAATTATTGTAAAGCCCTAAAAAAACACAATTTTTTATACCTATGGCAAAGCGACAAGTCATGCTCAGAAGTCCATTTCGAGTTTCCCATCCAAATTTGAGCCCAATCCAAGTCAGTCAGCTCGGGTGCATCAGGTTATATCCTTGTGACCTTTCTAATAAACTCTTCCTAAGTTGGGAGGTTGACAAAAGTAAGGATTCGTTGGGAAGCTCTGATTTTTTTTTATAAAAGTTAACTTTTTTATTATGACATGACCACATAATTGGTAGATAACCAATTCATGCATAGAACCATATATATGTCAATTATAGGCAAAAAAAAACTAAATCTATCTCAAATAACTTATCTTTGATTTGAAGAGGACAATTCTTACAAACTTGGAATGTGTTTAACTTCTCTTCAGTAGGAATGAAGACTTTTAGATAAAAAGGTAGAATGGAAATTGTTAACTTTAATTTTTGAGCAGAAGATAGGGAGATGAGAGAATGAGTAACCCTAGAATCATAAAATACAGTTATAAGATAATCTTGTATTAGACTCGTACCTTGAACCAAGTTTGAAGCTTGTGCCACTTCTTGGCCACTAAGAGTAGTCCTTATCAGGTGTCCTAACTTCCCACACTTAAAACACACGCCTATTCCTGCTAGGCACTCTCCAAAATAATTTTTCTTGTACTTGGACATACCTGAATCTAAGAATTTATCTGTATTTCATTTCCTCTTCCTTCATTGCTAGCAAAGTTATTTCCTGAGTTCTATGCTCGTGGAAACCTCCCTTCATTGTTGTTACCATTCTTCCTTCGATTTTCCTATCTGGTTTTCTCCTTTGCCTCCTCAACTTCCATCATACTTACCTCTATGTCTTTGCACCTGTTTATTAGTAATAAAAAGTTTCTTATTTGATGTCCTATTATCATACTTTAAGTTCAGGTTTTAATCCAAATTCAAACTTGGTTGTCAACCATTTTTCTTTACGTTGGTTCTGTACATAATTGAAATATTTGGATAGTTCCTCAAAGTTTGCCACATATTCACCAACAGTCATTATTCCTTATTTAGTTCAAGAAATTCAATCTCCTTCCTGTTTCTTATACTTTGAGGAAAATATTTTTTCAAAAAGGCATCTTTAAATGTCATCCAAGTAATCTTTATTCCTTGGCTTAAGAAATATCTTTTGGTACTTGTCCACCAATGGTCTGCTTCTCCATTTAGCATATATGTGGCAAAATTTACATGGTGAATATTAGGATAGTCCATTACCAGGAATATTTTATCAAGTTCTTGTAACCATTCAACAAATGCCTCAGGGTTATAATCTCCACGAAAAGTAGAAGGTTTATGTTTACGGAATTATGTTACTCATTCGTAATCAAGATTAGATACTCCATGAACACTTGCAGATCTAGGTTCATTCTCACTTTCAGAGTTATGGGTGTAGTTTCTAGTTGCACAGTCCTCCTTTAGCTCCTGAATAATTTGTTGATTTGTCATAATTTGTTCCCTAAAAGCTTCTACCACCAGGATAAATGCATCGTTACTGGGTTAACTTTTGGTTCAGAAGTTGAAGATGTTTGCCTTGCATTTGCTATAGATCTACATATGTTGTTTCATGGTAGTGAGTTGATCAGGCTCATTACTAAATAATCCAAAATATGCATGATCTATGACAAAATACCAAGCAACATATCGTTTAAGTCTTTTGTTTACCTAAATCGTTGTGCTCTGATACCGTAAAATATAATACCCTCTATATCTAGCTAGCATAGAGAATATCATGTTACTTCTTAAATTATATCTTAAATGAAATAAGAAGAATTATAAAGGAATAAAGGGATATAAGATTCTAAAGTGACAGTTATAAAAGAAGGCATATGACAAAACACCCTTAAAATTTAATTATACAACAGACAAGAAGTCAAGTTCACTAGTACAATAATACATCTAAATTAGATTATATTACATTAGCAGAGGTAATAAGCATCTAAACTATATAGGACCCGTAGTGTATTAGTTAAGTCCCATCTCACCCGCTCTGTTTACAAAAATTTCTATTATGTTAGGGTAGAAAATAGTACCCATTCCTTCTTCACCAACCATAATGTACGAATCGCACGATCCTCATAAAAGTAGATTGTTATTCCCTACCCTTCACCCGTCAAACATAGACTAGGCATGTTTTCTTTCTAGAAAGGTTAGCATAAACATAAACACACGTGAAATAAATCACAGTAATTTTTAGGTTTTTAAACTATAACTAGTCCAACCGCTTTAACGAAAAATATCATTCTCTCAAAGCATGTTCATAATATGAAAATAATATGTAACTTTTAACTGAAACTACTAAAGCCTAAAACTCTGTGGGTTTCTGCATGTGAAAGGTTATGATCGACTGGGCTCAAAGCAACGTAAGGTGCCTCGTACAATATTACCATCTGAACTCAAACCTTTGTGGGTTCGTTCACATCAAAACATTCAGTTAAAGATTACATATTCTGTTAATATTTATCTGATACCAAAGGGATTAATTAGTTCCAAAGTCTTCATTCAATATCATTCTTATAACAATATGAGCATATCCATCAAATCCACATAACCAAAGTTTGGAAGACAAAATAAGAGGGTAGAAGATAAAACCAAAGATAGAAGATAAATCAAAAGAGTAGAAGAAATCCATAAGAAAATGGTTTGCCAAAGTAACGACACCTTCAAAGCTTTTAAAGAAATAACTTCCAAAATACTAACTTTAAATATAGAAATAGATGAAGAAAAATAAAACTAGAAGAATGAGGTTCTCTCCTACTTAATATTACATTTCCATTTCTTTCTCTTTCTCTTTTTTCTTTTTTTCCTTTCTTTCTCTCTTTTCTAAATGGAGTGACCAACTTAGAGAGGGCCTTTATATAGAACTTTGGGTTTTTAATATAATATTATTATTATTTCAAAGATGTCATTTTTTATGCTATTTTCGAAGATATTATCAAAGATGCCTTTATTATTATTATTATTGAATTTTACAGAATTCCCTTAGATCGGTCTAAGAGGAACATGGATGAAAGAACCTGCTTTGACTATGCATGTTGTAATTTTGTGGAAGTATATTCACATGGACATACATATTATTTTATTAAAGAATAAGTTTATGCTTATTATATAATATATATATATATATATATTTATATATATATAATAAGACTTATAAGTCTTATTCTCCATCTCAACCATTGATTTTCGTCCATCTAACGATTATTATTTATTTATTAAAGAAATCAACGGTTGATATAATGAGTAAGACTTATAAATCTTACTCTAGAATAAAAAAATCTCTCCCCTATATATATATATATATATATATATATATATATATATATATACTTACCACATATTTAGATTTACTATTCTTATTACCTCTTCGTTTATCGTTAGATCAGATTTAGATCAACAGGTGAAATTGAAGAGAAAAGAAGTCGATCAAATATGATTTAACAATAATCAAAGAGGTAATATGAATAATATGTCTGAGACAATCCACAATTATACTTATTACATATTTAGACTATATATATATATATATATATATATATATATATATATATATATATATATATATTAGTCTAAATATGTAATAAGTATAATTGTGGATTGTCTCAGACATATTATTCATATTACCTCTATATATATATATATATATATATATATATATATATATATATATATATATGGGTTTATTAGTCTCCTTTTATATGAAGTTTTTTCTCTCCAACTGCACTCACAAACCAGCAATGGGACCAACCAAAACAAGAAAGAGAAAAATAAATTAAATGGACCCCACATCATATTTCAGTCTGCAGGAAAAGAATGTTGTCATCTTTGACAGAAGAATAGTAAAACCCATATATATATGAGAAAAAAAATTCAAGTCACTTGAGATATATTTATTTCCGGTCACCCCAAAATTACATCATTTTATTTATTTATTTTCTTATATTAATTTATTCACCTTTGAATGGTTATGATTTTTTTTTCTCTTCCTTTATCACCATTGATCCATTTTTGTACGGTTATGATTTAATGGCCAAGGATAATGTTATGTCAAGTGACTTGAGAAAGCTAAGATGAGGAGTAAGATTTTTAAATCTTACTCTAGAGTCAAATGATCCATCTCCTGTATATATATATATATATATATATATATATATATATATATATATGGGGTTTACATTTCTGCAGCTGCTGTACGTGGAGCAATCAAATACTTGCCATATATATACTTGAAAGCATTAAATGCAGGGAATCATAACCATACAAAGGATGAAAGCATTAAAAGTGAGGAATCATAACCATACACCTGTTGTTACTGTAAGTAAAGCGGCTGCAGAAATGATTTTACCTATATATATATATATATATATATATATATATATTGTACAATCGAAGATTTGAGAAACCATTAATTAAGTTTATTATCTTTGAGAGAACAACCTATCAATTTTATAAGCTTAGATCGTAGTGCGTGGTTTGATATAATAAACATGTATTTACTTGACGCGCTAAATGTTATCTTTATTTGGATAATGTCTTTTAGTTTATCAAAAAAATATTTTTACAGTTACTGCAGATAAGTTATTTGCATTTACTCTCAAAACGACGTCGTTTTGATGTTGAAATATTAAAAAATTATAATTATAAAGACAATTATAACCCTGAAATAAATTAAAATTACAAAAACACATTGATTTCTATACCACCTTGCATTTCAAAAACATATATTAATATATTAAATATGGATTAAAGGGAAGGATTAGTGAAAATCCTGAAAATTAGGTCAAAATACAAAGGAATGGTAAAACGGTAATTAGCCAAACACGTAAACCTAGGAAGGAAAAATTGAGTATGAGGTCTCAGATGATAAAAATAACCCTAGAAATAGATTCAGAATGAAAAATTGAGTGGTTAGACAAGTTTCTGAAAATTCAGTGAATAGTATTTTTATCGGGTAAAAATACCACGATATAGTTGCACCGTAAAACGTGTCGATTGAATTTTGAGCTCTAGGTTTGGATATAAGTTATAAATGGAACATAGGACTAAGAAATATGATTTCTGGCAAAAATTGATGGAAATTAATGTGTTTGGGGAAGCGTGCCCACGACGCGCATAACAGCTTAAAACTGCAATTTCTCCGAACGACCAAAAAACTCCGGATTCATCTGATCAAGGGAAATTAAAGGACAATGGTTAATGTTAAAAACTAGAGTTTCTAAATAGGTTATGAAATTATGGACGTTTAGTAGAATAGGAGAGAGATTTGAATTAATTTGAATTGCGTGAGGTGGCAATGGGACCCACCCCACTTAAGTTAAGTCATGACACATGGACCAAGTCCACTATTCATCATCCTTTTCCTCCCTCTCTCTCCTCAAAACCAAGGAGAAACCCCCCACCATTGCCATTTCTCTTCCATTTCTTATTTCCATCATAACTCCTTCAATACTACCTCAAATCAAGTAAAGTTTGTGAGCAAAGTTGTTGGAAATTATCATCCGAACACATCCCACCGATTAGTTTTCCTTGAAACCCTCTCATTTGAGAGAAAAAGGGCCAAAACCAGCCACAAAAATTGGAGGAAATTGGAGGTTTTTGGAGTTGTTTGTTCAAGTCATTGCTTGGGGATCTCTTGGAGGGGTCCTAGGCCAAGCTTGTGAGTATATTTCAACACTCTTTATGGCTTGATTCATGAATCTAAATTTTGAAAACCTAGAGCTAAATTGTGTGATTGATGTAGTTAGAGAGCTCAAATGAAAATTGTGTATTAGACAGTTGTGGCTTAAAATGATGTTTTAGAGTGATAAATGTCATAAAAATTAGTGATGAAATTAGGATTTTAACTTAGTAATTTTTTGTTAAGGTTTTATGACTTTGTGATTTTGATTGGTTGAATGATTGTGTAATTAAGTTGTGAAATGGTTGTATGAGTTAATAATGGGATTGTATGATGTGTGAGAATGTTGAATTGGATTGAATAACTCTTGGTGTAGGGCCATGAATATTTCGGCCAAGAGAGCTAATTATGGGGTGTGATGTTGTAAAATCATGCAATGGATGTATTGTGTTGTTAAATGATATTTAGAGGTGTTGTGTGATGAGTGGATGCATAGAAAATCAAAGAAAAATACTTGGATTATGTGGAGTTTGCAATTGGACCTAGAGTGGAAGAAATGGAAAAATGGTGTTGTGATGGTGTAGGATGGAAAGTGGGACCTAAAATGGTGTTGTGATAACCTTGTGATGCTAAAGAAAAATTAAAATAAAATTTAGAAAAATATTTTGTAAAAATGGCCTTGTTTGGCCAAACCTACCTAGTGGGAGGGAGGATTTTTGGTGTTTTGAAATCTTGTTGATTTCACCTTGTATTGATGATCCTTGTGTGATCATTGTAGGTTGCCTTCCGCGAAATTGAACTCTGAACCGTGAGCTTGGTGGGTTGCCTTTGGTCCCGGACCAAAGGGATTTTGGTAAGTGGTCTTGAACCTATGCATGTATACTGTATAAACTTGCATATTCATTGGTCGGTTGATATTGAAATGGAAATGGCCTATGTGTAGGCATTTCTGGCGAACCAAGCTTATTGAGACTGTGGTTAAGAGCTATCAAGCGGAGGAGATTATTCAGGTAATCCCTTGGTAATGGGGTTTGATCCCCGTGTGTGCTCCACCATGCCCGTTGAGGGTAGTGGTTGGAGGTGTATGTGAATAATGTAGTATAACATGTTCATGCATTGTGTATGTTTAGTGATACATAGGATGTACCGAGTCTCTGGCCAGTGGACAGTTTCCTTCGGGCGTTACGGACTTCCACTGGATAGGTCTCCATAAGGGAGTTTCAGTTGACCTGGGGTCGTGGTGTGTCATCCGTAGAGGAGCACACTAGGAAGTCTCGGGTGTATATGGATGGAGGGTGCCTTGGTTGATGTTCTGGGAACACTCCTTGGTTTGAAACCCGTAGGCTATGTGCCGAGGCCAATAGGCCGGACGTTGCGTGATTTTGGCATTGACCATTCCAGCTTTGTCGTATTTTGATTTCTCTATGCTTCCCTACTTCACTAAATCTCTTACTTTATCCCGTTTTGAATGTTATATTATGTTATTGATATGCATCGAAGTGAGCCATTGGACAGAGTATTCTCCAGAACCTCTAGGTTACTGAGATATATCCGTATATCTCATCCCGCTTTGGAGACTTTATTTCAGGTAGTGCCAGTGGAGTTGGAGCGGCGGGCAAGAGGCCCATAGGTTGAGCTTAGGCATAGAGCCTGTGAACACTGACTGTCCAGAATGCCCCTGCACATGGCGCTGTCTCTGACAGTTTTTGGGAAATTTATTCCCGCTTCTTTTCTTGGTCAAATTAAGTGTATGATATGTCAAATTTAAGCTTGAGGTGTCTAGTTTTCTGTATAAAAATTTGAGAGCAATTGGTGGAGTGGTTTGTCCAAAATAATTTTTAGAGCGAAGGTTGTTTTGGGTGTTGTTTGGGGTTGGCTGGCAGATTTTCTTGTCTAACTTCAAACGGCGATATCCAGAGCAAACGAGAACTTTATAACTCACGTGATAGCTTGTTAGAAAGGTAAATAAGTCTAGAATAACATACTAAAATATGGGAGGTTCGCGGTATGCGGTTTATCCGCAGTAATTAAAAGACCGAACCATGTTCAGATAGGTAGAAAACGTAAAAGTGAGATTTAGGCTAAGTGATTTTATGGGAACCCCTTAGTGCCAGGAGAGAAATGTTGTATGATATTTAAGTAGTTTAAATAAGTATTCCGCAAAGAGTTTTCAGTTACGGTCACAGCTTTTAATTATTACGTTTTATTATTGTTTTAAATGCTCGCGTAATAAAACAGAAAAAGTTTACTCGCATTTTTATAAATGAATTGCTGTGATTGTAACTGCGCTTAATATCATAATCAATGTTAACAATACCGGTACGTAACAGGCTGTTACAATTTCCATTCCAAAACGCCATCATTTTGGGCTCAATGCAAGTAACTTATCTGCATTTATTGTAGAAAAAACGAACCCTTAGTTTATTTATGAATTTTATTTTCTACGTTATTGTAGGCTACATATTTAATCAGCAATTATATCATGTTATTTAATTATTGGATAAATTAAGTGATCTATTAAAGAATTCAATTAGATTTCAAAATAAGTACGAGTTAAATAAGTAATACCCACATTGACTCAAAATGATATAACGGGATACCGATGGGCCCAATAATAAAGAATAAAAAAAAGTTCATAGTTTCGAATATGTCAAATGAGCAAAACAGTGTTTCTCTCCGCGTAAAGAGAAATCTTTCGTATAAGGATTTGACGCTTTGGTGATTTGACCGAAAGATCTTCAATCCCAAAATTCAAATGCATCAAAAAAGCCACAATCGTTGTGATTAGGGGTGTTAACGGGCCGAGCCGAGCCGAGCTTTGGTCTTAAAAGACTAAGCCTGTGTTTAAATGTGTCAGCCTAACCAAGCCTGTTACTTGTTATGAATATAATTATCAGCCTGTGGCCTGGCTTATTTACATAAAATAAAAGCCTTGTTTAGCTCGTTTTAAAAAAATAAGACAACAAAAATTTATTCAAATAAAATATACAATCAACAACACTAGTAATTCCATAAATATTCATAAATTCAATGTATATCCAAACAGCATAATATAGAACAAAATCATTCAAAAAGTCTGTTTAACTAATAAAATGAGGTGAAATGGATTGAGGAGAGAGAGAGAGAGAGTTATTAGAAGTAGTATAAAAAATTAAAATAAAAATTAATATACTAGGCCAGTCTGAGACGTTTTAAAGCCGAACTTTTGAATTGGATCCTGAGGCCTTTTTATTAAACGACCTTTTATACAAATCTAAGTTTGGTTCCAACAACCAATTTTAGACATATAAGCTCAGACCTTCACAAGTTAAATCAAAAACCCCTGAAAGGCCCCTGAATTGTTTACCACCCCTAGTTGCGATGGAATCACGTATACTTCAATTTTGTTTGGATTCCTCGATGATCCAATATTATATATCTAAGATTTGCGATAATAAAAGGTAGCTCCAAAATTAGGCTCTAGATTATGAACTATATGAAGGACACATTCTGTGCTTGTGTTATACATAATGAAAATGGTCATTCTTCTTTAAGAATTTAAAATACCGCTTTCTTCCTTTATTTTGCTTTATACTTTGGATAAACCACAAATTGCAAGCAACTTAAAGATAACCCCGTCAACATAGACATTGCGGATTTGACCTTGAAAGAGTCATTAATTATATGACCAAAATTCATTGACATTTGCCACAGTAACGCGTATTTCATTAAACTAATATTAAAGGGAAGCTAAAAAGCTAAAATTAATTCTCCATTTTATGTTAACATTTAACAATGGAGTTGATAACTTTAATTAATTAATGGTAGTTTTCTGTAGGGGTGTACATAATTTGTTCGATTTTCTATACCACATTAAATCGAACTAGAAAATGTTTTGATTTAGGCAACCTATTTTAACTTTAAAAATTGATTCGATTCATGAGCTCATTTGGAGAAAATAATTTGAATTTTTAATTAGTTTCAAAAAATACAATGCAAGTTTGTTTGGTTTTCACTTTGGTTTGATTTATTTGGTTTTTTTTTTACACTTTTAATTGGTTTAATTTAATTTTTAACTCGAAGGAAATAGATAAAGTGATTTGGGTAAAAAATTAAACCAATTTTAAAAAAATAATTATTTTAATGCAATTCAGATTTATAATATCCTTCTATTTATTTGAATCTTTTTCACATCCCTAAATTCTTCAAAAATAAAAGAAAGTAAAAAAAAAAATGTGTGGCTGGAAGGGCTTTTTGATCACCTCGTTGCAAAAAATGAAACATATGATCACTTTAATTATCTTGGCAAATTATTTAATCATTTAATAGAAGTAAAACGTGTATAAGAACGTATACATTTAAGTTGTGTATTATCCTTACCCATAACTTGTGAAACAATCCACGCAATAGAAGATGTACATACTAATTATATGTGTTCAAGTCACGCACAACTCTAATATGTGTCTTGTAGGGGATAATACATGATAAATATTTTTTGGATTTTATACAAATTATGCATATTTCTCTTGCATATTTTACTTACATTACATGAATAAATAATGAGTTATACATGTATAATGTTACATGAAAAATACTGTTCGATTGTGCAGAGACATAAAAAAAAAGAAAAAAAATGAGTTGAGAAAAGATAAAAGAAAAAATTATGAATCCCACATCTTTTTATTTGTGCATAAAAACAAATTTTATTATTGTTATATAATAAATACATTTCACGTAAATAATATGTTAAAAGAATTAAAACTGTGGTATGTTTCAAGTTTTTTCAACTGGAAGGGTTAAAAAACCTACGAGAAGAGGAAGACATGTCAGCTAAAACATAATTACATAGGGTCCATGTCAGAGTGGATCATTATCATATCAAATAGCAATACACAATGAAAATACTCTCACTCCTCAGTTAAAGTTCTGACTGACTCCTCCAAACAAAACAGACATGTCAAATCACCATTGGATAAAGGCTGTACACTTTGTTTTCCTTTTCCTGAAACTCCCACTCTTTCTCTCTCTCGATTTGGTACATTCCTCAACATTTGTGCCACACTCCACATAAAGGTGCACACTTCATCATGATTGTTTTTTTTTTTTTTTTCATATTTTATTAATAAATAAGCGATTTAAACCTCGTTTTATAAAAAATAAATTTACTTTTTATAAATATAAAAATTTAGGGTTTAAATTGTCTCTTTTTATAGAAGATACTTATCTTATGCTACTGAGGCATACAAAATTGTGCCATTCTTTTTTTATTTTAAAAAATAATGAGACCCACATAATTTATTTCTACGCATGATACAAGCTATCTTTTATTAAAGGAGATTAGTAAATTCCAAAAATTTATATGGCTCATATAAGTTTATATAAAAAAAGGAAATTACTTTTCTTATGTTACATAAAAAAATTATTATCTCCTACACTCATATTTTTCAAATGGGTCTTATAAGATTTTTTTTTTCTCACCTTCAACTTTTTTCTCTCTCCTTCAACTTTTTCCTTTTTCGTAACTATTGTTTGAGTATGAGATAATACTTCTCTTATGCAACATAATAGAAATATTACACATAAAAAAATAAGAGAAAGAAAAAATATAAATATCACATATTTTTATATATATAATAAATAAATTTACATTCAACAATATAAGAAGAAAATTTACATTCTCATGTTATATGATATTATTTTCTTATGTTACACACATAATAAAAAATATGTCTCTTTTTTTTTTTCTTATTTAAAAAATTGATAAATTCTATTTTATTTATCTCTCAACATAAAAAAACTTATCTCTTATTACATGAGAAAATTATTACACACGTAAATATATCACAATCTAGATCATGTTCATCAAAAGAACAAAGAACAATATCGAAGGGCCAATATGAATAGCCCCACTAGTGTTTACCATGGGGATGAGCTCATGAAGCACATGTTAGTTTTCGTGTGGATTGGACAAGATCCGTGAAAACCAAATATGCACAGCCTAAGCAATATCTCCCTATCAATAGGGCAATAAACAACATTAAACTTAAAAAACAGAACTTTACTATAATTAAAGGTTAGGCGTGGGGTTGCTTTCATGAGGCTATTATTATTTTTCATTATTTATTATTACAAAGTTTAATACAAATAACTTCTTTTTCTTAAGTATGTTTAAATTTATTTAAGAGGAGAGAGACCTATATTTTTTGTTCTGGTGATGGACCCTACTCCTTTTATAAATGAGTTGCAAAATTAGTAATTTTTTAAAATGTTTACTTCCAAGAATATTGTCCTATACGTTGCAATGTTGCATAACATCAAAATAGATTAAAGGGCCCCACTACAATGATTGTGAACTATTTAGGTTTCCATATTCCTATTAAGAAGCAAATTATTTATAATCCAAGAAACTTTTATGTAATAAACTCTCTTAAAGAAAAAAAAATAGATGTAGAAGTTATAAAATAAAAATTGAAATCTTATTAACATTTATGAGATATTATCTAATTTTTGTATTCATTTTTCTCTTTGTATAACTTTATTATATATAGAAAATTTCCATAAAATGATATATTTTTCAAAAGTGATATAGAGCACATCACTCAGAAAAATATTAATAAGTCATTGTCTAGTCTAAGCTATGGACAACTCCTCTAAGCACACATATAAGAATATTTGGCATGAAAAAATTATACAGCACCAGATTGGGCATAGAGCTGGAGCCAAAAAAAAGGTTGAAAAAATATAAAATATTGTTATAAAAATTAATGTTTCTTATGTTGTAAGAGATAATTTTATTTTCTATATATATTAAAGTACGTGGAACCCATATGGAAAAAAGAGAAAAAAAAAGTCTTAGACATTTTTATGTTTGTATAATAGATAAAATTATTTTCTGAAATATTAATCTCATTATTATAATCAATGTTTTACAATTAAGCCTAGTAGTAAGCCTTTCTTATTCTCAAATTGTATATGTTTTACATAATTTAACATGAATCCGATTTGGTGCGTTCAAACCGGGTCAAACACTGGTTATAACCATTTGTGATTTTGTGCCATTTTACCAAGCCCAAGTAACCACGTGAAAACCCTGACCAACCCAGTCAATTTTCTAATCAGTCAAATTAACTGTTCTCCTGATCTGATTTATTTTTTTACTGGAGTCTGTGAATTCCATGATATACTGCCACGTGTTTATTTTTACTATCGAGGTTAAAAATTGTTCCATTATTATATATTCGAAAAATCAACAATACAGTACCATAAACTAATAAAATTAGGCATATTCTGTCAGGTTCATTTTCTGGGGCTTAGGGTTTGGTGAGTGAAAGTAGGATTAGAGATTTTCACTTTTGTTTACAAAAAAAAAAAAGAGATTTTCACTTTTTCACTTTTTATCTTTTACTTTTGCAGCATTCCAAAAGTTTTTAAGATAAAATAAGAACAAAAGAAATCTATTTTTTATGCCAATAATAGCTTTTCCTTTTTCTCTTCTTTCTTTATCAAGCGGTTTCTTCCTCAATTCTCTTCCTTCCTCTTCAGCTTCATATTCTGCGTTTTGATCACTCCTCAGTCCTCACCATACCGTATTACATAATCTTTTTTATCCAAATTTATTTTGTATAATCATATTAAGTTTTTTCCATAAAAAATAAAATTTATTAAATTTGCATACTTAAAAGGTGCTATCCTTCTTTATATTTGAGTACTCCACAGTATGATATTAAAATGGAAATAGAAAAATAAAAAGAGAATTATTAGTTTCAAGTGATTAATGTGATGTACATGAAAAGATGAGAAAAATTATGAAAGAAAAGTTCCATCCTACTTTGTCTCCTTTCAAGGGACCATGTCGTTGTAAGTTGTAACTCCTCAACTCCTAAAAAAAATGTAAGTTGCGAGGTGTAACTTATCAATGCACTTTCTCAATTATCAATCAAACCAACCCTCACGAAAATAATAATAGTAAATTAAGAAAAAAGGTAAATTACCATTCAAAATCATAAAAAAGAAAATCCTGATCATGGCAGAATCAGAGTACTGACAGTTGGGAAATCGAAGCAAAAGAATCTCTCAGCCATGCATGATGCATGTAATGTAACCTCAGGTGTTTTTTTTTTTTCCAGTTTTTATCAACTTTAGAGTTTCGACATATTATTATTACAATATTCTGAATATTTTATTTTATTTTAATACAGGGAATATATAGTTGCTTCTTACATTGTCCCCCAAAAAAAGAAAAACAAAAAAAAAAGCTTCTTACAGAGTTCCCCTTACGAACAAAAAAACAAAGGAGGGAAAACAAAAATACTTGAAAGAAAAAAAGAGAGAACTATATCCGAAATTTTCTCTTTATATTTTTAATTTTTAATTCACATTTTTAAAAAAGGAAAATAAAAAACAAAATTTTGTTCTATGGTTTATCCTTGAGGAGAGAGGCTAATCCGGTCACGACCTTGGCCCCTCTCTCAACACTCTTCGGTTTCACCGCCGGCGGCTGCCACGCTGGTGTCACCACCGCCGACTCCGCCTTCTTTCCGGCGGAATCAACCTC
Organism: Gastrolobium bilobum; assembly: GCF_033153095.1. NCBI lineage: Eukaryota > Viridiplantae > Streptophyta > Magnoliopsida > Fabales > Fabaceae > Gastrolobium > Gastrolobium bilobum. The sequence continues at coordinate 223,487 of NW_026897636.1, forward strand.
TGGCTCCGGCAGCGACATTTTCTCGCCGAAAATCAGCTCCAACTCACCACAATCGCTATCCGTAGTCGCATCGCCGTCCCCCGTCGAGGACAGGGTTTCCGGCTGGACGGAGACTTTGACGGAGTAGGACGGGGGTTGCTTAGGCTTTTCCCTAGCGGCAGCGGCAGAAGGTGAGAGCCACTTTGCGAGCATGTAATCGACCTTCCTCCACGGCGGAACCGGCATCCCTTTCTTCTTCAAGCTCTGCTTCGCCGCCTCCGACACGATCGACACGATTTGCACTAACCGCTCTGATTTCCCGACGAAGATGAACGGCAGCGATTGAAGGATCGCCTTGTAGGTCCCCGTGGATCGTGCGATATCAAACTCGGATCGAAAATCGATGTCTATTATCACTCTCTCCCCTTCCACAATCGCATCGATGAATTCATATTCACCTAAACAATCCAAATCCAAACACGAAGATTTTCGATTCAGTCAATTTCCATTTTCAATTTTCCATGTTCCAGTCGAAAATCGAAACTAAAAATCTCGAGCGAAAAGTGAAAATTGGTGTGTACCAGCGGGGTAAGAAGAGGTTTTCTCCCATTTGGATTTGTAGAGAGTAGAATCGTAGCCGAGAGATGAAAGACCATCAGCGACAATCTTTCTCAGATCTTCTTTTCGCTTATACACTTTACCGTTCTTCTCAACAATCTTCGATGCTTCAGCTAAGAGGTTCCTCTCTCCAACACTCGCGCAAGGAATCAAGCTCTGCAAAAAAAAAAAAAAAAAAAAAAAAAACACAAATTATAAATTAATTAGTTAATCAATTAATTTTTATGATGAAGTTAGCATTTGTTTGTGTTTGCGGCATTTACCTTGAGCAAGTCGGTGGAATCGGTGATTGATTCAGCTCCATTTCCGAAGAGGTCGAAATCGTCCTCGTCGGAGCTGTTGGCGTTGAAGCAATTGCAGCGGTTGCGACCGCATTTTTGCGGCGGTGCCGGTGGCTGCTCCTCCATGAAATTCTGCACCATTTTCGCCAAGCAAACAGAGCTTGGCTCGAACTCCGTTCCTCCTCCTCCTCCTCCTCCTCCTCCTCCTCCGTCTTTGTTGTTTCTCGGAAACTGCCGTTCGAACACGAACAACCTTCTTAACCGCGACTTCAACACCGACTCGTTTCGAACCACCACCGCCGCCGCCGCTTCCTTCACTCTCTCTGAATCAATATCAATAGGTTGGATCTTCATCGGAGCCATACCTTTGGCAACAACTAATTCAAATTTCTCTCTCTCTCTCTCTCTCTCTCTCTCTCTCTCTCTCTCTCAGTTCTGCTCCATTTTCAGAGCTTCGAATTTCACTCACTCAACACAGTCACAAGTCAATATCACAACGCAGTCAAACACTGACAACACACATTCATCGTTTCCCTACGCTACACCAGATAATAACTCACAGATTTGGCATGTTCTCCACCGAAAAGCGAAGAAATATGAAAAAACGAAAAAACAAAATTAATAATATGTAAAGTTCATGTGTACGAATTTCTTCTAGGCTAAGGGAGTGAAGATTTCTAATTGAAGGTTTTCGTGGAAAAAGTGTCGGCGGTGATCGGAGATACGAGCATTCTTCATCAACGGGGAAGTTAGGGTCGCCGGAGGTTTCATTTCTCCGGCGGTGGAGAAAAATAAAAAGAAAAAGAGGTTTTTGTGATTTTTGTTTCTTCGGTTTTTCTGTCCAAGGGAGCGTTCTGGATTAGGTTGCTGGGTGAGTTTGAGTTTTATAAAGGGAAGTAGCTGCTGACTGGGACTCCATGCCACGTGGCATCAAACATTTGGACATCATAGCTTTCCTATCCTCACCTGGCTTGCACCAAAGGCTCTTCAACTTGGCATTTACTTGGTGACGCGTGTCCAAAATGATTGCTTTTAGCTACGATTGATGGAATATTATATCGCTTAATATTTTTTAATTTTTATCAATTATTTGAAGTTTTAAGTTTGGAATGAAACAAAAAGAGAAAAAAGAAAATGATGCGTAGGAGAGGGGAGATGGAGACCTTAATGGCGTGTGTTCGAGGTCCATGCTGTTAAAGATGTGTGCGCCTAAAGTTTTGGACACGTGTAGGTAGATCTATGCCCAACGACTAATCAATTTTTTTATATATAATATCTTGAACCTATCCAAAAATCAATCATGTTACTCGGATAATATATATTCATTAAAAAAAAAGTTTGGTTAAAACTTAGAACTACTAATACTCTGCATCTGATAAAATATATTCTTTATTGAAAAAAAAATAAGCAAAAAATTAATTAATAATAAATAAAATCCCCCTCTTCTAAACAGAAAATTTTCATTCTGGTTTTGTTTCGCTGCTTAATGTCGTCATAGTATTTTGGAATTATTTAAAATCGGTTTAACATATATTGTGAGTATATATATTATTGGAGAAAGTTATATTTATAAACTTTTTTTTTTGGTAAGTTATTTATAAACTTTTTGTTTACAAACTACAATATGTCTGATCGGTAATACATTCTTGAGTAGAGTATTACTGGTCAGACATATTGTAGTTTGTAATTTTTTTTTTATCAATATAGCCCTACTCTTTATTATTATATAAAAATATGGATGAGAAATTGATAACATATAAAAAGAATGATGAATGTTTAATCGATAGTTATCCTAATTATATACTAGAAAAATAATTACAAGATTAATTTTTATTTTTATAATTTGAAAATTTTAACTTTTAATAATGTACTCACACAAACATAGTTAAATAATAATATTATTCTAACAAGAAACTATATTGAAATCATAAAATTATATCACACTCCGCACACATATATATAGTTAAATAATAATATCTCAGTTTACCAAAAAAAATAAAAATAAAAATAATATCTCAATTCCAACCAATATCTCTATGTTCTATCATGTACAAGCAAATATCTAAAATCATTGTCAAACGACAGGAATCCATTATGAAAAATGTAATTTTTCCATATCAGGCTAGTTTTGTTCCTAATTGGCAGATTCATGATAACATAGTTATTGCGAAAGAGTTAGTACATAGTATGCATAGAATGAAAGGGAGAAAATTTATGGCTATCAAAGTTGATTTGAAAAAGGCTTACGACAGATTGAATTGGAATTTTCTGAAAAATGTCTTATTTGAGGTAGGCCTGTCGATTCTGCTAATTGGTTTAATAATGGAGGCTGTATCTTTTTCGTCTATAAAATTCTTTGGAACAGAGGAAAGATGAATCCATTTAAACCTGCCCGTTTTCTAAGGCAAGGAGATCCTTTATCCCCGTATTTGTTCACTTTGGTCATGGACAAGCTATCTCATATCATATGCACAACTATTTTAGAAGGTCTTTGGAAGTCTATCAAGGTAGGGAAAGATGACACCTCCCCCCCCAATATCTCATTTAATGTTTGTTGATGATCTATTGTTATTTACTGAGGCGAGGGAGGATCAGATGGATATTGTTCTAAAATGCCTCTTGTTGTTTGAGGAGACTTTGGGCTTGAGGTTGAGCATTGCGAAGATGAGTATTTATTTTTCACCTAATACCCCTGAGGAGTTGGAATCTTTGTTGAAAGTTAAAAGTGGATTTAAAAGGGTTCATAATATAGGGCGATATTTAGGTGCTTGGATGGTGTATGGCAGGGCCACGAAACATTATTGTCAATATATTGTGGAAAAGGTCCGTAGTAGACTGGGTGGCTAACAACAAATATGTCTATCTCAGGCGGGGAGAGTAACTCTAATGAAGTCCGTTATGTCTTCCATCCGCTATTTCCATATCCAATACGCGTGATTGCCACAAGGAGTATGCTATGAGCTGGACATTATCTAACAAAACTTTATCTGGCGGGATACTCATCATAATAGGTCATACCACACGATGAACTAGGATATCCTGACTAGCCCGAAAGAGATGGATGGTCTTGGCCTGAGGAAAGCAACTTTGATGAATGATGCTTTTCTAATTAAATGTGCTTGGCGTTTTCAAAATGAAATTAATTCTATTTGGTCCTGTGTGCTGCGTGGCAAATACAAGGTGCAGGTTGATCAAGTTTCAATTCCTAAAGCTGGATGCTCTCCTTTATGGAAGGCAATGTGCAATATCATGCTCAATATGCAAGATAGCATAGTTTGGGAAATTGGAGACGGGGAGACAATATCCTTTTAGAAGGACAAGTGGGTTGACTCTTCTATCTGCCTCTTGGATCATGTTCAAAGCACCCGAAGATTTGAGAGACTGTCGCCTCAATCAAGTGATTGGTCAGAATGGTAAGTGGAACTACAACATGCTGCTACAACATTTTGATTCGGAGCTAGTTGAAAAGATCATAAGTATACTTCCTCCCTATATGCTTGATGGCATGAATAGAAGCTTCTGGTTACTGGGTGGTACAACAATAGTACAAGTCAATCATTGCTATCTTTATCTAGCAAAATAATCCTTTCAGCATAACAATTTCTCTAAGGATGTTTGAAACAAGCTATGGAAATAGAAATGGCCTCAACGGATTCAAATGTTTTTCTGAAGATTACTTCTCAAAAATTTTCCTACAAAAAATTGGATTAGCTTTTAGTTAATGGCAAACCCTCTTTGCCCGATCTGTCAGAATGAGAGGGATTCTTTGTTGCATATTTTTCGAGATTGCTCGTTATTTATGATATCTGGTATGATATCTTGCCATATGATAGACTAGCTCAGTTTTTTATGCCAATTGGCATGATTTGGTGATTGATAATTGGAGTTGCAATGTCATGAATGTGGGAGGGTTTGTTTGGAGCTCATGATATATTGTTTGTTGTTGGTATATTTGGCGTTGGAGAAACAAAGTGACCCAGGATAGCTCTCCCAATAGGGATCACTACCTTGCTCGGCCAATCCTTAACTACTTGAAGGAGAAACAACTTGCCTTTACAGACACAAAGCCAAGGCTGCGACTCTATTTCTCCAGAGATGTAAGCTGACAGCCTCCTTTGAATCCGTATGTTAAGTTAAATACAGATGGTGCCTCAAAGGGTCAATCTACTGCAGCAGCTTATAGAGGACTTCTTCGTGACCGTAGAGGAGTTTGGCTAGGGGGTTTGCTATAAGAATTGAACATTGTGCAGCTTTACAAGCGAAATTGTTGGGTGTGTTAAAAGAGCTGGAGTTAGCTTGGGAAGAAGATGGAGAAATATTTTGGTTGAAGTTGATTGTCAAACAATTATTGCATTATTTTCTAAGGAAGGTAATGAAGCTCGTGAATCACACCTAGTGACTCGAATACGAACATTTGTTAGTCGTCAATGGAATATTTGGTTTACGCATGTTCATTAGGAGGGTAACAAGTGTGCATATTGGTCGGCAAACTATGGAGTTACCTGATGAGGCTCACTTCTCTGATCCCTCCAAGACTATGGTGTCATCTTCATGATGATAGTAGCGGTGTAATTATTGCTAGACGTGCGCAAACTCGCTAGGAGCTTTAATTTTTCTCCGTTTTCTTTTTCTTAGCTTTCTGTCTTTTTACTTCAATGTATCAAAACAAAAAAATATTTCTAATGATACTTCGATGTATCAAAAAATAATAATATATTATTCTAACGAGAGACTTCATTGGAATTCATAAAATTATATCACGCTCCAACAATATTTATGTTTTAGAGATAATTAGTATCACTACTAAACAATAGGGTATTTACGATAGACAGATTCAGTTGCAAACTACCTAGATTCATTGCAAATACATTTTGCAACGAAATTTGCAATGGGTAGGCAGTTGTCGATGACGTCCTCATCTCAAACGAAATTTACGACGGCATTGGTGCAAGCCAATTTACGTCTCAAATTGCGATGGTTATTTTTCAAAGCAAACTCGTCCACTTCCGATGCAAAACGAAGGCATGCAAACATAGAGTTTGCATTGTATTTGGTCTCAAATTGTGAATTCGTCATGAATGTTTTGTCGCAAATTTGCGATGGAATGATGATGATCAATCGATCGCAAAATATTGCAACAGTTTCTTTTTTTTTACAAATTTCGTCACAATATATTTGATTATTTGTGACGGAAATATAAATAGGTCCGTTACAAATTGACTGTCAAATTTGCAACGAAATTATCAATAAATTTCGTCGCAAATTAACGAATCAAAAAAAAAAACTTCGTTTATTTTCCTTCTTATAAATAGTATAATAATAAGAACAAGAGAATAAAAAACAAGAAGTAAGATAAACATCATATTTAATATCCCGGTCTGAATAACAAAAATACCAATGTGTATCAATAAAATGAAATAAAAATTTCGTAACAATACATCAATGTATCAAAAATAATAATAATAATAAAAAATAATGTATAAAAAAGTGACGCCTAGTCATCAGTAGGGGAAGAGGAAGAGAAGGAGTTATCTGCAAGTACTGAAGGCTCTGCATTCTTCTTCTTCTCCTTCTTCATGACCTTGTCTAGCAATTTCTTCATATCAGTCACTAAATTCTTTGTATCCTTTAGTTCAGCCTCCTATTGAGATTACCTCTCCTGATGTTTCTCATTCATTTGTCTCATCAACTCTTGCATTCTATTTATTTAATATGCAAATATATCATTATAAAGTAAATTTTGTGTACTCAATTTAAGTGGGATAGGGAGTGAAAATGTTAGGCAGCCAAACTGGTGCGAAGCTTAGGTAGCCACCTAAAGTGGTCTTGCAAATTGCTAAAATGTAAGCGATTAGTGCACATTATCACACAAGTGATTAATTAGTATGCATCTTGATAATAATGAATTAGTAACAAAAAACAATGGGCATAACTTACCAAGAATTATGCACACCAACCATTCCTGGTGTCTATTGGAATCTCCTTCCAAGAACCCCATAGTTGGTTACAATTGCAGAAAATGGTTCGTGAATGAAATCCTTTGATGGGTTCCATGGCTCGAACCAGATAACAACATTAAATCAAAATATTAGCATACAAACAAGAGGGTAAAAAAGAAAGAAATTAGTACCTCATTGTAACAAAAAAAACTTACTCGGTGGTGCCCAATGGACGGATCTAGATCCTCTCTGTCATGGGATCAACTGATCCCCTCCGTGTCTCCTCAGCCGGAGCAACATTTCCCCCACGGTTCACAGAGGATGCATCTTGCAGAAGGAAAACAAGTTATCCATTGAAAAAGTTAGTACCGAGATTTATAGACAAAATGTTAGTATATATCTAATTGAATGAGTGTAAGGTTTAACCTACTCCGCCGCACCCATAACAGAGTTTATGATGTTGGGTGAGAATGATAAGCGCAATGGAGGTAACTCAGGGGATGGCCTACGTCTTCTACCAGTTGGGGTATATGATGTCCTACCTCCTATGGTACAACGTCATTGCCCTCTACTACCACTACCACTATGTGGCGGATCTATATGTGAAAACTTATAAACAGAATGTAAAAATATGTATAAATATAAGAAAATATACAATACCACTTCCTACATCACTAATATGCAATATCACATAGAATTTAAGTGCAATGAAATGAACAAAATATAATCTCAAGATAAGTTACATGTCAAAGAAAATAGGAATGTATTTAGCACAACAAATCACAATAAATAAAGAATAACTCAAATCAGCCAGATGAATCATGTTCTTCTACTTCTGGCACACCTTTGTCTTCAGTCTCATACTCATCTAGTTCAGACTCACTATTTAAATAAATCTCTTATTCCTCATTATCTAATTCCTCATTCTCCACTTAGATAGGAATCATCTCTAACTCCGCTGTAGAATCAAAGAGAATGCTTGGCATATTATCCTCTACAACATTTATGGGCAGTAGATCTTTCATATCACCTTGGAATGGTTCAAATATTTCATTTGATTTTGACTCTTTGGACTCTAGGATAATATTTCGGCTTTGGTTTTGATATTGCTATCCACTCTTGTTAGGAAGTAGGGTATGATGTATCATAAACATGTTATCCACCTTATTGAGCAAATATAAATGGATCATAACCCAATGATATCTCCTTGACTGATGGACCTCAATATTGCTATATTTATCCACTCTTGCCCCACGTGGGGTGTTATCAAACCAATCACATTTAAACATAGTCACATTCTTTTCCCACTTGTAATCCAGTTGAATTATGTCAACTAACTTCCTGTAGTAGTCACCCTCAGCAACTTTGACCTGGCTACCTCGAACACATACACAATAATTGCAACATGACGTATTTTAATTCGTTTTTGCAGTTGCAAACCTATACCTGATGATGACATATTTTTTGAACTGGGTGACAGATCTTGCACCTCCCGAAGATAAACTCCATGGAACATCATGTGCAGTTAATGGGTTGTGCACAAAGGACTCGTGTAACCATTGACAAAACTGAGAGAAAATTAATTGGTCAATTTGAAATTTGACTATGAAAGATTTCTTGATCATACCTCCTTGTACAAGTAACTGTAACAAAAAAAGTATGATGACAGCCCCTAAACCATGCACAATTGCAACCTGCAAATTCGTACTAAAATCAAATGAAATCTCACTTTATGTACGGAGCAGCCTCTGGACAGTTGTTTAAATATACCACTCCACTACTTGCTTATCCTTTCCTTCCATAATTGACTTACTTTGTCTTCCCTCGACTTGGTCTGGATAATTAAATATTAAAATTTGACAACTCATATCACTGCCATCATCATTTTGAGCGACTCCTCTCCATCTTGATATAAATTCAGGAGGATAAAAGTATGATGTGTAACACCCCGTGTGTACCCGATGTATTAAACATATAATGGTATTAAGCGCAACTTAATTAAATATGGAAGCTAATTACGCATATTACTAAAAGTCCTTAATTCATTATGCGACTTAACTTTTTCCTTTTTTTCTTTATTAACCATATGTATTGCAATAACAACATAATCACATTATGAAAATGAATACATGTCCTGTCTCATAAACATAATCAAATACTAGTCATGTACTTACATCAAGTAAGCATGACAACATCCATATACCATGGTGTTTACAAATACATATCCTCCAAAATATAACAAGATTATTAAATAGTGTCATAGACAACCCCTATACTCACATCAAATAAAACATACATAATTTGAAGCACAATAATCACATCCAAGTACTACTGGCACACACACACACACACACACACACACACATATAATCCATGCATGTCAAAATAAAATGTCTACTCCGGCCTCTTGCCTTTAGAAGCATTCTTCTCATGAATATTTGTACCTGAAAAATGTGCCTCAGATGGGGTGAGATTTTGACAAATCTCAGCAAACTATGGGTCTTCAAGGATTTCTCCACCCCAAGTTCACTTACTGGTATAATATAAGTATAAAAATAATATGGGCAATATATAAAGATAACTGTGCAATGCAACATATATTCATGTCATGTGTATATGCAAATATCCTACTGGCCAGAGAACAAAGTAGGCATTACGCACGTCTACAACCTTCACAGAGTATAAGTAGATCTCCTTATACCCCCACACATGAAATTACCATCTTGTATGGCCTCTACCATACTCAGGGATTACCGCCCGGTGTGGTAGCCCCACATGCATATACATATAGCAATTGCACAGAATAACGCTTATCCAATAATATATCTTAATAATCATAATATAACCAGATATCATTGGAGAACATTGTATATGTAAATATTGATGTATGTGATGGAAAAGCTTTAGGCCTACTTTAGATATTGATGATGTATAATTATAATGGATGATAATTGGGACATTGGGTATGAAAACACAATGAGAGAAATGGTAAATTGAGTAAAGAGACATAATATGAATTAATGTATATTGTGGGTTGTAAAAGCATCAAGGTATGTTTCTCCTTTGGATGCCACCTTTTTGATCAATTAGGTAACCTTTTTGGAGTATTGGAACACGCTTGTATAACGAGGTCAAGAAGAATGTTGGTCCATTTGGTTCTAATTGGAGAAACAATCCTTCTGGTTCTAAATGGAAAAATAATAATAAGGGTAAAGGTTTGCAAGTGAGGCAACCTTTTGGTCAATTTAAGAGGAGTGGAGCCCCTGGAGGCGGATCTACTAACAGATACTATGCTCATAAGTGTGATAAGTGTGGAAAGTTTCATAAGGGTAATTGTTGGATGGCTCAAAATGCTTGTTTTAGGTATGGAAAGACTTGCCACTTTGCTAGAGAGTGTACTTCAATGTTGGGCAGGCTGTGAATCTGCAGGCCTTGCCATCTGTTCCTACTATTGGACGGGTTTATACTACGAACATTTAACAATCTGATAAAGCTCTGAATTTGGTTAAAGGTATAATTTTTATTGCTAATCATGATTTGTCTGTATTGTTTGATTCTAGAACGACACATTCTTTTGTCGCGGACTATGTTGCTAAAGGGTTTAACTTAACCGTGACGAAGATAATTTCCCCTATATGCTACTGGGGAAGTGCGTGATTCTTTATTCATCTGTAACGAAGTAGAGTTTAAGTATGACGACAGGGGTTATACTGTGGATCTTATTGTTTTACCCCTAGCCATTGTTAATTTGATTTGGGTATGGACTGGTTATTTAAAAACTGTGCAATGATTGATTGTTGCGGAAAGAAATTGATATTGTCTCCTAAGGAGCCCATTGTTAGTCCTTCTCCTTACTTATTTGTGTGTCAGACTATTAAGGATTTAAAGGTTGGGGCTCTAATATATGTATTTGTGGGTGGTCTTGTTGGTGAAAAAAGGGAAGATATTCTAAATATTCCGGTGGTGAGGGAGTTTGTGGAGGTGTTTCCTGATGACATACTAGAATTTTCACCTGAGAGGGAGATTGAATTCTCCATTGATCTGTTACGTAGTGTGGGGCTTATCTCTTTGGCTCATACCAGATGTCACCATTGGAATTGGTTGAGCTAAAGAAACGCATTGAAGAATTTTCTGTGAAGAATTTCAATAGACCTAGTGTGTCTTCGTGGTGAGCACCTGTAATTTTTGTAAAGAAGAAGGATGGTAGCATGCGACTGGGCATGGACTACCAACAACTTAATAAGGTTAATCTCAAGAACAGGTATCCTTTGCCACGAATTGATGATCTCTTGGATCAACTTAGAGGTGCTTTGGTTTTCTTTAAGATTGACCTTCGGTCTGTTATCATCAGATTCGAATAAAGTCTTAGGATGTTCCTAAAACGGCGTTTCAATCTAGACACAGACATTTTGAGTACCAGGTAATTCCATTTGGACTCAATAATACTCCGGCAGTGTTTATAGATTACATGAATCGTATATTTAAACCCTATCTGGATTAGTTTATTATTGTGTTTATTTACGACATCTTGATCTATTCTAAGAGTAAAGAAGAGCATACAGATCATCTGAAGACTATATTGCAAGTGTTAGGAGAGAAAGAGTTATATGCCAAACCGTCTAAGTGTTAATTGTGGTTATCTGAGGTGCCATTTTTTGGTCATGTGATTTTTGCTGATGGAGTTGCCGTCGACCCAATTAAAATAGAAACGGTGAGTGACTGGGAACGACCTAATATTGTGACTGAAATTAGAAGCTTTTTAGGTTTAGCCAGTTATTACCGTAAATTTATTGAGGGTTTTTCATAATGGTGTTGCCATTGACCCGTTTGACACGAAAGGATACTCTTTTGGTGTGGACTCAGGAATGCGAAATATGTTTCCTTACTCTAAAAGAAAGATTGACTACACCTCTTGTGCTGACTCTTTCATATCCTGAAGGTGAATTTGAATTGTATTGAGATGCTTCAAAGAAAGGATTGAGTTGGGTACTGATGCAGAATAAGAGTGTTGTTGCTCATGCATCTAGGCAGAATAAGAGTGTTAAAGCCTCATGAAGGAAACTATCTGACACATGATTTGGAGTTAGCTGCAATTGTGTTTGCACTGGAAATTTGGAGGCATTTCTTGTATGGGATGAAATTTATTGTGTTCAGTGACCTCAAGAGTTTTAAATATTTGTTTGAATATAAAGAACTGAACATGAGACAGTGAAGATGGGTGGAATTATTGAAAGATTATGATTTTGAATTGAAATACCACCCGGGTAAAGCTAATATGGTGGCAGATGCGTTGAGTAGAAAATTTGTTAGTTTGTCTAGTATGATGATGTGGGATAATGAGGTTTTTGAAAAGTTTAGAGACTTGAGGATAGCTGATATATTTGCAGGTAGATTGTCTGATATTGAGACTACAAGGATTGAAAATAAGCTACTTGCAAGGATTAAGGGAACTCAAATACAAAATGAAAGTGTCAAATATTTGAAAGGACAGAATGGCATATCTTGGAATGATCAGGATATATTGTTGTATCAAGGTGGAATCGTTGTGCCTAGGGTGTTAGCAGATAAAGTTATGACTGAGGCCCACAAGGGTCAATTTATTATTCATCCAGGTGCTACAAAAATGTATCAGGACTTAAAGACAAATTTCTGGAAGCCTGGTATGCAGGAAGATGTTGCTGATTATGTATCTAGGTGTTTAATATACCAGAAAGTCAAAATTGAGTATCAGAAACCTGCTGGTCTACTACAACTTCTTGAAATTTTGAAATGGAAATGGGAGGACATCTCTATGGATTTTGTTGTTGGTTTTCCTAGGACTAAGGCTGGTTATGATTTGATTTGGGTGGTTGTGGATAGACTTACTAAGTCTGCACATTTTCTACCGGTGCAGGTTGATTTTTCTATTGAGAGATTGGCGAAGCTCTATGTGAATGAGATTGTGTGATTTCGTTGGATTCCTGTTAGCATTGTGAGCTACCGGGACCCGAAGTTCACTTCACATTTTTGGGGAGCTTTACTATAGGTTTTTGGCACTCAGCTTAGACTGAGCATTGCATACCATCCACAGACTGATGGTCAGACTGAGAGGACTATTCAGACACTAGAGGATATACTGAGAACTTGTACATTAGAGTAGGGTACTGCTTGCGATAGGTACCTGTCATTAGTGGAATTTTCGTATAATAATAGTTCTCGCTCCAATTTGGGTATGCACCTTATGAGGCATTGTATGGACGGATGTGTCAAACTCTTACGTGTTGCACTGAGGTAGGTGATAAGGAAAGATTTGGACCTGATTTTGTGCAGGAAATTACTTAGAAGATAGAAATGATAAGGGATAAATTGAAATTGGAACAAAGTCATTAGAAAAGTTACTATGATAATAAGCATCGACTGTTGGAATTTGAAGAAGGAAAGCACGTGTTTGTGAGATTGTCTCTTGTTACTAGTGTTGGTCATGCTTTGAGAGTAAGGAAGCTGAGTTCCAGGTTCATTGGACTATATCAAATTATTAAATGTGTGGGACTTGTTGCCTATCAGCTTGCCTTGCCTCCCCAGTTATCTAATCTATATGACGTATTTTAATGTTTCACAGTTACGACGTTATGTTCCGGATAAATCACACGTGGTGATTCCGGATGACATTGAGATACGAGAGAATTTGAAGACTCATGTTGGTCCTATGAATATTCTGGATCGTAGTGAAAAGAAGCTTAGAAGCAAGATAATTCCCATGGTAAAAGTGTAGTGGGAAGGACGTACACATGAGGAAGTTACTTGGGAGCGGGAGTATGAGATTCTCCGGCTGTATCATGAGTTAGCGGACATGTATGATTCTAATTTTGCAGACAAAATTCCTAAAATGTGGGGTGAATATAACACCTCACATATTCGAAAATGTATTATTAATGATTAAACTATGGATTACATGATTAATTGCTGAAAATCCTGAATTTCGGGTGAAAATACACTCGAAGGGTAAAATGGTAATTTGAGAATTACTGTAACCCTAAAATTATAAAATAATATAATTAGATATTATTTGATGAGAATAATGTTGGATTTAGATTTAAAATAAGAGTAAATACCTATTTTGGTCCCTGACAAAAAAATCGGTACCCGTTCTAGTCCCTAGCAAAAATAAATTGGCTTGGAAGTCCCCAACAAAGACAAATAGGTCCCAAGTTAGTCCTTCTGTTAGTCCCTAACAGACGGCGTCACTGACGGAGCTGATGTGTAATGCTAATGGCCATGCTCAACTGCCACGTTGGAGTGGAAACAAGGTCGTTTGGAGACCTGAGTCTATGTTGGTCAGAATCGTTTGAAGAAACCTAATTGAATGTGAAGTTGTCCTTCCCCCTCAATTTCTTCACAAGAATGTCGTCGTATAGTGTAGGGGTTACAGAAACACATTAGGTTGGGATTGAATCGAAGATAGAACGTTTCAATTTGAGGATTACTTATTTAGGGTTTACTGATTTAGGGATTATCCTCGATTTTGTTCGTTTTTTGAAACTTAGTGTTTAGGAGATGAATATTTCTTCTGGAAGGGGGAGCTCAAGCCATTGTAGTTCATTTGGGTCCAGAAGTCAAAGAAGGAGGGCTGTTCTAATGTGTAAATGTGGGAGGCACGGTGTTGTTTACACCTCCAAAATGGATAGAAGCCCAAATAGAGCATTTTTTGGGTGTCCCAATTTCAAGGTGAGGTTTTTTTTGTATGCGTTATTTGTCTAAGTTGAATGTTATTAAGAGTTTGGTTTCATTTGGTGTTAGGAAAAGAAGCCACGCTGCAACTTTTTTACATGGGTGAATGATGCTACATCTGATACCTTGGAGCTGGAAGATTGGAGAATTAATAAGCTGGAGCTGAATGTAGGTGAAATAGAATTCAAGTTGAACTATGTTGACATGAAGCTGAATGATGAACTGCAGCTAGAGGTGAATGACCATGAAAAGAAGATTAATGAGCATCTTATAAAGATTAATGAATTATCAATGAAGATACATGCAGAGTTTGAAAGGGTGGAGAAAGAAATTAAGCATGTGTGTAGGTGTGTTAGGGTGTTTGCTGGATCCATTATTGTTATGTTTGTAATATTTATATATCTTGCATGTAGGCTGGAAGCAAATAAAAAGTGTGGTTCTGTTGAGATTTGCTGGTGTATGTACGATTACATATTGTAAGAATTTTGGAATGTAAAGATTTGTAATGGAAGGACCAGTGTTGAAATATAATGAAATGTTGTTCATGCAATGTATATAACATGGCTTATGTACTTGAACTTATGTTTGTTGGCACAAAGTGTAGTATAAACTTGAAGGAGATATAAAAAATGGAAACACTGTATGAACATGATAACTCTCTGAAAAAGAGTTATTTTTAGGCTTAAATGTGATGTTTTGGTACCATGAATATGCATAATTCTCTTTATTTTATATGATTCATGCATGAATTCTATGTTTTCATGAGAAATATGTTAAGTATAGACATTTAAAGATAATTTGAGTATTGAAGACATTTAATGCATTTGTTATTTTACTGCAGGACAATGCTGTAGCATCGGAAAACAGTGTTGTAGCAATATAGATGAGGTCAGCAGTGCATATGGTTGACATCATCACCAACAAGCTATGGATCCAAGCACAAAGTAATAGAGGAAGCTTCTAAACGCGCAAATAGAGACCTAATCTAATTACGCACTCATGGATCTTCAAGGAATCATAATTCAATCTCCAACAAATCAGCGCTCACAAATCCAATTCAAATCTGAATTATATTTGGAAAGATTTTGAGAAGATATGCAGCAGCATGCTCTGTTAGCATTACAGCAAAACAGAGTCATATTCTCAATCAATCACAAGGCAGATTCGAATGAGATTTGCAATGGATATGAAGAGATGATTGAAGTCCAAAGCATCAAAATATATGAAGAGAAGAAACCTACATATATCAGGCAGGCTGGAAAGGTTTTAGACACCCATTACAAGGCAGAATTGAGTGTTGTTAGAGAGAGAAAGTGGGGGAAAACACTTACAGGGAATTCGAGGGTTTGTTGAGAGAGATCCAGCGAACCAAAGGCAGGTTGAAGTGTCCAATAGAGAGATCATTGAACCCAGTGACCTTCTGCACTGTTCCGGCGGCTGAGGCAAGTTTGATGGTGGTGGAGCTCACGGTTGCTGCGAGAGTAGTGCTACAGCAACGTCCCAGTTCTTCTTATCTTAGATCTATGGAAACTTATTCTTTCTTTGTTGTTTCTTTCCACCCAAGTATGAGCTAAACTGTTAGGATTGGGTGATAGAGTATCCTTATTGTGATGTAATCAGTATTGCCTAAATTTTGTTGCATGATTTTCCTTTCAGTTGTTTAATAAAGTTTTAAATTGTCTCTAATCTTGTTGATTCATTGAGAGAGAGTTGCAAGGTACTTAGGATTTAGGCTATAGAGATATAGATGAATCCTGAAAGTCATTAAACATTGTTGTTTAACTAAGTAAAATTGGTTAATTGTGGGTAGAGAGATCATTCACACCACAAAATTATATGGAACTTGAACTTAATGAACTCATAACTTTGTTGGCCATAGAGATATGGGACTTAGTATACATGTATTGTTGGTGAGAGCCGTTGCATACATTAGTGTTCTGATTACTGAATGGATGATTGTTGTAGCATTGTGACTACATTCTGGTGAACTTGTAAAAATGGGGAAATTGATCCCAATCTATCTTTGAATACTTGGAAAAACTTATTTTGTTACTGCATTCTCATAGTTAATCATTAGTCTTAGTTATTTTATCTCTTAATTGTTAAATTAGTCATTAGCTTATCACAAATCATCATTGTTACCTTAATTGCTTCACTTAGAGCTGTAGCTTTACTTAATCTCTGTAGGAACGATATCTGGACTCACACATCCACTTTATTACTTGTTGATACGTGCACTTTCGTATTTGTGTGATTTATATAATTGATTGCGAAATTGTACAACAGAACACTAAACTAAGACTGGATGGTGTGAATTATGCAAAAGTTAATTGTGTAAGTCATAAGTGAAATTAACATGTACAAGGGGAAATGACATTGCTGGTCTGTTAACAGCTTATGGTGGCACTGGTGTAACTACAAGTTTAACAGGGACTAAAAACGACCCCGATAAAATTGTTAAGGACCAATATGGCTCTATGTGTTAGTAACCAAGGACTAAAAAGGTCATCGATAAAAAATGTTAAGAACTTGTAAGGCAAATGAATTGCTGATGGATGATAAGTGCAGTGATGCTACACAGGACCCTAAAACGACACAGCAAACATAAGATAGATACCAGTGTTGACAGAAACAAGAAAGTGTATTAGTAGAAGTAGTAATGACAGATGGTGTGGACCAAAATTTAAAAATTGCACATGGTAGAGAGTAATGATAGCAAAGACAGATAGTAACCAGACATTTCCCATTCATTTCATTAGATCCTAGTTACAAGTACTAACCATGGCCAATATGCCACAGTCAAACCAAAAATTCCTACTGACATATTTCAATTAAGACCAATACAATAGTGTTCCAAAAAAATCATAGTGTTCCTACTAACTATGGCCATAACCAGAGGCATACAAAAAAATCCTACTGATATATTTCAACAGGGCCAAAACCAAAGTATTTCCAAAAAAACCCTTATTACAATTCCAATCAATTCCTATATCAGAGGCATCCAAAAAGTGGCCTAAAGACATTGATTACACAGTATTCCAATCAATTCTATGAGGCTGGTATTGGTGGCTTGAACCCTGGTGTAGACATGAAGCTCATGAATCTGGCCCTGGTGCCACTACTTGTTGCAATTAGTGTCTCATTGGACACAACCTCAGTAGGTTTGCATGGAGGTGGGCTGCAGCTTCTTGTTGGTCTTTGTAATAGCCTGTTACGTACTAGTATTATTAACATTGATTATGATATTAAGGGCAGTTACAATCACAACAATTCATTTACAAAAATGCGAGTAAACTTTTTCCGCTTTGTTACGCGAGTATTTTAAACAATAATAAAGCGTAATAATTAAAAGTTGTGACCATAACTAAAATTTTTTTGCGGAATAATTATTTAAACTACTTACATATCATATATTACCTCTCTCAAGTCACTAAGGGGTTCCCATAAACCCACCTAGCCTAAATCTCACTTTTACGTTTTCTACTTATCCAAACATGGTTCGGTCTTTTAACTACTGCGAAGAATCCGCATGCCGAGAATCTCTCATCTTTTAGTATGTTATTTTATACTTAATTACCTTTCTAACTAGCTATCACACGAGTCATAAAGTTCTCGTTTTTTCCGGATATCGTCGTTTGAAGTTGGACAAGAAAATCTGTCAGCCAACCCCAAACAGCCTTCCCTCTAAAAATTATTCCGGGCAAAACACTCCACCAATTTCTCTCAAATTTTTATAAAGAAATATACACACCTCAATCTTCGATTTGACATATTATGCACTTAATTTTACCAATAAACGAAGCGGGAATAAATTTCCCAAACTCGCACCAGAAAAGCCACAAGTGCAGTGGCATTTTGAGCAGTCTGTGCTCTGTTCCTTCTACAGGACTGCGTACAACTCCTATGATTCTCACATTTTGACACAAGGTAGTTGACATCCTAAGCTTTAAAATGGTGTATGGAACGTCCCTATTGGACCTTTGTGGTTGGAGATATTCTCTTCCAAAGTTCACCCAAATTCTGCCAATTTATAGAAATTTCGCCAGAGTTTCCTTTGTTTTTTCAATAAATCCCACCTTTGAAGGTGTGTTATCTAACCTCAATTTTGTACCAAATAATCATGGGTGGCACTCAAGGATCATAAATGCCTTGGTGCTCTTACAACCCTTCACAATTTATATCATTAGCTTACTTTACAATTCAATGATCTCATTATAAATCCTTAAATCATTTCAATCACATAAATCCTTTTGCATGCAATTCTTTGACATAAACATAAATCAAATCCTAGAATAGACCTATTGCCCTTTCATCATATACATTCTCCAATATTACACAAGGTCTTCAAATTACAATTTACAATACTTCTTACAAATATTACATCAACCTTAAAGAAACAACATCAATATATACATATATCCTCCAAAATAAAAGTGATACACATAAGCTAAACTTAGACAAAATATGGCATGAACATCGATGATACAATGCATAATACTAACTCTACATACATTGTTCATGCCCTAACTCTAGCCTAGGCCCAATGGCTCCAAAATACAAAATCCAACATAAGTCCACGAGCTCATCCTATGGGCCTCTTGCCCGCCGCTCCCAACCCACTGGCACTACCTGAAATAAAGTCCCCAAAGCGAGGTGAGATATACAAATATATCTCAGTAACCCAGAGGTTCTGGAGAATACTCTGCTCAATGGCTCACTTCTATGATTATCGATATCATAATATAACATTTAAAATGGGATAAAGCAAATGATTTAGTGAAGTAGGGAAGCATAAGGAAACAAAAGACGACGAAGCTGGAATGGTCAATGCCAATACCACGCAACGTCCGACCTAGTGGCCTCGGCACATAGCCTACGGGTTTCAAACCAAGGAGTGTTCCCAGAACATCAACCAAGGCACCCTCCATCCATATACACCCGAGACTTCCTAGTGTGCTCCTCTACGGATCACACACCACGACCACAGGTCAACTGGAGCTCCCTCACGGAGACTCAGTACATCCTATGTACCACTAAACATACAATAATGCATGAACATGTTATACTACATTATTCACATACACCCCCAACCACTACCCTCAACGAGCATGGTGGAGCACACACGAGGATCAAACCCCAGTACCAAGGGTTTATATGAATAATCTCTTTCTTCCAGCCCAATCCAATACGTTCCCGATCTTGGTACAAACAGAAATGCCTGCACATAGGACATTCCCCAATTCAATTTCTATTCTCCAATGCATATACATAATTGTAAAGAAATTCATGCATAGGTTGAAGACAACTCACCCAAATCCCTTTGGTTCGGGACCAAAGGTAACCCACCAAGCTCACGATTCTGAGTTCAATTCGGCGGGAGGCACCTTACAATGATCACATAAGGATCATCAATACAAGGTGAAATCCACCAAGATAACAAAACATCAAAATCCCTCCCCTACACATGGTAGGTTCGACCAAACTAATGTTATTTTACAAAATATTTTTCTAATTTTTATTTTTATTTTTCTTTAGCATTCTAAGGCTACCACAACACTATTTTAGGTCCCACTTTCCATCCTACACCATCACAACACCATTTTTCCATTTATTCCACTCTAGGTCCAATTGCAAACTCCACACAATCCAAGTATTTTTCCTTTGATTTTTTCATGCATCCACTCATCACACAACACCTCTAAACACCATTTAACAACACAACACATCAATTGCATAATTTTACAACATCACACTCCAATTTCTACAAGATGGCCGAATTCCATCATGCTCCCCAACCAAGGTTATCCAATCCAATTCAACAATCTCACACATCATACAATCATACTTTTAACTCATACAAACACTCAATAACTCAATTACAAAATCCTACAACCAATCAAAATCACAAGTCATGGCATCACAACCCAAAAATTCACTAAGTTATCATCCAAATTTCTCAAAAACAATTATGACATTTATCACTCCAAAATACCATTCTAAGACACAATTGTCTAATATACAATTTCCATTTGAGCTCTCTAACTACAACATTCATACAAACATGCTCTAGGTTTCATGAAATTTGATCTATCAATTCATCCAATAAAAGGTGTGGAAACTTACCCACAATTAAGTGTCAAGACTCCTCCAAGTGATCCCCAAGCAATGGCTTGAACTAACAACTCCAAAAATCCCAAAAATCCTCTCAAATTCGTAGCTGATTTTGACCTATTCCTTCCAATCTAGTGAGTTTCAAGGCTTATGGATGGTATGGTTGTGTCCGGATCGTCGTTTACTTCAAGTTCGATGACAAATTTTGTTGAAATCAGTGGCTAGATCATCAAGAATCAAGCCAAGTCTTCCTTCCCCCTTTTCTTGGTGTTCTTCACAGTTTTTGGAGAGAGAAGAGTGTTTGAAAGTGATGATAAATAGTGTATTTACAAGTGCCTAAGTCCACTTAAGTGAGGTGGGCCCCACTGCCACCTCACGCGATTTCAAACTAATTCTAATCTCCCGCTTATTCCCCTAAACGTCCATAATTAATAACCTATTTAGAAACTCTAATTTTTAACATTAACCATTGTCCTTTAAAATCTCTTGATCAGATGAATCCAGAGTTTTCCGGTCGTTCGGAGAAATTGCAGTCTTATGTTGTTATGCATGCCGTGGGCATGCTTCCCCAAACTCACTAATTTCCATCAATTTTTTTCCAGAAATCATATTTCCTAGTCCTATGTTCCATTTATAAATTATATCCAAACCTAGAGCTCAAAATTCAATCGGCATGCTTTACGGTGCAACTGTACTGTAATATTTTTACCCGGTAAAAATACTATTCACCGTTTTTTTAGAAACTTGTTTAACCACTCAATTTTTCGTTCTTTAACATTGGATTATTCTTGCTTCTCATCCATTGCCG
The DNA here is from genome assembly GCF_033153095.1 of Gastrolobium bilobum. Taxonomy (NCBI): domain Eukaryota; kingdom Viridiplantae; phylum Streptophyta; class Magnoliopsida; order Fabales; family Fabaceae; genus Gastrolobium; species Gastrolobium bilobum. The sequence goes on from NW_026897636.1 coordinate 244,930, forward strand.
TTTTTAAGGCTATTTTTATCATTTGAGACCTCCTACTCAATTTTACTTTCCTAGGGTTACATGTTTGGCTAATTATCGTTTTACCCTTCCTTTGTATTTTAACCTAATTTTCAATATTTTCACTAATCCTTCCCTTTAATCCACATTTAATATACTAATATATGTTTTAGAAATGTGAGGTGTTATATTCACCCCTTCTTTTTGAAATTTTTTCCGCAAAATTAAATCATACCTGTCCGCTAACTCAGGTTACAGCCGGAGAATCTCATCCTCCCATTCCCAAGCAGCCTCCTCAGTTGTGCCTCCTTCCCATTGAATCTTTAACATTGGAATATTCTTGCTTCTCATCCTCTTTTCACTGCGGTCGAGGACATCAATAGGAACTACATGAGTCTTCAAATTCTCTCAAATCTCAATATCATCCGGTATCACCACATGTGATTCATCCAAGCATATCAGCATAAACATGAATACATCAGTCAACTAAGCTACGGCCTCCTGCCGCCCAAGGTATCAATCCTCGAGGTACCTGAACCTGAAAATATGCCCCAAACGTGGGGTGAGATCTCTAAAAAGAAATTTCAGTAAGACAAGTGGTCCTAAAGGATCTCTCCACTCCAAGCTCACTTACATGTGCAATATAAGTTCAAAAGCAGTATAATAATATAAGTTCCAAAATCTGTGCAATGCAGCATATAATCATATCATGTGTGTAAGAATCCTACTGGTCAGAGAACATGCAGGAATTACATACGTCTACAACCCATAATAGTACAACACGTTACTTGTACCCACCCACCGAATCACCATTTTGTATGACGCTACATACTCAGGCTTACCGTCTAGGTGGAACCGCACATACATATCATAAGGCATTTGCACTTAACAACTCAACAACATTTTAATAAATCAACATTTCATAAAAGCACATCACGCATATAAACCATCCCTCAATGATATATGGTGGAACTAAACATGGGCAAAACCGAGGACACGAAAGCTTACCTCGCAAGCTAACAATCCCCAACTAAGAGTCCACACCAGCCCAAGGTCACCAAACAGCACAATCAAAGTCTGTTTATATCATAAATAATCATTAATATTTGTAGTCCAAGGTTCCATTAATTGTCTAAGACTTTCCAACTTGTTTTAGGTGATTTTAGACTAAATCTGCAAGAGGTATTCGAATACTCCTCTATGAGTATTCGAATACTCTATATCTGCAGAGAGTATCCGAATACTTTCACTAAGGTATTCGAATATCGTATGGTATCCGAATACTTTCACCACATTATTCGAATACTTCCACTAAGGTATCCGAATACTTTTCTTCCCAGAAAAGTATCCCAATACTCCTTCAAGAGTATTCAACTACCTGCTGATGAGTATTCGAATACTACACGAAAAGTATTCGAATACTTATCAAACAGAATGCAGAAACTCGAGCAGTTTTCTGTATAAATCCATTTTTAAGGGTCCAAACACGATTTGAAGTCTAATAACTCCATAAACAGATGTTCATTTATACATTTTAAACATGGTTTTCATCAATCTTTAACTTGAATGATCAAAGTTTCCCTTTTTAATGGTTTAATCAAGCTAAAATCATGAATATACAAGGGAGGTGATCATGGTATACCTCAAGGTTCAAAAACTCAGAAAATGGGACTGACTTGGAGACTCCAACACAGCTCCAAGGTTCTGACTTTGCCAAGCCACGAATTTGGCACACAAGCTTGGTCCTTTATATTAAAAGGTGGCTTCTTGAAGCCTCCAATGACATAAAAATGGCTCTCACAACCCCAAACCCAAGGGGACAACCTCAAATCCCTACCACAGCAGCGTAACACTAAGAAATGCTACTTCAAACTCCCTCACAATGCTCACTAATTCAGTGTTTACAACTTCAATAAGGAAGAATCAATGTAAAGGTGACTTCTTGGCTCACTTTTGGTGTATGAAGTTCAAGTCTAAGATAGGGGAAATGGCTGAAGGCAATCTACAACCAAGGAGACTCGTGTAGAATAGAATTATGGCCTAGGGTTTTGGGCCCATTTAATATTTATAGGTCCATTAAACTAATCCCACTGTATTAGCACTAATAGTTCCGCTTATCATTTTAATATCAAACTTCATATTCTGAACCTAGCCATTTTTCTAGGATTTTTCATATTTTTATTATAATTTTCGCAGCACTTTGCCGATACGTATTTTTACGTAGCTGGTATCAGTCGTAGCCGATATCAGTCTTGACACCAGTTCTCATTATTTTGACTTCAAACTTATTATACCAATCCTATATATTATTCTAGTGATATATACATACTTTTCATAATTTTTCGGGATACTTCATCAGAACGCATTTATACCGCGAGGCAGAACCAGTATCTGCACTTTTTGTTAGAAAACCGACTTTCAGCATTAATACTCACTTACTATAATTATTTAAGCCTTCTCATAATTATTAGGGTTAATTGTGAAATTATTTCATAAATTCATATTTAATTACTTAAATTCTTAAATTAACAGTGCAGGTTCTTACATTCACCCCACCTTTTAAAAATTTCGTCTGCAAAATTAGAAACATACATGTCTCGAAACACGGGGTATTGCCAAAGAAGCTCGTCCTCTCGCTCCCACGTACACTCCTCAGGAGTTCTTCCTTCCCATTGCACCTTGACCATGGGAATGACTTTGCTTCGAAGCTTCTTCTCACCACGATCAAGTATCTTGAGTGGTCCGACGAGAGTCTTTAAGTTCTCCCGAATCTCCACATCATTAGGTTGCACCACGTGCGAAGGATCCGCTATATATCTCTGAAGCTGAGACACGTGAAATACGTCGTGGATGTTGGCCAAGTTCGGAGGCAAGGCAAGCCGGTAGGCAACAGGCCCTACCCTACCAAGTATCTGGTATGGCCTAATGAATTTGGGGCTAAGCTTCCTCACTCCGAGAGCCCGACCAACACCGGTGACATGTGAAAGTCTCACAAACACGTGCTCACCCTCACTTAACTCCAGTGGTCAATGCTTGTTGTCGTAATAACTTTTCTGGCGATTCTGTGCCTGTTTCAGCTTCTCTCTGATCATTTGGATCTGCTGGGTGGTCTCTTGGACAAAGTCCACACCAAATAACTCATTGTCTCCAACCTCAGACCAACAGGTAGGAGTCCGACATCTCCTACCATAAAACGCCTCATAGGGTGCCATGCCTAGGCTAGCATGAAAACTGTTGTTGTACGAAAACTCAACCAATGGTAGGTACCTATCACATGCTGAGCCCTGCTCCAAAGTGCAAGCCCTCAACATGTTTTCCAAGGTCTGAGAGTGATAGGCTGTACTCAAACTCAACTGAGTCTCAAAAGCTCCCTGCAGCGCCTCCTAGAACCGAGATGCGAACTTCGGGTCCCTATCACTGATGAAACTCTCGGGCTCCCCGTGAAGCCTCACGATCTCGCGAACTTATAGTCTGGCCAACTGCTCAGTAGTGAAGCTCACCTTTACCAGAAGAAAATGAGCAGACTTAGTCAATCTGTCCACAATGACCTAGATAGAGTCACAACCAGCCCGAGTCTTAGGCAGTCGGCAAAACGGGCTCGGCTAGGCGGGCCAACCCACCGAACCCCCTAAACGGGGCGGGGCGGGGCGAGCTCATTTTTTGGCGGATTGATGGCGGGCATAGGCGGGTCAGTGTAAAATAGGCTCGGGCTGGCGAGCCAACCTGCCCAACCCGCCAAACGGGGTGGGGCGGGCTGAGTTTTTGAGCCCACTTTCAAAAGCGGGGCGGGGCGGGCTGACTCATTTTTTGGCGGGGTGGGGCGGGCCCCCCACTTTGCCACCTCTAGTCCCACTAAGAAGTCTATGGAAATGCTCTTCCATTTCCACTACGGAATCTAAAGAGGTTGAAGCTTACCAGACGGTTTCTGGTGTCCAATTTTCACTTTCTGGCATATCAAACACTTGGACACATACACAGCTATGTCTTTCTTCATGCCCGGCCACCAGAAATTCCTTTTCGAGTCTTGATACATCTTTGAAGCACCAGGGTGGACATTGAATTGGCCCTAATGAGCCTCTTTCATCACCTCCTCAGTCAAAGGACCTCTAGGTATTACAATCCGCTTCTGGATTGTCAATAATCCATCCTCATTCCAAGACACACCGTCTTGGTTCTTCACATAATCCAGGCACTCTCTTTGCACTTGTGCGTCTTTAATCCTTTCCATTAGCTCATTGTCTACTCTTACTGTTTCCATCTCGAGAAGTGTACTCCCAAATAAAGAGGTCACTGTCAGATCTTGAAACTTCTCAATAACATCAAAATCGTCATTCGATTCTCTGGGATCACCAGTCACTCTATTAATAAAGGTGACCTAACCCCACATACTCTATTCCTCACAATAACTTGGGTGAGTTTAGGTTCTATTCCATGACTCTAACCTCATCTCGACTTACAATTTCTATAAGTCATTACTCTCAAAATAAATCTTATTCCTTTCACAGTATGAAATCATAATCATGTTCATTTCAATGAACACATGTTAGTTAATATACTAATTCACATAGTAACATACCTTGGTTCACGTACACCTGCAAAATTTTTAATTACAATAACATAATAAATCAAATACTCTATGCAACACTATACCTCAATCTCCATGGCATTTGCAAAATCAAAAGTCAATAAAGGATGGTACAACATCGATGTATTAACACAGTTCATGGTATTTACTTCATGCTTAGTATTATTCGTGGTGTTCACATGCAATCTACATATGAAATAGATCACTAATTTACATGTTAACTTAGAGTCATGGAGACCACTCAGCTGACAAAACTAATTGTACATGTACATTCCTCACATATACTAGATCTTGTGTGGCCTTGCCACAAAGTCCAAGTGTTACCCACTTAACTCCTTAATGAGAATTTCACATTCTCAACAAACCTGACTAGAGAGTGTTTCTCACTCACAAGCAATAAGATATCATCTCTTACGTTTATAGAATAAAGCACCATCACAATATGTAATGGTGTAAAGGGATCTTACCTTCCATGCCAAACTTTGGCCTATTACTCTTCGTATATTTTACTCGTCCCACCACTTGGTGGTTGTAGAGTATGAATTCATATTTCAAGTCTCTAAATGCAATATTATACCATGAGGCAAACTAAAATTTATTGATCTGTGCACCTTGTGCACCCGGACCACCCGATGAGTCAAAAATCAAATCAGTGCCCTCATGGGACTTCCAAGAGTCAACACTCTTAGGATCCAATTCTCAAAGGAAAGCCCATGACATAGATTATCGGCCAAAGAACTAGTAGGCATACCAGCATCCAATGTACCTCGTACACAAAGACCACTCAATGAATCACACATCAACTGAGCGTCCGATGAAACTCCTCAGAGGCGACCTCTTCGGATACATCCCCTCCTAGGATAGTCCACAATACACTGATGGCCAATAACCCACTCAATCAACCTAGTTTCGTAGGTCATATTATCAAACACTACATACAACATTCAATGTATAAACATAAATTCATACATCACATTTTGCAATCATAATAATTCAACACACAATTTCTCAACAGCCTGTCCGTACCCAATTGATCTCAAGGTTGACCATGGGTAGAAAAATAAGATATGGTACGGTACGCAGTCTCGGCCATGGTAATTAAAATTGAGATTTTACCTAAAATCGAAAGGAGGATAAAAAATCGTAAAACGTTAAATCGTAACGTAAAAAAAATCGTAAAAAATCGTAAAAGCGTTTAGAATTTTGATGAAATCGTTTTAATTAAAAAAAATTGTAAAATCGTAGATTTAAATTAAGATTTTAACTACCATGGTCTCGGCCATCCAACTGAAGTACCACATCCAGATAAATAGATGAAGCATCGCATTTCTCTCTCGAAGTGGTAATAACCCTCGGAAATGGAGAAAGCTCAATTATGGGTAAGTTTAGCCCCACAACAATCGTACTCACAATAAATAAGTTCGCCGTCCCTAAGTCGAACAATACATCACTGAATTATTTTCAATGTGAATTATACCTCTCATAAGATTTGGAGCTCGGTCCGTCTGCTGGCAGTCAAGGGTATAAACTCGATCGGTCTTTGATGGTGTAGGAATCATTTGGAATGGTGCCACATGAGCACCCGCAGCGCTAGCGACATGTGTAAAGCAGTCTCTGGAGTAGTCGCCCTCCTTGCCACACTTGAAACAAATAATCTTCCCCGTAGCACAGGGTCCCCTATGTGTTTTCTCGTAACCAGCACACTTCAGAATAGTCGAAGGTCTAGCAAAGTTGCCTGCTTGAGTAGTAGACCTCTTGAATTTGTTGAACAGTTGCTTGGCCTGTAGCTGTTTCCCTTTACCTTTGCCCCCAAATTTCCAATCCCTCCAACGGGTGGAACCACTAGTTTCCTTCGCCTCAGATTCTTTGACCTTCTTTGCCTCGTGGGTCTCACGATCCTTCTCGAAATCACAGCCTTGCTGAATGCAGGTATCAAAGTCTTTACATGTTAATCCAGCTATCCTCTCCATTTGACATACTGTACATTTTGTACCCTTGTAGTACGCTCCGCCTTTGTAACATCCCGAGTGCTGACAATTGTATGGTTAGTGGAAGAGATAATGTACAATTGAATGTATGGTTAGTGGAAGAGCTAGCGTATTATCAGTGGGAGGGTACATGAATGAATCGAATAACACCGGAAAGTGAGGGATTCCAGAGATTGTCCTGGTATAGGACAACACAACTGATGATAGCTTATAAGAATTAATTGGTACTACCTATACGAATAAGATGCATCTACTTTTCGGTAGCCCGGATTGGAAGAACTCCATAGTTAAGCGTGTTTGACTTGGAGCAATTCAGGGATGGGTGACCTCCTGGGAAGTTTTCCCGGGAAGTGTGCGAGTGAGGACAAAGCACGCTGAAAAGTCTCGTGTTAGTGAGTGGGGATAGTCGTTGATGCTTGCAAGTGGCCGAGCGTTACAAGTGGTATCAGAGCAGGGCCTCTCATCCAGTACGGTATGGTTCGAGGACGAACCAGGCGAAAGCTGGTAGGCATGTAACATCCCGAGTGCTGTCAATTGTATGGTTAGTGGAAGAGCTTATGTACAATTGAACGTATGGTTAATGGAAAAGCTAGTGTACTATCAGCGGGAGGGGTACATGAATGAATCGAATAACACCGGAAAGAGAGGGATTCCAGAGATTGTGCTGGTATAGGACAGCACAACTGAGGATAACTTATAAGAATTAATTGGTACTACCTATACGAACAAGATGCACTTACTTTTCGGTAGTCCAAATCGGAAGAACTCCATAGTTAAGCGTGCTTGACATGGAGCAATTCAGGCATGGGTGACCTCCTGGAACGTTTTCCCAGGAAGTGTGCGAGTGAGGACAAAGCATGCTGAAAAGTCTCGTGTTAGTGTGTGGGGATAGTCGTTGATGCTTGCAAGTGGCCGGGCGTTACAACCTTGGTAATGCACATTTTGACAAGGTGACCTGGCCTGCCACATCTGAAACATACTTTTTGTTCTTGCCAGCAAGTACCCTTATGAGTTTTTCCACACGTGATGCACTTAAGCAATGAGGATTCACTCCCAACCAGTATCCTTCTAACTCCATTCCCAAACTGATGTGGGGATGGAGGTGGTGGCAGCGGAGGATGTTGGTCGTCATTACAGCCAATTCTTATCTCTTCCAATACGACCTGTACCATGGTCATATACGCTAGTCGGTTCGCCTCTAATACATCTTCAATGGCTTTCCGGTTTGCCTCTCTAACGACGTCCATAATAGCCTGGTTGGCCACTCTAGTGGCCTCCTGTTCGGCTTGACTAGCCGCCTGTATCTCAGCTAGTGCAGTCAGGATAGGATCAGATTGACCCTCATTCGTCTCCCGAGTTCTCCTGGAAGATGCCATAACTCTGCACATGTTACACAAAGGATGAGTTGATCAAACCCATACAAAGTGCTCACGTATGCATTATCATCGCAGAACCCAAAGAGCAACTCACAAGATAGAAACATACAGCAAGATCCTAAGTTATTACAATACATACAGGCTTTTTTCCTAGAAAGTGCTCTGATACCATAAAATGTAACACCTCGTCTGCACCCAGTGTATTAACATACAAATGGTAATGGCGCAACTAATTAAATGCGGAAGCTAACTTTTTCTTTTCAATTATGACATCATCATTATTAACCAAGTTGATTACTTAATTCTTTTACAAAATATTGTCGGTATGTAAATTGCAATAAAATAACTAACTGAATAACCTCATTAAATAAATGTGTATCTAGTCACAGAACTACAACTCATAGACCGGACAAAATCCCGACTCATTATACTTCACAAGTCTAAATAACATAGCATAATCACCAAGCCCAACATAGTCTCAGCTCGAATAACAATACAATGACAATAAAACGGAATCAGCATCCAAGCATATCAGCATAAACATGCATACATCAGTCCACTAAGCTTCGGCCTCCTGCCGCCCGAGGTATCCACCCCCGAGGTACCTGAACCTAAAAATGTGCCTCAAACGAGGGGTGAGATCTCTAAAAAGAAATCTCAGTAAGACAAAGGGTCCTCAAGGATCTCTCCACCCCAAGCTCACTTACATGTGTAATATAAGTTTAAAAGCGGTATAATAATATAAGTTCCAAAATCTGTGCAATGCAACATATAATCATGTCATGTGTGTCAGAATCATACTGGCCAGAGAACATGCAGGAATTACATACGTCTACAACCCACAATAGTACAAGACGCTACTTGTACCACCCACATAATCACCATTTTATATGACGCTACATGCTCAGGCTTACCGCCTAGGTGGAACAACACATACATATCATAAGGCATTTGCAGTTAACAGCTCAAAAACATTTCAATAAATCAACATTTCATAAAAGCACATCATGCATATAAATCGTCCCTCCATGAGGTATGGTGGAACCAAACATGGAAAAAATCGAGGACACGAAAGCTTACCTCGCAAGCTAACAATCCCCAACTAAGAGTCCACACCAGCCCAAGGTCACCAAACAGCACAATCAAAGTCTGTTTATGTCATAAATAATCATTAATATTTGTAGTCCAAGGTTCCATTAATTGTCTAAGACTTTCCAACTTGTTTTAGGTGATTTTAGACTAAATCTGCAAGAGGTATTCGAATACTCCTCTATGAGTATTCAAATACTCTATATCTGCAGAGAGTATCCGAATACTTTCACTAAGGTATTCGAATATCATATGGTATCCGAATACTTTCACCACAGTATTCGAATACTTCCACTAAGGTATCCGAATACTTTTCTTCCCAGAAAAGTATCCCAATACTCCTTCAAGAGTATTCGACTACCTGCTGATGAGTATTTGAATACTACACGAAAAGTATTCGAATACTTATCAGACAGAATGCAGAAACTCGAGCATATTTCTGCATAAATCTTTTTAAGGGTCCAAACACGATTTGAAGTCTAATAACTCCATAAACAGATGTTCATTTATACATTTTAAACATGGTTCATCAATCTTTAACTTGAATGATCAAAGTTTCCCTTTTTAATGGTTTAATCAAGCTAAAATCATGAATATACAAGGGTGGTGATCATGGTACACCTCAAGGTTCAAAAACTCAGAAAATGGGACTGACTTGGAGCCTCCAACACAGCTCCAAGGTTCTGACTTTGCCAAGCCACAAATTTGGCACACAAGCTTGGTCTTTTATATTAAAAGGTGGCTTCTTGAAGCCTCCAATGACATGAAAAGGGATCTCACAACCCCAAACCCAAGGGGACAGCCTCAAATCCCTACCACAACAGCCTAACACTCATAAATTCTACACCAAACTCCCTCACAATGCTCACTAATTCAGTGTTTACAACTTCAATAAGGAAGGATCAATGTAAAGGTGACTTCTTGGCTCACTTTTTGTGTATGAAGCTCAAGTCTAAGAAGATAGGGGAAATGGCTGAAGGCAATCAGCAATTAAGGAGCCTCATGTAGCAATAGAATTATGGCCTAGGGTTTTGGGCCCAATTATTATTTATAGGTCCATTAAACTAATCCCACTGTATTAGCACTAATAGTTCCGCTTATCATTTTAATCCCAAACTTCATATTCTAAACCTAGCCATTTTTCTAGGATTTATCATATTTTTATTATATTTTTCGCAGCACTTTGCCGGTATGCGTTTTTACGTAGCCGGTATCAGTCCTAACACCAGTTCAGTGGCGGAGCCAGACCAAAAGTTTAGGTGGTGCCAAAAAATTTTAACATATCAAATTATCAAGATGTTTATCGTAATTATACAAATTAATCAAAAAAAAATTATTATGAATTCTAGCATAGTTATTTAAATTATGTATTAAATAATATCACTTAACATTGTAAATTCAAATGAACAATCGTTAATGATTATGGGTTCGCTTTTTCTGCAGACATTGTAGATAAGTTATCTGCAGTAAGCCCAATACGACGTCGTTTTGGGACGAAAATCATGGTGTTTTTGTAATTTTAATTTATTCCAGGATTATTATAGTCTTTATAATTATAATTTTTAATTTTTCAATCCCAAAACGACATTATTTTGAGAGTAAATGCAGATAACTTATATGCATTAAGTTCAGAAATATTTTTTTGAATGATTATATATCAAAGCAAACATATAAAAAGGCACTAACATTTTGGGTAAGCATTTCAAACATAAGAATTTCACTTTCCTCCCATAGCATGATAAGTAATGAACCAAACATTGTCAGAAGGATATGAAAACACACGAATATAATACTTTTCTATAAATTTCACTATATAATTGAGATATTAACTATAAATTAAAGCATACAGACAACATTTAGAGTCAAAAAGATTCTCCTTCATTATACTTTTCTATTTACACAAAATATGTTTTTGTTTGATTCTTCCATCTTTTCATTTCGTAAGCCGTTGTTATTTCAATCGAAGTCTCGCAGAGCTAGCAAGTTGTGCAACAAGTCAGATGAAAAAAGGAGCAAGAGAGAGAAATCTGATTGCAATTGTAAGTCACAAATTAGGACTTTGAAAGTGATTTTAATTTATGGGTCAGGTACAAAGATTTGGGTATTGATTTTTATTTTTCTGATTGAAAAACATAAATATAATTACATTTATTTAGGTGGTGCCAAATTATTAATTTAATCTTTGTTAATTATAATTAATTATATATTTACATATAATAAATAATTTTTTTAAAACCAAGCAGGTGCCAAGGCACCTGCTGGCATAGGAGAGCCTCCGCCACTGCACCGGTTCTAATTATTTTGACTTCAAACTTGTTGTACCAGTCCTATATATTATTCTAGTGATATATACATACTTTTCATAATTTTCCTAGATACTTCATCGATACGCACTTATACCGTGAAGCAGAACCAGTATCTGCACTTTTCGTCAAAAAAGCGACTTTCAACATTATTAAGTCCTTATATTAATTATCCAAGTCTTCTCATAATTATTCTAGGTCAATTATGAAATTATTTCATAAATTCATATTTAATTACTTAAATTCTTAAATTAACGGTGCAGGTTCTTACAAGTATGAGTAATGCATACAGAGAACAAAATTTCTAAATATAATAAGTATATTATACATGTGTCTGTATATGGCATGAGTGTCTACCACAATCGAGAGAGGAGGAGAAATCCTCCACAATCGGTCCACGTCCACAAATGCGGTAGCAATACACATTCACCCATAGAATTATGAGATATGTCTGTGAATCTAGACAACTCGCGCTAAAGGTGCCCTAGTACCGTACAACCCTAACTAAAGGTGCCCGTCCACTGAAAATCATTCAGAAATAGTAAAAATCTAGCGGGCACAAAGCTGGAGGCAGTGTCCACAAACAACACGTCACCCAAGATGCGCATAATCAATGCACGCGTGTATATAATCCATTGTGGCTCAGTCTCAGCATAATTTGCATAGTCTTTGATTTTCTTGTGCAAAAACCTTAGTTCAACCAACCTCCTTTCAGATCTCAATCTCTAACTGGCTTAATTTCCAGATATTAGAAAATCAGCTAGTGCCAGTTTTGTTGTCTACTTGATTGGAGACAACTTCACCATCCGTGGACAAACCCATTGATGGTGTACATCCTCTAAGGTGAACGTCTTCTCATCCTGCGGCATGTGAAACGTTTGTGTCTAAGGCCTCCAACGCTCGATAAGGGCAGGAATAAGAGAATTGTCAATTTGAAACAATAAGACAGGGGATGTTATCGAATTATTACGATTAAACCTTATTAAACTTAACAACCAATAAGTGTACATTAACCTAGTGGTTATGCAGGCACGCAACCTCATAGAAACTAGTCTGTCTTAAATACGGGTGGATCTCCTTAGGTATATTCCTTGGATTATGTATGGATGCGTGTCTGACATTAAATTTGCGACGCTTCATGCCAATCCACACATATGTGGATATGTGTTTCTCCTACAATGTCAAGAGAGAGCTGTCAACAGGTCCCAGGGTAATAACGCAATGAGGAGATCCTGGAGAGCCAGGAAGTGTGGGGCCATTATGCTTACGAGGTGGTGAACCAGTCGGGGAATCCATCAATCTATTCAAAAGAATAATTAAATCAAATTAATAATTATAAATATTAATTTTTTTTGGTAAACTTATAAATATTAATTTACTAAAAGATAAATATGTCAACTATCTTTAGCTAGGATTATTTCCATACACTAATATAAATAACAAAAAAATATATATCATCTATCCTATAGTTTCAAGTCGTAAAATAAATATAATTAAAATAAAATATATAAAAAATATACAAACCAATGTTAAAATCCTATCCGTAATTTTAATTTAGAATGTAAAAATAAAATTTAAATTATCCTTCAGTTCATATAAGAAAAATAAAACATGTCATCTATCTTAGAGTTTATTCCCTAAACTAACAAAAATTACAAAAGAATAAAATATCATCTATCATACGGTTTCAAGTCCTAAAATAAATTACATTTAATTAAAATATATAAAAGATAATATTCAAACTAATGTTAAAATTCCATGTATAATTTTAAATTTTTTGGTTGAACTATAATTTTATTTTTAAATATAAAATTAAAGTATTAATTATCCTATAATTTACGTAAACTAATTCATATAAGAAAAATAATACATGTCAACTGAGCTATGGTTTAATCCCTAAACTAATAGAAAGAATAAAATAATAAAATATTATTTATCCTATGATTTCAAGTCTTAAAATAAATTACATTAAAATAAAATACATAAAATAAAAATATTTAAACATTTGTATTTCTAATTTAAAAATATTCAACTCATAAATATTTAAACCATCTATTTTTAATTTATATTTTAAATATTAAATTGTAATATCAACTATCCTGGAGTTTATTTATTGCTAATATTCTATTCATGTCATTTATCCTAAAGTTTCATATACTAACTTATATTAGTAATATGATAATAAAATAAAATAAAAAACCCTCACAAAAAAAAAACTAACCTTGTGAGGGAAGGAGATGGACAACCGAAGGTAGAGAGGGAAATCTTACAGATAAACATGTGAAATGAGAAGTGGAGGGGTGTGGTTCATTGTTCCAAGCAAACTCTTAGACGAAGAGGAAGTGAAATGGAAGCCGAAGTGAAAAACAAACTTGAGTGAAATAAAAACGAAAGAGGTTGCTGAAAAGAAAGGGAAGTTGAAAATGAAGCTAGAATTCGAAAATAAGTTGTAGTCATTAGTAATTGAATGAGGACTGAAGTAGGAAGTTGTAGCGACTTGACCAAAGTAGCTTGGATATTTAGCGACTTTGGCCTCACAATGACAAAGTTGGCCAAAATAGCTACCCTCTTTAGCGACTTCAACAAAAAAACAAAAATGCTGCGCATATAAAATGGACCAAAGTCCCTACATCATATAGCGACTTCACTGCGGTAGCAGTTTGGAAAAAAATATTAAATCCGTGATATTCAGATTCTTTTTATTTGTAAAATGTGGCACAAATGTCAATATTCCAAGGATGGAGGCGTCCATTCATTTGACCGTTAGCATGCAACCTTGCAACAAATATACCATTTTGGTGTTCTTATAGTCTTTTTTCTGTTGTCCAATATATATGTGTATTAGGATCACCTGATTAGGTTTTACAAATGCTTCTAACATAAGGGTGGAGTGCATTAAAACAAAAAAATATGTCACAAGGAAGAAGGAGAAGAATGAGGTTAATTGTGCCAATCAAACTAGTAAATTGAATTATGTTAGTTTGACTGGTACAATTTGTCTCCGTTTTCTACCACTGCATCTCCCTCTTCCCACGCCCCATTTCTCCATTCTTATAAAATCTCCATCCATTTTCTCTACCATTTTGTTCTTGTTTCTACTCATTCAAAATAAGTTCATTTGTTATGATAGTGTTTCACATCCTTAATATTTCTTTTTTATTAAGATGGTCCCAATTAATATATATATATATATATATATATATATATATATATATATGGGGCAAGATCATCTTACACCGGTGTAAGAATAATAAGTCTTACACCAGATCTTAACTGATGATTTACATACATCTAACAGTTAAGACTTATTCTTACACCGGTCAAATATATATATATATATAATAAATTGATTTTTTTTGAAAAATGCAATTTAAATTTCACTTGTACAAACAAGCTTGCTATCATACATGTCAAATAAATTATGTTATTGCTAAACTATCCTATCATTTGCAATGTTTATTCACTTACAAATTGTGAGGATATCCAATTAAAGAAGTGTGTAATGTTCTGTAATATTTTTTTCATTTTATATAATAATAATACTAAGGTTCCGAATCTATTATCTCATCTAATTATACAAAGTTGCTTAAAAAAATATCGAACGTAAACTATTTTAAAATGATTTTTACTTTAGAAGAGAAAATTCAACATTTATGTGACATCAATGCCCATTTTAAATTTAGTTAAACTTGTGTGTCCATAAAAAGCAATGTCAAACCCTAGCACAGTGTAACACCTCGTATATATCCGGTAATGTTATCATACTATCGTATTAAGTTGCGCTTAATTAAAAATACGAAATATCTTTTTCTTTTCAATTATGAAGTCATTATCATTACCAACTTGCTTATTAATCAATTAATAAAACATCGCCTGTATGCAATTGCAATAAAACAGCTAACTGAAATACCTCATTAATTGAAATAACATAAGTATGTCTCCAGTCACGGAGCTACAACACGTAGACCGAACCAACTAGCAGTTTATACAACTCGACTCAAAAGTACTAACGACATAGTGACATGGACAACTCCCATGCTCACCCAAATAAGGCAACAAGGCCCAACATAAGTCTCAACTCAACAACAACATAATAATAATGCGAAAAACGTAAACAGCATCCAGCATGTCAGCATAAACAACAACAATATCATCAACTAAGCTCTGGCCTCCTGCCGCCAGAGGCATCAGCCCCCATACTACCTGAACCTGAAATAAACAATCCCCAAACGTGGGGTGAGATCTCTAAACAAGAAATCTCAGTAAGACAAGGGGTCCTCAAGGATCTTTCACCCCAAGTTCACTTACATGTGCAACATAAGTTCCAAAACAGTTTAACAATATCATTCCCAAAATAGTAATTTCAATGCATGTTCATGTTAAGGCATTTATATCATGACCGTATAATCTCTTGCTCAATGAGATAAGTACTACAGCTCCTCGATCATGTGATGTATGTAAGTGCGGTTCACTGGCCAGGGAACAAGATAGGGCTTATACACGTCTGTTACCTATCAACATGAGGGAGGTTGCCTCATGCCTTGCACACCAGGGTGGCTGCCTGATCGTACAAGTACTAACATCACATTCATACATTACATATGCCTTGTACACCAGGGTGGCTGCCTGATCGTACAAGTACTAACATTACATCAACAGCTATATCAACATATCTCAGGCGTATATCAATGCATATATCATTTTCATAAAAGCACACATGCATAAAAACCATTCCCCCACGGGGTATGGTGGAACCAACACTGGCTATACTGAGGACACGAAAGCTTACCTTGCAAGCTAACTACCCCAAAGCCAAGAGTCCACAGCTCAGAGTCCAAACACAGCAGTATCACAATATGTTATGGACCAATAACATATCAACAATCATACTCTACAAGTATACAACATAAAGACAATGCCTCACTTTTACGTTTTACGTCTTAAGGCTTCACACAAAGCCATAAGCCCTTAATCCATTGATTCTGACTTAGTTAAGTAATTACAGAAGTTTAACTTCATTAATCTAGGGTCCACAAACCCCCAAACATCAGTTCTGGATGAAGAGTACGCTACTGTTCCTCACAAACCCAGAATATCCGGATATTCCTCGGGGGCATATATGGATATGCAATATCCGGATATCTCTCTGGAAATATCCGGATATCCAGATCCCCATATCCGGACATCCAATATCCGGATATTTTACGAGCAGATATCCGGATATTTCACGACAGAATGCAGTTTCTGCATTTCGCGAAGATATCCTTTCAAGGTTCCATTTTTAACACTTCCAGAAGCTTAAACATGCATCTTAAGGTCCATTTATGTTCATATGACAGTTGGTTACTTGTTTAACTCATTAAACATACCAAGACATCATTTTTAACCCATTAAACTCATGATCAAAGGTAGAACCACTTACTCAAGGTTCAAAATAGCAAAGCAAAGGCTCATGGAGCTCTCCAAACAGCTCCAACAATGCAGACCAAGAAGGTGCACGAAAATGCCACACCAAAGGTTGATTCTTGCACCAAAAGATCACACCTTGAAGCTCAAAAAGCCAACTTCAAGGTTCCCACAACCAGAACCACCAACTCAGCCCCTCACACCTCACAAGGCAGTGACAAAACTCAGAACAAAAGCACTCTCTCCACTCACACTACACTCCACTAAGTGTTTGATGAAGAAATCAAGAAGAAAGATGACTTTTTGGCTCTCAAGGTGAAGAGGAAGGGATGAACAGCAAAGGAAGAGGCACTCAGCAGCTGAGCATTCACGTAGGAAGCCAATATGGCCTAGGGTTTTGTGCATAAGTTGCATTTATAGTCACTTAAGCCTTTAACACACAGTATTAAATTTAATTGCTACGCTTAGCATTCTAATCTCAAACTTTGGATTCTTAACCTACTCAATTTTACAAGAATTATCATATTTTTCTTATAATTTTCGGAGCACCTTTCTGGTACGCGCTTTTCAAAGCCAGTACCAGTTTATGGCACCAGTTCTTATTATTTTGACTTGAAACTCGTTTTACAAGTCCTATATATTATTATGGTAATTATCATGCACTTATAATAATTTTTCGGGATACTTTGTGGGTACACGTTTATACCGACTAGCAGAACCGGTATCTGCACTTTTCTTCCGAAAAGCGACTTTCAGCATTCTTACTCACTAATTATAATTATTAAAGCCTCATAATAATTATTAGGTTCAATTATGGAATTATTTCCTAATCTCTCATAATTAATTAATTAACTTCCTTAATTAACGGTGCAGGTTCTTACACACAGCGAAGTCACTGTCAGATCTCTCACTGGAGGAAGTAGATAATTTGAAGAGGACTACGAAGAAATAAAAAATGGGAGATACGCCTTTCAGTCATGATCAAACAATGCCACCACGAAAGGAAGAGTGGATGGAGGAAAGGATGTCATTTAAGGAAATGCTCATGCGTCACAATGGTGAGTGAGAGATGCAAGAAGCGAAAGAGGAGGAGCAATCAGAAAAGAAGGATGAAGATTTCCATGATGCAGAGGCTGGATCGAAGGAAGGAGAGATGAAGGTTCTCAGGGAGATAGATAGGGAAGGTAGGGTCAATTTTAAACTGTCAGATGCATTCAGAAAGCGTGCTTGAAGACCATGGAAAAAAGCAATTTATGTAAAATTATTAGGAAAAAAGCTGGCACTTCCTATCATGAAGAAGAGGATTGAGAATATGTGGGCAAGGGAAGGGCAAATTTTTTTCATAGATGTGGAGAACGGCTTTTCCTGGTAAG
The DNA here is from genome assembly GCF_033153095.1 of Gastrolobium bilobum. Classification (NCBI taxonomy): domain Eukaryota; kingdom Viridiplantae; phylum Streptophyta; class Magnoliopsida; order Fabales; family Fabaceae; genus Gastrolobium; species Gastrolobium bilobum. Next base: position 263,047 of record NW_026897636.1, read on the forward strand.
GTTCACAGAAAAAAGATATGGATTATGCTCTTTCTGCTGGTCCCTGGGTTTTATTTTATCATTATTTAGCAATAAAATTGTGGGAACCTAATTTCCAATCCCTTTTTATGGAAATTGGTCATATTATGGCTTGGGTTCGTCTTTCAAATTTTTTGGTGGAATATGTTAATACTAATTTGCTCAAAGAGGTAGGGAATTGGCTAGCAAAGTTTGTTAAAATGGATGCAGCCACAACTTGTTTAGCTCGAGGAAAGTTTGCACGAATTTGTATTGAATTAGATCTGGGCAAACCCATACAGGAAGATTATAAAATTGAGGGAAGACTGAAGAAGGTTGAATATGAAGGGCTACATTTGGTTTGCTATAATTGTGGTAAATATGGCCATCGTTCTGAAAATTGCCAATTGAAAACTAGTCAATTGGTGAACACATCAGGTGAAGTAATGGTGAATCTTAGTGAGGAGGGCTCGACAAATACAGAAAATAAAGGAGAGGATAAATATGGCCCCTGGATGCTTGTTAATAAGAAGATGATAAGCAATAGGAATGACACAAATCAGGGTCTTAGAAAAGAAGATTCATATGCTCTGATAAATCGTCAGGATGAGAGAGTTAAAGGTTCAAAATTCAATGCCCTGAAGCAAAATGAAGAGGTGGAGGATCAAAATAAAATAAAAGAGAAGCAGGGAGGTGGGACATCAAGTAATATCTCTATCAAGTATTTAGAACCAATAGTGGAAAAAAGAGAAAAAGGCTGCTATCCAAATTATTGAAACTTCTACTGCTTATATGTTGGTAGATGAAAAATCGGATGAAGAAATCAAATGCAATGTTCAAAAGGATAAGTTTAGTGAAAAATATGTAGAAGTAAGAAGCAAGATAGTGAAGAAACTACTACTATGGTAGTAGATGAACAACCTATCCAGGAAAATAATCTAAAATGTCGTAGCAAAAGGAATTCTGAATGTAATTATAAAAAGCCCTCTTCAATCCAAATCTCAAATTTGTTGGAAAAAGAAAAGAATTCTTCAAAACAGGAGCTTCACTCTCTAGATGAATCGAAGAGACCTGCCCCAAAGCCTCCTGATGGTTCAATCAAAATTAGAGAAGTTTCCAATAAACAAGAAAAAAGAAGTTCTTTAAATCAGACAAAGATAGAGAATAAACCAAGAAATAAGAAGCAACAGGTATTTTCGAAACCTGCAACTAATTTTAATAGTTTTTATTGTCTTTGGAATGTGAGAGGAGCGGCTAACAAGGATTTGTGGCATGCTTTGAAGTTGAAAATTAGAAAGTATAGAATTGGTTTGGTTTTTTTGTTTGAACCAAGAACCCAAAGCCTAACTTGTCATAAGCTGATGAAATTTGTGGGGTTTGATGGCTGTTGGTTTGAAGAAGCTCAGGGGATTTCAGGAGGCATATGGGCTATTTAGTCATCCATAATTTTGCAGGTTGATATTTTATCTCAAGCAAAACAGTTTATGCATTTGAAAATTAAGGTTCAGGGTCAGACCCATTTTCTTTGTACTGTTGTTTATGCTAGTCCTAGGGAAGCTGAGAAGAATCAACTCTGGGATGAACTGAGAGACATAGGAAACGATTGCTCGAAGCCATGGATCATAGGAGGAGATTTTAATGAAATTGCTAGGATGTATGAAAAGAAAGGGGGTAGTTCACCTGATTTGAACAGGTGTGCTATTTTTAGTTCAGTTCTTGATGATTGTAATGTATCTGATTTTGGTTACAATGGATCCCTCTTTACGTGGCAGGGCCCTAAATGGGGTCATCTGGACAGAGTCTTTAAGAGACTATATAGGGTGGCTGCAAACATAGCTTGGAGAATGGAGTTTGAGGAGGCCAAAGTCACTAATTTACCTAGATTGCAATCAGATCATAATCATGTCTTGTTGGACTTATGGGATATAAAATCTGAGAAGGCTAATAGACCTTTCCGGTTCGTGGCAACTTGGCAAGATCGCCCAGATTTTAATTAGTTATTTGGGTCAATGTGGAGGAATTCTTTTGATATACCTTATATGCTCCAAAGGTTTATACCGGCTGTTAGGGATTGGAACATGAGAGTCTTTGGAAATATTTAGAAGAAAAAAATGGAGCTGATGAAAAAATTGGAACACATCCAAAATAAGAGAGTTCAGTTTGATTCGGAGAGACTTTGTATGATGGAAAATATCTGTCAGAAGGAGATTTTACAAATTTTAATTGAAGTGGAAAAACTATGGTTTTAAAAGTCAAGACAATAGTGGATTAAAAATGGGGACAGAAATACCAAATTCTAGCATCTTTGTACAATTGTTCGTCGGAGCAGCAACAAAATAACAAGGATCAAGGATGATGGGAATAGATGGATTACAAATCCATAGGAGCTGAAGAACATTGCCTGCAATTCTTACCAGAAAATTTTTACTGAGGAGAACACAAATAGAAGATGGTTGAATTCAGAAAATTTATAGCTTCAGATGTCACATGAGGACAAATTGAATCTAGATAAATGGCCTTCTCAACAGAAAATTCATAGTGCAATTTTTGACATGGGCAGCCTCAAAGCCCAGGTAGAGATGGTTTCCCTGCAATTTTTTCCAGCGAAATTGGGAAGTGGTGAAGGATCAGGTGTGTAACCTTGTAAATTTTGTTTGGGAATACCCTGAAATTATCTTATCCATCAATTCAACACTGCTGGTTCTTATCCTAAAGAGTCAGTCACCTTCTCATATAAACCAATTTAGGCCCATCTCCCTCTGTCCGGTTATTTATAAAATAATAACAAAAATTCTGGTGTTGAGGTTAAAGCGAATAATGATGAAGATGATTTCCCTTGTTCAGGCCAGCTTTGTCCCACATAGGCATATTCAAGACAACATCATAATTGCCCAAGAAACCATTCATGCAATGCATCAGATGAGAGGGAAGAAAGCCTTCATGACTATTAAGCTAGATCTTGAGAAGGCTTATGATAGAGTTAATTGGAATTTTCTGAAGAATACTATGCGGGAAATTAGCTTACCCCGGAAGATGGTGAACATTATAATGCAAGCTATCTCTTCTTCTAAAATTAATATTTTGTTGAATGGAAACTTGATAGAGGATTTTTAGCCTTCCAGAGGCATAAGACATGGTGATCCACTTTCACCTTATCTTTTTGTAATAGGAATGGAAAAACTATCTCATATAGTGGATACAACAGTCAAAGGGGGTTTATGGAATCCTATCAGAACTGGGAAGGAGGGGCCTCATATATCTCACTTAATGTTTGTTGATGATTTAATGCTCTTTGCAGAGGCAAAAGTAGATCAGATTTAGGTAATTTTAAAGTGTTTAGATTTATTTGGGGAAATCTCAGGTCAAAAAGTTAGTGTTCATAAGACAAATATTTTCTCTTCAAAGAATACCTCAGAGGAGTGGCAAGAAATATATCAGAAATTTGTAATTTCAAGAGGGTAAAAAATGTAGGGAGATACTTGGGAGCTTGGATGCAACACAGCCGAGTAAAAAAAGAATCATACAAGAACAATGGACAGAGTTAATGATAAGCTGAATGGTTGGAAGTCATATTGTTCGTCTCAAGCAGGTAGAATTACTCTTTCTCAGTCAATCCTTTCTACCATTCCTTATTTTCAAATGCAAGCTGGTGGTCTTCCTAAATCTGTGTGTATGGAAATAGAAAAAAATCCAAAGAAAGTTTATTTGGGATAATAAAGAGGGTAAAAGTCATATGCAGCAGGTTGATTGGGAAACAATTACAAAGCCAAAGATTAAAGGTGGTATAGGCTTAAAGAAGCTCAACATCATGGATGAGGCTTTCATGGCTAAGCTAGCTTGGGAGATTTTTTCTCAGCCTAATGCTCTTTGGGTTCAAGTACTCCGGGCAAAATATGCTCATGGTAGAGATGGGGTTAATATGTTCATATCAAAAACAGGGGATTCTAAAACTTGGAAGCAAGTTTGTAATAGCTGGAAAAAGCTAGAAGAGCTGTTAGTGTGGGAGATTGGTGATGGTAATTCAACTCTTTTTTGGAAAGACAAATGGGTTAACAATTTAGGGAGACTTCTTGACCAAGCTGTGCACCCAATTGAGTGGGAGGAAGTAAATAAAACAGTGAATTATTATGTGAATGAGCAAGGTAACTGGAAGGTGGAGAAGCTTAGAAGGTGGCTTATCAACCAAATCAGAAGTTTCCTTCCTCCAAATTGCAGTGATGGTGCTGATAGGTTGACTTGGTGTGTCCCTGGTTTTCCCCAGATATCAGTTTAAGGTTTATATACTTCTTTTTCGGATTCTGATATGCAAAGCAAAATTCCTGAGTTGTGGATAGCTATATGGAATTGAATGGGACCTCAGAGAATTAGATTATTTTTATGGAAGATGGGACATAATAAATTGCCAACTAAGAGCAGATTAAATAAAATTAATTTAGGCGATGCAATTCTCCCAGTTTGCAACCAAGAAGTTGAAAGCACTTTACATTTGTTAAGACACTGCTCATTAATCAAAAATGTCTGGTTAAAGTTGTCCCCTCAATCGACCGGTTCTTCTTTCTTTAATCTTAACTTGCAGGATTGGCTAATGTCAAATTTAGATAACTTTTCTACCTGTTATTTCAACTTATACTGGACATTGTTATTTGGTGTAATGTGTTGGAAAGCTTGGTCGTGGAGAAATGAGATCCTTCACGCTACAGGAGGAATAGAAAACAAGTATAAAATAGAGATTATAATTTCATATGCTAAAGAGGTGCTTTTAGCTTGTGAATCGGATAACAAAGGGATATGCGATAGATCTATTCCTGCAAACATGTTTAGGTGGGAGCCTCCTGAGTGTGGGTGGATAAAAATAAATACTGAGGGGGCTTCCAAAGGTGACCCGGGTAAAGCTGCTTGTGGTGGTCTGATTCGTGGTCCAGATGGTAAGTGGTTGGAAGCTTTCTCTTACAGGGTGGGTTATTGCAATGCAATTACCGCTGAATTGTGGGGTATCTTGAAAGGGCTGGAGAGAGCTTAGGTAGGTGGATGGAGGAAGATTATTATTGAAAGTGATTCAGCTTATGCTATCACTCTGCTCACCAAATCAGGTGGTGCATCTTGTGAGTCTCATTTAGTGACTTGTATACGTGAATGACTTTTAAAAAATTGGTCGGTTCGATTGTTACATACTTATAGAAAAGGTAATGTTTGTGCGGATTGGTTAGCTAATCTTCCGCTGGAGAATTCGGATCAAGAAGATTTTATTTTATTTCAATTTTCCCCTCCTGAGATTAGATGGATGTTTTTTCTACTTTTAGCTCTGTTCACAGGGCTAGACATTCCCTGATGTAATTTTTATTTTGTGTTTTGTTTTGGGGCATAGCCCCTCACCAAAAAAAATATAAAAAATAAAAAATAAAAAATAGTTAAACAAGAATTATTTCTTCACCATTAATTACTCAGTTTTAAAAATTGAATTTGAAAACTTTCTAAAATATTTTCATGATTTGAAATTTTATTTTATACTTTCTTTTCTCGAGAATATTTGAATAACATGCAAAAATTAATTATCTCAAAATCAACTTAAAAAAAAAAACAATTGTTTAGCATAATAATTGCTCTTCCTTTTTATCTTTATTATGTAAAGAACCAATTCGATCTATAATTTTAAGGTGTTGGGTAAGGATATTTTTAATGGTTATATTATTCTCTAACACATCCCTTTACGCAAGAGTCCTTTGGGCTTGAAGCGTGCATATTACACTGGCCCAATTTTTGATTTTACCTTTTGCTTATTTTAATTCTACTAGAAAAGTAGGGGAGCGGTTAAGATCGAACTTGTGACCTTATGGTCACTGAAACTTTGATATCATGTAAAGAACTACTTCAATCCAAAATTTTATGGCATTGAGTGATGACATTTTTAATGCTTTATATTATTCTCTAACACAACTCTTTGAGCTTGAAACATGAATATTACACAGGTTCAATTTTTGGTTCACCTTAATTTTTTTTAATTCCTCTAGAAATGTGGAGTTATGAGGATCGAACTCGTAACCTTGTGGTCACTGAAGTTATCATATCATGTAAAGAATTAATTCAACGCAAAATCTTAAGAGTTCGGTGCTAGTCATTTTAATACTTTATATTATTCTCTAATATATATTTTTATTAATAATAACAATAAATAATTTAGGAGGGTAAGATTCTTTTGCTGAAGCTTATTGAAAGCTATTGATATGACAAAACTTAACCAAAGTATTTTATTGCAGATCATCAATCGTGAAATTGATTATTTGAGAAGACTAGCCCTATCTTGGGACAGAGGTACAATGCAATTTGCTAAAAGCAACCAAAAAGGGAGGAAAAAAAAAAGGAAATTACTAAATGAAGAAAACAGAATACAATATAGGAGTGTCATTTTCCATCTAGTCTGGTCGATACAGTTGAAGCAACGTGCCTATAATTGAATATTTAATAATGTGGGCCTTGTATTTATATATTTTGCAGACGAGGGGTCAGATCATTGAACAAATAACCCAAAATAATGCTAGTGTCAAAAACAAGCGTGAAGACAGCATTTTTGTTTGTCAGCAAATTGTAAGTTTTCATGCATTGGTTTTGCTTGTAGTGTCACTATAGAATGTTGTGAGGCTAAATCACCCTTCTAAAGCCGTGGGCAAATTGTTCGCTTAAAACAGTTAATTTGATAAATTTTTCTAAACTAATGCAGTCAAACACGGCATGAAATCTTGTGGGACTAGTCCTGTCACTGATCCTGACGGCATTGATGTCATGTCAGCGCCACATAGAAAGTACCGTCACGGTAAAATTTTGGAATACCATAAATTTTGACTCAGTATCCAAATTAGGTATTTTTTTATTTCACATAATTTTTTCGAGAAATGACACCTCATTTTACATATTTTATCTCCCGTAAACATAGTTCGAATTTGCAACAATGGTTCCACAATTACAAGAGCGTTTAAACTCATAAACTCCCGAGTTCTTTCCGAACTAACACCATGAGCTGCAGCACATGCCATTGATTTCTTGGCCTAGTTTTCCCACGGTCAGCCTTTGAACCAACAATTTTTTCAACAATAAGATCAGTACTTTAGGGCTTTCTGAAAGAAGAAATATATTTATCCGTTGTTGCTTGTGTGCGATGATAGAGAGGAAACTATTGTGATGATTACAAAATTTTGGGATACATATACCTACTTTATGACAAGTTGAATAAGTTTTACATAATGAGTCATCATTCACAAATATAAATCGTGTCAATCGATGGCATGTGCGGCAGCTCATAGTGTTGGTTCGAAAAGAATTCGGGAGCTTATGGATTTAAACGTTCTTGTGATTATAGTACTATTGTTGCAAATTCGAACTATGTTTGTGGGGGGATAAAATATGCCAAAAAATATGTCATTGAGTAGATCTCAAAAAATTATGTGCAATAAAAAAAATCACCTAATTTGAAAACCTGAGTCAAAAGTTATGATTTTCTGAAGTTTTACGATAACGGGCATTGCTTACGCGTCGTTGACATGACATCAGTGCCATCAGGATCAGTGACGGGACATAAGATTACATGATATGTTTGACTGAATTAATTTGATGAAACTTATCCAATCAACTTTAACTTAAGAATCCTTTTGACCAATAATCTTAGAAGAGTGTTTTTGCCAAGGGAAAAATGTTTATCCTTTTAAATGACACAACTTATATCCTTTCACTCTCACAAAGAAGTGGGACCCACACCTTTATTTTTTTTGTCAACTCGCTCTCCTCTTTTATGTATCTCTTTCTCTCTCTTAAAACGACACAACTTTACATCCTTTAAAATGACACACACTTTACCCTTTTGCCAATGTTGTGAACATTTTTGTTTTGAGAAAGTTTGGTAGAACATCTTCTCTTAAATAAATATGATTGACGCTAACTTTATGTCTTAAGAAATTTCAAAAAATATTATATGTTATAGCTACTATATATATATATATATATATATATATATATATATATATATATATATATATTAAGTGGCATTATCTAACACTTTTCTTTTGTCAAATGCAAGAGAAACTAGGTAAAAGTTATGCGATGTAATTGAATTATAGTATAAATAGCAAATCGAATATCAAACGAACATGTTTAGTTTGTAATCAATGGATTACGTGACTTTCATTTCTTTGGACCGATTCCATTTGCTGAAATGTGTGTTTATCTATTCAAATTTCTGAATTGCTTTTTACATTTCAAAATAGGAAACATTGGAAGTTACCTACAAAACAAAAGGACCAAACAAAACAGAAAAATGTTGGGAGGTTGAAACCAGTGGCCCATGGCAGAACCATGTTATATAACTAGGTTGAAGGGTCACGCATGGTTTTCAAAAATTTTAGTTTTTTTTTTTTTTTAATCTGAAAACTTTCAGATTTTTTATTTCCTGCAGTTATATAATTAATGATAGGGCTTTATTAATAGAGAGAGGTTATACTTACAACCTATTTTTCTTTACAACCAATATCTTAATCGTTGATTTCCGTCAATCAACGGTTAAGATTCATTGTGAATTAATAATTATTTAATAAATTTTATTTGCAAAAATCTTAACCGTTGATTGACGGAAATCAACGGTTAAGATATTGGTTGTAAGAGGTTGTAAAGGAAAATAAGTTGTAAATATAACCTTCCTCTTATTAATAGAATGCAATAGAGAGAAGCCTTCTTATACTATAAACACAATCATGTGTGGGACCTACCCATTATATATATATATATATATATATATATATATATATATATATATAAAGAAGCAATACAAAAATTGATGTATGTGTAGGAGAGAAAAATGGAAATGGATCCTCTCATGTGTAATTTAACATGATCATGTCATGTGGAATGATCTTAACCATTAATAATTAAATCAACGGTGATCATTGTGTAACTTCTTATCTTTATATTTTTTTCTCTCTCGTCTCTTATCACCATTAACTCACTCATGTATGGTTATGATTGTTCCACATAACATGGTCATGTTATTTAACACATAAAAGAATCCACTCCCGAGAAAAATACTCTCTAACAACTTGAAAGTATATTTTCCCTAAATGATATGCATTATTTGTCCTCTTCGAAATTTTATGCTGTTATGTAAAATTATTGATAGGGCTCTGCAAAATAATGGAATCAAATTGTATTTTTTCTAAACTAATTTTGAGAACTGAATTAGTTTTATAAATTAGTTTAAAATTTGAACTTAACTAAAGAATCGCTTTGGAGAACGGGTTAGAAACATATTCATAATATATTCGAAATCGGTTCAAAACTACTTTGAAAATAATTTAGAACCGGTTCGAAAACTGTTTTAAACCAATTCAGAGCTAGCTTGCATATCCGAATGGGTTCTGAACCAATTTGAAACCAGTTATAAATCATAAACTAGTTTTGAAACATTAATTGATTCTGAAAAAAGAAAATTGGTTTGGATTAAATAAAACAATTCAGTTATTTGAATGTAACCAATTTAAACCAATTTGTAGAGGTGTAAATAGGTTAGGCTAGACTTTGATTTAAATAGGCCAGGTCAGGGTAAAAAATATTGGGTCTGGCTTGTTAGCCTGTGTTTGCATCAAATTATAAATTTGACCTGACCTATATTTAAAAATTATAGCCTTAGCCTAGTTTGACCTGACCTACATTCAATAATTAAGAGATTAACTAAAATAATATTATTTTATTATTTAAAATTATTAAAATAATAATTTTATTTATTTTATTTAAAATAAATAGTATGATATAAGCCGGCCTGTAGGCTTATAGGCGTGACATATATAAAAAAGCATATGACCTGTTTTCTAAATAGGTTATTTAAAAGCTTAGCTCTGTTCTATTTTACTATTTGTAATAGGCCGAGTCTGGTCTAATATAGGTTAGGCCGTAGACCCCTGGGAAGATCGGCATTTACACCCCTGCTAGTTTGGTTCTCTTCAGGAAAATATCATTTCGGATCGAACCATATCCACCCCCAAATTTAGGAGTGTGCAAAAGAATTAAAAAATTGAACTGAACTGCATTTAAAAAAATAATTTTTAAAAATCATTTCTTGAACTAAACTGATTTTAAGAACCGAACTGGTTTAAAAGCCATGAACTGAATTGGTTTTTTTCTTGTTTTATTTTTTTTGGATACATTCTTATTTTTATTTTTTTATCTTTTTCTTTCTCTATTTTTCTTCCTTCTTTTATCTTTATTGTTTAGTTTTTTCTTCTTATGTTTTTGTCTCTCTTATTTTTACTTTATTTTATTTTTAATTGTTTATTGCTTTTTTCCCCCAAATTTGTGGTATTATTTATGTTTTTAATTTTTAATTTTTTCTCAATATTTTTATACTTTTCATTTGTGTTCTAGTTCAAAAACTAGTTTTAAGGATGTGCAAAATATCATTAAAAATACACTTAAAGAAACTAATTTTAAAAATTAGTTTTTGAACTGAACTGTTTTTAATACAAGTTCTTGAACTGAAAACCAATTCGTGAACCGAACCAAATTGATTTTTTCTCTTCTTTTCGTTTCTTTTTCTTTTTTCCTCTTTATTTCTCTTCTCTTATTTATTTAGTTACTTTCTTTTTATTTTAATTATTTATTGTTTTTTAATTTTCGTTATCTTTTATATAATTTTTTTTAATATTTTTCTTTCAATTTTTTGTAATTTTTATTTAGATTCTGAATTGATTTTAAAAATTAATTATGAACTAATTTGAAATCAGTTCAGAACTTATGAACTGAACCAAACTACTTATGAACTAGTTCAGAACTGAACTGAGCTAATAAATTAATTCAATTCTTAGAATAAAATTGATTTTTCTAATTCAATTCGGTTCGGCAAGAAAATTGAATCGAATTAAACCATACACAGTACACACCCCTACCTCTAATCCCATGACTAAATTGGAATTTGGAATATAGAGAAGGAAAATATTGTAGGTTTTAGTTGATTTTAATTAAATAACTAACATGGTAAAAAAATTTAGTAGCAGACTAGTGACATGTTAAAATTTTAGAAATATAAATGAAGATGACTCATATATGGTTTACTAATTCAAAGTCTATATATGATTAGTTATAGTAAAATATAAAAAATTAACGCCTTCCTTATCGACATAGTCGTGGTATATATACAATAAAATAAATGTATAATCTTATACAGTCGAAAGCAACAGGCAATTTTCATGTGAAATAAATAACAACAAATAATTTTGCAAGCATAAATAGATGCAAAAGAAAACCTTGTATTGTGTTACGCTATTAAGCACGGACACGTGTTTTTTGTGAAAAAATGCGTGTTCGACACGTGTCGGACACGGACACGTTAGGACACGTTCGGACACGCGTCCGACACGTGGTCAACTTTTAGGGACACGTTGACTTGAGGGACACGCGTGTTTGACCGAATCCGACACGTAGTCAACGTATTTGGACACGTTTTGGGACACGTTTTGTATTTTGTTTAACAATTAAAAAAATATAAAATATATTTAATAAAAATCAAAAGTGAACCCTATCCTCTGAAGTCTGAATCTCTTATCCTCTCTCGCGCTGGAGAGTGGAGGGTGCTGGTCGCCGCCCGCCTGGTCCTTCTCTTCTTTCGTCCTCGGTCGTCGTCGGTCGCCGGTCGTTGGTCGTCTTCTACATCTCCGGTAAGTCTTCTTTCGTTGGTAGTGAATTAAGTTCTGCTCACAATTGAACTTGACACTGTAGATGATTTCTTTAATATTTCCGTAGTGTTCATTGTTCAATAGTCGAGACTCCAGAGTAATAGATGGTTTCTCTTTATTTAAATAGACTATATTAAAGCAGCTGTTAGCCTGTTACATTCGAGTAAGCATAGCAAAGAGAGAAAGGGGGATCTGTTACATTCGACACTTTCAGAATATTATATATCTATAAATGTGAACGAAATCATCCCTAATGAATGAACGGCACTACTAATATTAGGCATATAATTGTAACTAGTATAGAACTTTAAATTCATGATATATATAAGGTCTATTACCAACAACTTCATACTAGCTCTTTCCCCTCTGCATCTTATGTATAAAATCATAATTCTGAAAATTAATTAGTAGGTTACATAGCTCTTGACTGTTCAAAAATATATATATTGGAGACTGGCCCCTACTTGTTGAAATGTCATGTTGTTTAAATCCCCTCTAGATGGGTACTCTTTTCTTGAGACCACAAAGCTTTTCTATGAACTATCAACGTCATATGCTTGTTAGTGGTGTCATTTTCATATAGCTATCTTCACACTCACTGTCATCATGCACAATCAAGACTCTTTAGACACACAAATAATAGTCACACCATGGTTGAATATTTGGCATAAAGATTCTGCATTCACAGTAATCTATACCAGGTTAGAGCACTTTACTATGAAGTGTATCTAATAACAAAATAATTATATGTAAAATAACAATTTGCTAAAGAAACAAATGAAAATGTGAGGTATGTGCATATGTAGAGTTGCTGATACTTGTTAATGGTATCATGTAAGATAGAAATTCTCTGCAGCTCTGATGTTTTGCATACCATAGTTAAACGATCACCCCAAAATTGAATTTGGCTGTGAAAAATATTTGTGCTGCAAAGAATGTGGAGAGCAATCAAATAACGTATGAGGAATGCAGCTGGATTTCTGATATTGTAGGTGATGTTGCTGCAATAAAGCATTTCATTATGAATCATTCTATGAGATTGGCCATCTTTAATGAGTTTGTGAGTTTGAAGTTGCTTTCTATTGCTGATACTCGTTTTGCTTCAATGATTGTGATGCTGAAGAGGTTCAAGTTAATAAAGAGTGGTCTCCAAAATATGGTGATAAGTGAAAAATGGAATATTTATAGAGATGATAATCTTGGGAGAGCCAGACATGTGAAGGAAAAATTATTGGATGATTGTTTTTGGGATTCAGTTGATTACATACTTGCCTTCACTGCTCCTATTTATGATATGATCAGAGCTTGTGACACTGATAAAGCTTGTCTTCACTTGATATATGATATGTGGGATGCAATGATTGTGAAAGTGAAGAAAGCTATATACCATAAAGAGGGGAGGAGGATGGAAGAGAGCTCCTCTTTTTATGATGTGGTGCATCGCATTCTTGTGGATCGTTGGACAAAAAACTCAACTCCACTACACTGTTTGGCACATGCTTTGAATCCCAAGTAAGTTTTTAAATATGATTTAGTTTAAAATTAATACTCCTCTTGATATAATTTGACAACTTGTTGATTTTTTTTACTTATCTTTTAGATACTATAGTCAACAATGGCTTCAGGAAGATTCTAGTCGAGTTCCTCCACACATGGATTTAGAGCTTACTCAAGAGCGACAAAAATGTTTAAGGAGATTCTTTCCTAGCATGGAGGACCGAAGCCGGATTAGTTTGGAGTATGCAGATTTTATTAGCAATAGTGGAACCTTTGGTGATTTTGATGCCATCAATACTCAATACACTATGGATCCAAAATCTTGGTGGCTACTTTATGGTACCTTTACACCGATGCTTCAAAAAATAGCATTGAGACTTGTGCAACAACCCTCCTCTTCATCATGTGCTGAACGCAATTGGAGTACTTATTCTTTTGTGCATTCCATCAAGAGGAATAAAATCACTCCAAAACGTGCTGAAGACTTGGTTTATGTGCATAGCAATATTCGACTCTTATCAAGAAAGACTCCTAGTTATGCACAAGGAGCAAATCAAATGTGGGATATTGCTGGAGATACATTCGATTCACTTGATGATATTGGAGATCTTCAATTTGCTAGCCTTTCACTTGATGAGCCAGAGATAGAGGCCATGATTATTCAAGATGGAGATGAAAATAATTGAACTGTGTGTAATCATAAGTAAAATAATTTTTCTATTTTTCTACACTCTACACTCTTGGGATGTTCTATTTTTTTTAATATGTTTGTTATGAAATTTAAATATTTGATTAGTTATGACTTATTATGGACTCTTATATGTATTAAATATAAATTATATTATATATATTAAATATTTTATTTAATATCAAAACGTGTCCCAACGTGTCAGAATTTAGCATTTTTTAGAATTAACGTGTCGGCGTGTCGTGTCGTGTCGTGTCCCGTGTCTCGTGTCCGTGTCCGTGCATCATTGTCCATGACAATTTACTTTGGATTCATCCCGTTTTTGGTCAAACTTCGAAAATTGTAAACAATTCAAAGGAAAAAGAAAGAAATAAAGAATAAACCTTAAATCGAAAAGCGAAAATAAACAAAGAATTAGGTATGACAAAAATATTAAAAATAAAAATATAAAGGGAAATAGCAAGGTTTATATATATATATATATATATATATATATATATATATATATATATATATAAAATATTTTTTCATGTTGCATGAGAATTCAATTCTCATGTTGTGATCCTTCGATTTGCGTGCAAAGCTTTTCTTTTCTTTTTCTTTTTTTAATAAATGGGGGCCCATCACTAGTTGAGTCACAACAAGAGAATTCAATTCTCATGCAACATAAGAAAATCAATCCCCATATATATATATATATATATATATATATATATATATATATATATATATGTTGGGCTTCCTCCTTCAATGCTAAGCCCAAGCCCATTTGAGGGGTTTCCTAAAAACCCTAACCCTAATTCCCACCTCCTCTCTATATACTCATTAGTTGAGAGTGGAGGCTAGGTTAGATTTGAAAGGTCAAATTTGAGAGAACAAATTTGAGAGAAAAATTGTTTGATTGTTTGAGTAAAGCTTTATGCTTTGCATTTGAGAGATCTCTAGAGAGAGTTTGAGTGAAACATCTCTAGGGTAGTTTGATTATCACCTTTGTTGGAGAGGTTGAGTTAACCACCACATTGGTGTATTTGATTCTTTGTAACCATTATTTTCATAGTGGATTTTTGATCTGGACTAGGTCCCGTGGGTTTTTACTTCTTCATTGGAGAAGGTTTTCCCACGTTAAAACTGGTTGTGTTCTTCTTCTCTCTCTCCTGTTTTGATTTTTTCGTTTTTGATTGTTCCGCTGCGCTGCCCGACCTGGTGAAGTTCAGGTCGAGGTATTGCCGACATCCGAGATAAGGATCTTGTTGATTGACTTCCGCAAAAGGCCTCTGAGCCGAGCTTGAGGGAACCGAGTTTTCCCAACAGTGGTATCAGAGCCCGAGTTCGACGAGTTCTGAGGGAGACGAGATGGAGACCAGTGGCATAACTCATGATGGAGATATGTTCAAGTTGACCGCAGACAACTTCACTTATTGGAAACTGATGATGGAAGATCATCTCTACTGCAAAGATCTGCATGAGCCCATTATCCTTGATGAAAGACCAGCAGGCAAAACTGATAAGGAGTGGGAGATCCTGAGTCGGAAGGCGGTAGCCACGATAAGGAAATATATTGATAAAAGCCTCTTTGAGCACGTGTCCGAATTCACGAACACGTATGAGTTGTGGACGAAGCTAGAGTCCATGATTCAGAAGAAGACTCCCAGGAACAAAGCACACCTGGTTCGCCGACTTGTTAAGCTTGAATACAAGGACGGCATGAGCATGATTGAACACCTGAACACCTTCAAAGGTATTGTGAATCAGCTGTCAAAGGCTGATATGAAAATTGATGAAGAATTGCAGGCATTGCTACTGTTGAGCTCGCTGCCAGAAAGCTGGGATACTCTGGTGGTGACCCTGAATAACTCGACTCCAGATGGAAAATTGAAGATGGATGTCGTGACAGACAGCCTCCTGGGCGAAGAATCCAGGAGAAGAGAACGAGGTACTTCGAGTACGTCTGAGGCCAACGTTGCTGAGAACAAAGGGAAATCTGACTCCCGCGGTAGAAACAAAAGCCGAGGTAGAGGTCGTGACAGACGAGACAAGTCCAGAGGTCGGTCAAAGTCGAAATATGGGTTGAAGTGCTTTTACTGTGGAAAGACAGGCCATAAGAAGCCAGACTGCTGGACCCTGCAGAATGATGAGAAGAACGGCTCTGTGAAGCCGAATCAGATTATTCCCAAGAAGAGGGAAGACAAGAGCACCACTGCGGTGGCTGCAAACCCTGATGCCGAGATATTCCTCCTTGGTGAGGATAATTATTTGAATGTTGCATATGATGACTGCACCTGGATTGTTGACTTCGGTGCCTCCTTCCACGTTACGCCACACAAATGTTTTTTCTCCTCTTATCGAGGTGGTGATTTTGGAGTCGTGAAGATGGGAAATCAAGTGACCATCAAGATTGTTGGTGTCGGTGATGTAACTCTGACCACAGATGTCGGATGCCGACTTGTGTTGAAAGATGTAAGGCATGTTCCTGACATGCGTTTGAACCTAATCTCGGTAGGCAAGCTTGACGATGCCGGGTTAGTGAACTACTTCGGTAGTGTTAGATGGAAGCTGGCCAAGGGAAACTTGGTCGTGGCCCGAGGTAAGAAGGAAGGCTCCTTGTACGTGATGCAAGGAAATATCAATGGCGGAGAAGCCAATTCTGTTCGAGCTGAACCTAGCTTGGAGCTATGGCACAAGCGCCTCGGCCACATGAGTGAGAAAGGGCTACAGATCCTGAACAAAAAAGGATTACTGACTGGGTTGAAAGGCCAAGCGTTGGAGAGTTGCATGCATTGCCTAGCTGGAAAGCAGCACCGAGTTTCTTTTGTGAGACCGGATCAACCTAGACGACGCAGGTATATTCTTGACCTCGTCCATACTGATGTCTGCTCCATGTCGGAAAGATCCCTTGGAGGAGCTCAGTACTTTGTTTCATTTATTGATGACCATTCCCGAAAAGTGTGGGTATATTTGTTGAAGTCTAAAGACCAGGTACTCCAATCCTTTAAAGAATTCCATGCTATGGTTGAAAGGAAGACTGGCAAGAAATTGAAGGTCGTCCGATCTGATAATGGTGGTGAGTATTGCGGCCCATTTGATGCATACTGCAGAGCGGCCGGGATTCGACTTGAGAAGACGCCCCCCAAGACTCCACAGTTAAATGGACTGGCTGAGAGAATGAACAGAACTATTGAAGAGAAGGTCTGAAGCATGTTATCCAATGCCGGATTGCCGAAATCATTCTGGGAAGAAGCCGTCAAAACCGCGGTTGACTTGATCAACCTCTCACCATCACGGCCACTTGAAGGAGAAATTCCAGAAGAAGTCTGGACAGGTCGGAAAGCGGCCTACAATCAATTGAAGATGTTTGGATGCCGAGCTTTCGTGCATATCCCTAAAGATGAAAGGGCCAAACTTGATGCGAAGACAAAAGAATGCATCTATCTTGGTTCGCCGAGATGTGAGTTCGGGTTCCGACTTTGGGATCCAATCAATAAGAAGATCGTGAGAAGCCGGGATGTGATCTTTCATGAGCATGAGAACATTCATGACATCTCGAAGCCCAAAGTCCGGGTTACTGTCAGACGTGAAGAACCCATCCCTCCTGTCCGAGCTGAAGCAGGGGGAGAAAATGAAGAAAATGATGATCAGCAACAAGCCGAAGATGACCAAGACACTGAGGTCCGAGTTAATGATGAGATCCGGGATGAAAATGAAGAACCGGGTTCTCAAGCTGAAGAACAGCCGAGATATCCAACTCGAGAAAGAAGACCCTCTACGAGATACCCATCTGATGAATACACCGTTGTTGCTGAAGACGGTGAGCCTCAGAGTTATGATGAGGCCGTAACGAGCTCAGACAAAGAAGAATGGGAAAAGGCAATGCAAGACGAGATGAAGTCTCTGCACTAGAATCAGACTTATGAGCTGACTGAGTTGCCAAAAGGAAGACGAGCTCTGAAGAATAAATGGGTCTACAAGATTAAGAATGAAGAGAACGGGAAAAAGCCGAGATACAAAGCCCGGATTGTAGTGAAAGGCTGCAATCAGAAGAAAGGAGTTGATTTTGAGGAGATTTTTTCTCCTGTTGTGAAAATGACCTCGGTCCGAACCGTGTTAGCCATGGCGGCTTCAATGGACCTCGAGGTAGAATAAATGGACGTGAAGACGGCATTCCTTCACGGTGACTTAGAAGAAGAGATATATATGGAGCAACCAGAAGGGTTCCAAGCTCCAGACCAAGAAGACTTGGTATGTCGATTGAAGAAGAGCCTCTATGGCTTGAAGTAAGCACCTCGGCAATGGTACAAAAAGTTTGAATCATTCATGACTGATCATAAGTTTGAAAAGACAGATGCCAACCACTGC
Organism: Gastrolobium bilobum; assembly: GCF_033153095.1. Lineage (NCBI taxonomy): Eukaryota > Viridiplantae > Streptophyta > Magnoliopsida > Fabales > Fabaceae > Gastrolobium > Gastrolobium bilobum. Next base: position 281,287 of record NW_026897636.1, read on the forward strand.
GTATTTGTGAATAGGTATGAGGCTGGAGATTTTTTGATATTGTTGTTATATGTTGACGACATGCTTATGTAGGGAAAGACAAATCGAGGATAGCCGCCCTGAAAAAGGCGTTGAGCTCGTCCTTCGCAATGAAGGACCTCGACCCTGCAAAGCAGATTCTCGGAATAAAGATTATCTGAGATAGACAGAAGAAGCTACTGTGGCTGAGTCAAGAGAAATATATTGAGAAGATTCTGAAGAGATTCAGCATGGACAAAGCCAAAACAGTGAGCACCCCCCTAGCCGGACACATAAAGCTAAATCAAAAGCAATGTCCGAGATCTGATGAAGACAAAGATGAGATGATGAAGGTCCCTTACCAATCCGTCGTCGGAAGCTTGATGTATGCAATGGTTTGCACTAGACCCGACTTGGCGTATGCTGTTGGAATGGTAAGCCGGTATTTGTCAAACCCCGGCAAAGAGCACTGGGAAGCAGTGAAGTGGATCTTCAAGTACCTCCGAGGTACGACCGACTTATGTCTCCGTTTTGGAGAAGGCAAAGACGAGTTGCAAGGCTACTCGGATTCTGATTTAGGGGGAGACGCCGACTCGAGGAAGTCGACTACAGGATATTTGATGAAATTTTCCGGAGGAGCTGTGTCTTGGCAATCAAGACTTCAGAAATGTGTTGCACTATCGACAACTGAGGCTGAGTACATTACCGCTACTGAGGCAAGCAAAGAGATGCTGTGGATGAAGAAGTTCCTCATGGAACTCGGCCATGATCAAGACAAGTACGAGCTGGGTTGTGACAATCAAAGTGCAATCCATCTTGCGAAGAATTCAACCTATCACTCCCGCACTAAGCATATTGATGTGAGGTACCACTGGATCCGGGATATGGTGGAAGGTGGAGAGCTCGAACTCGTCAAGGTGCACACTGACCAAAATTGGTCCGATATGATGACAAAGCCGGTTCCAGCAAGAAAATTTGAAGACTGCTGTGAAGGTGCCAGGTTGATGCTGAAGCCGACGCATTGAAGTCGGAGGGGGAGATTTTTTGGGCTTCCTCCTTCAATGCTAAGCCCAAGCCCATTTGAGGGGTTTCCTAAAAACCCTAACCCTAATTCCCACCTCCTCTATATATACTCATTAGTTGAGAGTGGAGGCTAGGTTAGATTTGAAAGGTCAAATTTGAGAGAACAAATTTGAGAGAAAAATTGTTTGATTGTTTGAGTAAAGCTTTATGCTTTGCATTTGAGAGATCTCTAGAGAGAGTTTGAGTGAAACATCTCTAGGGTAGTTTGATTATCACCTTTGTTGGAGAGGTTGAGTTAACCACCACATTGGTGTATTTGATTCTTTGTAACCATTATTTTCATAGTGGATTTTTGATTTGGACTAGGTCCCGTGGGTTTTTACTTCTTCATTGGAGAAAGTTTTCCCACGTTAAAACTGGTTGTGTTCTTCTTCTCTCTCTCCTGTTTTGATTTTTTTCGTTTTTGATTGTTCCGCTGCGCTGCCCGACCTGGTGAAGTTCAGGCCGAGGTATTGCCGAGATCCGAGATAAGGATCTTGTTGATTGACTTCCGCAAAAGGCCCCTGAGCCGAGCTTGATGGAACCGAGTTTTCCCAACATATATATATATATGAGCTTATCGTTTCTCAAGCTGTTTGAGATAATTTTATCTCCAACTACTAAATCATAACCGTACAAATTAAGATGGATCAATGATGAACAAGGAAGAGAGAGGAAAATGAAATCATAATCATTTTAAGGTGAATCAATTAATATAAGAAAGGGTTCGCTTTTTCTATAGTCAAAGTAGATAACTTATCTACAGTGAGCCCAAAACGACGTCGTTTTGAGGTGGAAATCAAGGTATTTTTGTAATTATAATTTATTTTAGGGTTATAATAGTATTTTTCATTATATTTTTAAAATTTTTCAATCCAAAACGACGTCATTCTGAGAGCGAATGTAGATAAGATAACTTATCTACATTCACTTTAGAAACATTAAAGCCTATAAGAAAATAAATAACAAAACAACATAGTTTTGAGGTGGTTGGAAATAAACTTATCTCAAGTTGTCCGAAAAATATTTTTCATATATATATATATATATATATATATATATATATATGGGCTTATCATTTCTCAAGCTGCCAGAGATAAAGTTATCTCTGACTACTAAATCATAATCGTACAAAAATAGATCATGATAAAGGAAGAGAGAGAAAAAAGAAATCATAATCATTCAAAGGTGAATCAATTAATATAAGGAAATAAATAATCAAAACGACGTAGTTTTGGAGTGGCTGGAGATAAATTTATCTCAAGCAGCTTGAGAAATATTTTATATATATATATATATATATATATATATATTTATATTTATATATATATATATATATATATATCAATTATCTTTTTAAGATTGCTTTCACTCTATGTTTTTATTTCTTTTAACTCCCCGTTTATTAATATATACTCTCAGCTTTCACTGTAGGAAGATATCGTGTCATATTTTCCAAGGGTGTTATCTATCGATTCAAAATGTGATAACCAAATCAAAAAATGGATAACAAAATTAACCAAAAATTAAAAAACTGAAAATTGAAAAAAAAAATAGCAAATTTTAATTGGATTGAATCGATTTTTGGTTGGTTGGTGAAAATCGCACTAATCGAAACCTATCTAATATATTAATCTCCTCTACTTACTTGGGCTATTCCCCGACCATAGTACAAAAAATTCTAAACCCAAGACTCATTAACCTATCAGCTAAACCCAAAAAAAATTATTGGTACATTTTAACAACTTTCCATTACTATATGTCATTGTGATTTCAATCTTTGGATATGATACTATAAAAAAAATGATTTTTTGCTACATAAATATAGCATTTGAATTGAGTTAAGGATTTATTTTTATTTAGTTTTATAATTTTCATGTGAATATACTATGGTTCGCTTTTTCTACAGTCAATATAGATAACTTATCTACATTGAGCTCAAACCGACGTCATTTTGAGGCGGAAATCAAGGTATTTTTGTAATTATAATTTATTTTAAGGTTATAATAATCTATTTCATTACAGTTTTTTTATTTTTTAACCCAAAATGACGTCGTTTTGGGAGCGAATGTAGATAACTTATCTATACTCACTGTAGAAACATTAAAGCCATATACTATTATAAAACTTATGTGCCAAAATCTAAGATAGAAAACTGTTTTAAGATCTTTCTGTATTAGTAATTGAGATTAATTTTTCTTACTTTGTTATTGTCTAATTTTCGTTCTTATCCAACAGGTGATAGATATTTGAAACCGAGTTTAACCAGTTTTAAGTTTTAACTTTTTTGTACTATATTAAAAACTAGATTATCATTTATTGATATTTTTAGATTGCACAGTAATAATTATTATACAAATTTTACAAAGTCAATACATACAAAAGATATATTATTTGCATAATAATCATCATATAAATTTTAGACTTTTTAAAAACTGAAAATCAATCGCATCTAAACTGAATAAAATTGAATTGGATTAGATTAAATTTGAAAAAAAAAATCAACCTTTTTCTTGACTATTATTTGGCCGGCTTTTTCTTGATTGCTATAGGAGAAGTGTTGGGTTTGCTCTTTTACTAAAGCCCAAATGGGTTATTAGTATGAGAAGAGCCCAAGAAACCTAGAACCCAATGATCTAGGGTTTCTTGGAACTCATATAAATAGTACCTCTTAAGTCATCAACCTCCTAGGTCTTTTTTGTGAGAAAGAGGCAAGCTCAGAATCTAATCAGTGCCCACACACTTCCCCTTCCTCCTCGAAAGATAGTTTGGAAGATCTGCCACAGTCCAGCTTCAAAGAGGTTGTTCGTGCTGCGGCGCTGAGGTGAGCTGTTCGTGAAGAGGAATCCTACAAGGGAAGATTCTACACGAGACCTGCGCACCGAGAGGTAATTGTGAAACAAGGATGATTAGGTCCTAAACCGCTTCCGCATAAATATAAGATTTCCTACAATTGGTATCAGAGCCTTGGCTGTACATTGGTATGTGAATCTAGTTTCACTATTCATGTAATTAGTTTTACTTCTTGAAATGTGGCACCTAGGGTTCTAGGATTATAGTATGAATCTAGCATGTGTATTTTATAATTCATTTTCATAAAAGTTTAAATTTTAATCGGTAAAAATGCTTTAATCCATGGTTAGGGTCTCTCGTGTATTTCTCGATTTGTAACAAGGAGGCTAATCCCATATGATTAGGTTTCCTCCTTGTTGTTTTTGTTTATTTTTGGAATTTCTGTGTATTTTTTCAATATTTTGTAAAAGTTCAAGATCGAGAAATCGCGAGGAAGATGCGCAGTCAGCACTGTCAGAGACTTTTCGAGGACTTACCCATCTCGGAATGGGGTGATCTATATATGGTTGGAAAGAGGACGGAAAGAAGAACGCAACAGTGGGTGGATCACCGCCATCGGAGACTCCACGCTCAACCACGCGCCTCCACAAAAAGGCTGAGAGTGGCTGCCACTCTCCAGAAAAGAATGGGAGAGTGAGTGAGCGTCCGGCCACCTTTTTGGGTGGTTCCGGCGGCGGTGCACTCGTCTCTACGTAGCGGTCCTTCCCCTAGAGTTTCAGCCTGATTTGACTTCGGGTGACGGCGCGGCAGACCTGACGGCTAGGGTTCCTCTTTCGCGTCCTAGGGTTTCTCGCCAAAGGATTGGGTCTTGGGGCTTTTGGGCCCATGAAACCCTAAAGGGGCTTGAGACAGATACTATGGGCTAGGCGAAAGTCGAATTGCAAAGTTGTAATTTTTAATTTAATTTAATTTAATTTTCTTTAAAATGGGAAGGCCATGGATTAAAGTAATTATGATTTATTATTTAATGCTTTTATTGATTGGTATAAATTATATGATTGATAACATGCTTTATTACGATAACATGCCATATAGAATAGGTGGTGCCATATTGTTGCATAACTTGTATGATTGCATGAGCATAATAGCTATTATGTCTTCAGCGACTAGTATGATAGTTATTATGGGATTATTTTGATTTTAAATCATCCTAAGAAATTAATTAATAATTATTATGATTTTTATTAAAAATCTAGATTAATAATTTAATTAATTAATTTTGGATAATTAATATCAAGACAAATAATCGTTATGGAAATTATTTTGATTTCAAATTATCCTCATAAATGATAATTATTATGATTGTTGCAATCTAGATTAATAATTAAGTCAGCTATTTGGATGATTTAAATCTTGAAAAATAATTAGAGAAAATTTCCTAAGAGAATTCTTTTATTTTGCGAGTAATTTGTGGGTTTTCTGAAATGGTCATGGAATAACACACGCTGCATACAACCTTCATGTATCATGATTGTTTGGAGCACACGCTGACGTAAAGTGACCGGATTTCAGGACCTTAATGCTTTCAAAATTATGTTAAGCTTAGTGCACGTTTATCGGCGCTCTTACTTATATAGTTTTTGAAATCGAACAAAGGATACTCTCAATTAAATAATTCTTGAAAATTAGAAAATATGTTAGAAATGATTTTGAGTCGAAAACCTCTAGATGGTACCAACTATGAATAAGTGAAAAGCAAATATTTTGATATTGTTCTAAAACATGGAAGCTAAAATTTGTTCTGACAATGCGAGGGCCATAGCAACCTGCAGAGGATGCGTCTTAGGAAACTAAGATGCATTTCTCAGATTAGGAAATGGCAGATATGGTAGTTCGCTGCTATATTATTGTCATTATTTCCAAATACTTGCAGAAGCAAGTGTACATGATTAAGAGTGGAGTAGAAATGCTCTGCTAGACAGAATGCAGTCGGTGCAGGTTTTGCTAAGAGTCTTGTTAAATCCAAAGGGAAACCCAAGGGTGGTAACAAGAACAAAATGACTTGGCTATCAGTTGTCAAACCAGTTGCTATGAAGAAGCCGCAAGGCAAGTTCTTCAAGTGCAGACTAAAGGGACACTGAAAGAAAAATTGCCCAGAGGTGATGAAAAGAACCAGACATGGCATATCAAGGCATGATTAGTGAATGAATTATTGATTCAGGAATCACTGATTATGTTTGTTACTCTTTGTAGTAGTTCAAACATGGCATACCTGTCAGCAATGGACATAGATATTTTAAGCTTGAAAATGGAAACTTGTGTCTGCATTTGCAGTAGGACAAGCTATTTATACGACTATGGTTTTGAGTGACTGTTTATTTGTTCTGGATTTCAAGAGGAATTCAATTTTTGTTAGTTGTTTTGGTTAAAACATGGTTTGACAATGCAATTGATTCCTCAGTTACATTTCGAAGTTCATCTTTGTCTTGTTTTGTTCTGGTACATTGTTTAAATAGTCTTTATTACCTATGTCCTATACCCTTTTTAAATTTGTTATGTTGAATGGAAAGGATGATGAACAAGAACTTTCACCAAAGAAATAAAAGTTTCAAATGAAACATAACTTTGGCCTTTGTGATTGAGTCATATTATCTCAAGTAGGAAACATATTTTAGTTAAAAGAGGGACTGAAAGTTCAATAATCTTTTAACTAACAGCTACATGTTAGTCCTATTTGGAAGGTAAAGTGGCCAAGCAATCCTACAAGGGCCAAAAAGGTTTGCGTAACTATTCAACTGGAACTGGTATATACTAAAGTATGTGGACCACTTAGCGTTCAGACCATAAGAGGTGATGAGTACTTCATTATATGAATGTTTACTCTGGATTTGGACAGATGAACCAAGTGCGCCATAAGTCTAAAGCTTCTGGAAATTTCCAAGAGGTTTAAGTCTGAGGCAGAAAAGCATGTAGGTGTTCAAATCAAAAACACTTTGGTCTGACTAAAGTGTTGGCTACCTGTCTGGTAAGTTCATGTCTTACCTGATTTAAGAGGGGATAGTTTTCGTAATTGTCAACTCTAAGAACGTGTTAGTTGAATGAAGTTGCAGTATACGAAAATCAAACATTTCTAGACTTTGTGAAGATCATGTTCAGTTATTCATCTTTGTCAATGTTGTTCAAGGGAGATGCCTAAGATAAGGAAATGTACATTCTTAACTTGATTCCGTCAAAGTTTGTTGTAAAGACACCTAAAGAATTATGGAAAGGGTGCAAGCCCAGATCAAACCATATTCGGATTTAGGGTGCTACGGCACACGTCCTACAACAGCAGTCAAATGAGATTGAATCTTGTATGGAAGAGTGCATATCTTTTGGTTACCCTAAGAGAACTAGGGATGGTTTCTTATTTAGTCATAAGGACAAGATAATCTAAGTGAGCACTCACATGATTTTCTTAAAGGAGGACTAGATGAGAAATTATAAGCTTTTAAGTTAGTTATTCTTGATGAGATTTATCTCAGCTCAAGAATTTCCAGAATCTCTAGAAGCTTCATCAACTGTTCCCTTGATTGTTCAAGAGGGGATAGATATATCTCTAAGTGAACAAACAAGAGAACCATGATTGAAAATTCAACATGATAATATATAAGTGAAACTAGTAGAAATATTAGTATCACATGTAAAGGAACAATATCAAGGATAAGCGGATCTTCAAGAAATTAAAGATCCATCATTTGACCCACTCTTTGTTTTACCTATAAATACACAAGGTCTAGTGCAGTACATTCGTAGTGGGAGATAACCTTGTTAACTCTAGAGTTGTCTCTTGTTGAGTGACATTGATCCTACTAGTTACAATAATGCACTAGAAGATGTTGTTGATCAAGTGTTGCTCAAGCTATGAACAATGAGATGAAATACTTGTATTTCAACTCCGTTCGGTCCTAGTAAAAACACCAAGAGGGGTAAAACCCACAAGGTGCGTGTGGACATAAAAGGCAAAGAGTGAATGGACAGGAAGGTGAAAACCATCAAAGCTAGCTTGGAGGAATTTTTTGCCAGACGTCATGCTTGAGTCTATCCAGATTCTCTTAGTTGCTATAAGTCTCAATTATGAGATTTCATTTTGGGAGTTGGATGTCAGGATATCTACATACAACAACCAAAAGGGTTTATAGCAAATGAGTAGGAACACACGGTATGCAAGTTGTGAAAGTCTATTTCATAGACTTAAGCAAGCATCCAGGTCTTGAAACATCAGTTTTGATCAGGTTATCAAAATTTTGATTTTGAGAGAACCTTGATGAATGATGTGTATTTGTATGTAAAGGATACAACGGAAGACAGTAGCTTTTCTGGTACTTTATGTAGATGATATGCTCCTTATTAGAAACAATGTGGAGGTAATATCAAGCATAAAGAGTTGGCTAAGTTAGTGTTTTGGTATGGAAGTACTGGGGAAGCCAATTATATTCTTGGTATAAAATGAGGCCGGAAGAATACGTTGTTGGCATCACCTCAGGCTACTTACATTGACAAAACTCTTGCCAAAATTCAACATGAGAATTCTAAGAGAAGAATTATAATCCTCAGATGTGGAATTCATCTTCCTAAGGAGTGACCAAAGACTTCTAAGAAGGAAGAATGCATGAGCAAGATATCTTATGCTTTGGCAAAGGTAGACTCACGCATATCATGTTGGGCGTTAAACCAGACATCTGTCACGCAGTGGGAGTAGTGAGATAGTACCATTTTGAACCTAGAGGAATACTAGATTATTGTTAAGCATGTACTCAAGTATCTTTGAAGAACGAGAGATTATATGCTGGTATATTCTAGTGGGAGTCTTGAAAAGCTGAGTTTTCAAAAATTCAGTTATTTCAAGTGGATATTGACTCAAGAAAATCAACCTCGAGCTATGAGTTTTTCACTAAACTCAGATAGCATTAGAGGTGGATCTTGCAGACCCAGTTACTAAGAGTTTGCCTGAACTTGTGTTCGAGAGGCATGTTACTTCTTTGGGTCTTAGGAGGATCCCAGACTTGCATTAAGCAAGTGGGAGTTATTGGTTTTATTGTGCTCTTGGAATAAGACGATGAAACGATAAAATCATTTTCTGAATTTTATAAATAAGGTTTTATTTATTTATTTTGCACACTATTTACAAACATAAAGTTCCGGATCAAATTGTGGAGTATATGATCATATGGATACGTTCATGGAGGACATGATCATAGGATCTCACAATTGATGAATGGAGTCACAACCGTTAAATAAAGTTGGGCACTTTATTCAGGCTGCAATATTTTATGAAATGATTTTGTCCGAATCATTGTAAAATATTGGTGTGAATTAACATTCACATTGAAAGGATCAAGGAGAGATTTGATTAAGGTTGTTTTTCTGTCATAAGGTATCAAATCTCTAGTTAACTATAGTTATGTGATTGCTCTTAATCCTGAGTTTATTATAAATAGGTAATCAAATAGTTTTTCATTCTTTAATTTACCAACGGGTGAGGTTCGATCTATTGACGGTCAATAACTCGGTATTTTGGGAGTGAGATTATTTGATTATCGGTATTTATGAGATAAACAACATGGAATTTGTATGATATGTCCCCTTGATATGTTTCGGTACTTGGATATTAAAGATACTGGCCAGTGCATGTAATCCATCAGAGAAACTATCATAGTCAAGGGAATAAATAATTGATTGAGTTACAGAAAGCTTGTCAATCAATTATAGACATTCTACAAAGGGGCGATGCATATTCATGTTATAAGTGTTGTTAATCTTGGAGTTCAAGTTCGGGCTTTTAGTGGAGTAGCACCGAATTAGATAATCATTCGTTGATTATCAGGAGCCTTGATTAATAACAGATGGTAGATCCCCAAGCTAGCTTGAGACAAGGGATGGGGTATTTTTCGGATAGATGATGACTTATGGGTTACATGATCTTGGATTTTACGACTCAAGTTTGCATCCAAAAGAGCAAGTGGGAGATTGTTGGGTTTGCTCTTTTACTAAAGCCCAAATGGGTTATTAGTATGAGACGAGCCCAAGGAACCTAGAGCCCAATGAGCTAGGGTTTCTTAGAACCCATATAAATAGTACCTCTTAAGTCATCAGCCTCCTAGGTCTTTTTTGTGAGAAAGAAGCAAGCTCAGAATCTAATCAGTGCCCACACACTTCCCCTTCCTCCTCGAGAGATAGTTTGGAAGATCTGCCACATTCCAGCTTCAAGGAGGTTGTTCGTGCTGCGGCGCTGAGGTGAGTTGTTCGTGAAGAGGAATCCTACAAAGGAAGATTCTACACAAGACCTGCGCACCGAGAGGTAATTGTGAAACAAGGATGATTCGGTAAGCATACCAATGTACTAGGTCCTAAACCGTTTCCGAATAAATCTAAGATTTCCTACAAGAAGTACATTTAAACGTACTTGCAGATCTATTTACTTTCACAAATAGAAATTTACAACTTTTACGTTGATAACAGTTTTGTCCCTTTTAAACTCTTTCTTTGGCTAAGTTTACCTTCTCTTAAAGATAAAATAGAATGTTTTTCAACTTTTAAATGGGTTAAAATTGCAAATGTAAAATTGCATAATTTATTCCCCAAATAAAATTCATAAAAACTAAAATTAGAGAAACATATATAATTCACAACTCAGCTCAATTCCTATAGTCAGTGGCGACTCGGGAATTTTATTGAAAGAGGACGAAAAATAAAAATACTTCTTCATAAATAAAATTACTTCAAATACAATACAGACCTAATATACAAAAAATTGAAAGAAATATATTACAGAAATTAAAATCACTTCAGTTGACTCTTACTCTACGTGTTTTCATATTGTTAAACTCATCTATAATTGAATTTGTGCTAAAACTCAAAACAATTTCTTTTTCAATGTATGTAATCAAAGAATCATTAAGATATTGATCTTCCATTCTATTTCGAAGCCTGGTCTTGATTATCTTCATAGCTGAGAAAGATCTTTCAGTAGTTGCGGTAGAAACTGAAAGAGTGAGTACAAGTCTAATCACTCTATCAATAAGAGAGTAAATGATGGACTTTCCAGTTTTTGCTAGCCCTTGACATAATTCTGATGTAGTTGATAAATTAATCAAATTTGAATGTTTAGGAATGTCAAGCTCAAAATGTTAAAGTCCAGGGAGAGAGAGGGGTTTTTTTCACATCAATAGTGGAATAGGAATAGGAATAAAAAAAAGATTGAGTGTTATGTGATATGGAGAGAAATTTTATATATAAAATTTTTAAAACAAATAATTTAATAATATTATTCAAATTTTATTTTATATATATATAACAAAATTCTTTAAAAAAAATTTTGGAGGGGCAGTGGCCCACCCTAGCCCCCCTCGGTCCGCCCCTGCCTATAGCCCTTTTTTTATGAGACAAATGACATGGGTAGCCCAAAAACATTATTAGGAATAATTTCACCAATTGATCAAATTACAAATTATAATAAAATAATAAATAGATTTACGTGATGATCCAAAATCTTAAGACTATATAACTAATGGTTATATGATCATCACTTAATCAATATAAAACTTTACGTGCTCACAGTTGAATATCTCAAATATTTTATACAACCAACGAATTACGAACCTAATAAACCCATCTTTAAAATACATCACAAAATAACTGCTTATTAGAAGGCGTAGTCATAGAGAGGGCCAAAAATATGGTCACTGTCCATTATACTATCTTCAAAATATGTAACGTAAGCAACCCAACACTAAGAGAAGTCATCCACTATTTGACCACTTAGCCAAATAGAGATGCTATTGCCAGACATTAGGGTCGCTCACACATTTCCCCCAAAAGCACCTAAATGGTTGGCCTACCATACCGTTTGGTAGTTACTCATGTACCCAGTCAAGTGTATATCTTGCTTAACGAATAAAAAGTTTTGTCTAGCGACCGTATTGTAACTTTGTATTTTGAGGAATATATAGTTAGGGTTTTATAAGAGTTATGTTGTAGGAAAAGTGATTATGTAATGTTATAGAGATTCGTTTTGCGTGCCTTAATTTTTTATTTATTTTTTTGTTTTAAAAGTATGGGTTCCACAAAATGTTGTGAGTGTAGGAAAGTTTGTTGTGTTATGTTAAAGGATAAAACAAAAACCCATATAGTTATACCATTAAGATTGTATTTTTTTTCTACTTTCCACATCAGTAGACAAGTTTATGAAGAAAAAAAAATATAACTTTAACATTATAACTATGTATTTCTCGGAGTACATAATTATAATGCGATGACGGGATAAAATCTTATATCCAGTGATTGGACACCTAATTTTTCGTGTGTATATATATATATATATATATATAGGGGCAGGATATTCTTACACCGGTGTAAGAGTTAGAAGAAGTCTTACACTCAATCTTGATCATTGATCCACTTGTATCCAATGACTCACATTACTAAAAGATTTGAACCATTAGATATAAGTGGGATCAGCGGACAAGCTTAAGAGTGTAACTTACACTGGTGTAAAATGATCCTGACCCTATATATATATATATATATATATATATATATATATATATATATATATATATATATGGGATAGGATCCTTTGACACCAGTGTCAAATCTAAAGTTTGACACTTCGTCTGAGAGCCGTTAGATCAAAAAAGATCAATGTGTCACATGCTTGCAAATCAGAGTCGTTGATCTTTTTTGATCTAACGGCTCTCAGATGAAGTGTCAAATTTTAAATTTGACACTGGTGTCAAAGGATCCTACCTCTATATATATAATATATATATGTATATATATATATGTGTGTATATATATATATATATATGGGCAAGATATTCTTACACCAGTGTAAAAGTTAGAAGTCTTACACTCAATCTTAACCATTGATTTTCTGCATCTAATGGTTAAGATTTATTAGGTCTCACTCATTAATTAATTTTTAATTTCCAATAAATTTCAACCGTTAGATGCACGAAAATCAATGGTTAAGATTTGGTGTAAGACTTATTATTCTTATACCGGTGTAAGTTGATCTTATCTCATATATATATATACACACACATATATATATGAGGTAGAATCTTTTGACACTAGTATCAAATTTGAAGTTTGACACATCATCTGATAGCTGTTAGATCAAAAAAGATCAATAGTATCACATGCTTACAAATCAGAGTCATTTATCTTTTTTGATCTAACGACTCTCAGATGAAGTGTCAAACTTCAAATTTGACACCCGTGTCAAAGGATCCTGCCTCATATATATATATATATATATATATATATATATATATATATATATATATAGAGGGAGAGAAAGAGGATATATATATATAGAGAGAGATATATATATATAGAGAGAGAGAGGTAGGATCCTTTGACACCAGTGTCAAATTTGAAGTTTGACACCTCATTTAAGAGCCGTTAGATTAAAAAAGATCAATGGTGTCACATGCTTACAAATCAGAGTCGTTGATCTTTTTTGATCTTATGGCTTTCAGATGAGGTGTCAAATTTCAAATTTGACACTGGTGTCAAAGGATCCTACCTTATATATATATAGGGGCAGGATCATGTTACACCGGTGTAAGAATAATAAATCCTACACCAAATCTTAACCGTTGATTTTCTACATCTAACGGTTAAGATTTATTAGGTCTCACTCATTAATTAACTTTTAATTCCCAATAAATCTCAATATTGGATGCACGGAAATCAACGGTTAAGATTTAGTGTAAGATTTATTATTCTTACACCGATATAAGTTGATCATATTCCATATATATATATATATATGAGGTAGGATCCTTTGACACCAGTGTCAAATTTTAATTTTGACACCTCGTCTGAGAGCCGTTAGATCAAAAAAGATCAATTATGTCACATGCTTGCAAATCAGAGTTGTTGATTTTTTTTTATCTAACGGCTCTCATATGAGGTGTCAAAATTGAAATTTGACACCGGTGTCAAAGGATCCTACCTCTATATATATATATATATATATATATATATATATATATTTGCAAATTCATGTTTATATAATTTGATACAATATGCCACATGGGAATGCACCCACGTATGTTGATTGAAAATGTCTGATTTACCTAAAGAGATATATAAAATAATATATGCTTTGCTTGACCTTGTTAATTCCACTACTTGATAGGAGAACCAAAAGTTGTTCAAAGATAATATTTATTAATTTAAGCCCACTTTGTCATCAACATAAATAATTTTCTTGGGTGCCTTGCAGATATAAACTAAGAATAATGAATGGGGTTATATTGTACAGTGGTTCTAAAGCTATCCTTTTAACATTGCGTTGCTTAATTAGTGTTATACACCATTTGGCCCCATTTTAAGGGTTTAATATCAAGCGTACGCGAAATTGGCTAAACAGATTGCATTAGAATTTAAAATAGCAGCAACGCTCAATATAATTTTTATTTAATAAAAAATAATCAAATAAATTAGAGTTCACAACATCTTAAACGAACAACGAAAAGTTAAATAATTGGAATTGTGAAACTGTCCCTACAAAAATAAAACGATAAAAAATAATTAAAAACTTCATAAAAACGATTTTGAAAGCTCAAAAAATACTAATGCTCATCACAAGACATGAGCCTCACTCATAAGATCGGACCCTGTCAACTTAGAGTCTATTCCGAAATGATCACGTCGAATTCATCAGGATTGATTTATTTTATCAAATAAATCTCAATTGAACCCTCTTATTTTTTATTTTTTTTCATCTGAAATTTATCTGTTGGGAGAATGATTGTGCACCACATTCATATTCATATCCGATGACTCTCATCCATGGTGAATGACGACTTCATTGTGAGTTCTTCTAATAATAGAAAATGTATGTGTTTGTTTGTATCAATTACGACAAAAGTTGGTGTTAAAAAAACGCTTATTTCTTTAGGTTGATATATGCAATAAAATATGATTACAAAGAAGAAGATATATACAATAAAATAGGAAATAATAACTATTGAGGACATAAAGGTTTTCGACGAGGAAGGCCATATCGGACATGATAACCCTGTCGTCGCCGAATCCATTTTTGGTATTTTTTTTAGGGAAGATATTCTTACTACCAATATTTTTCATTACTAATTTACTACTCATCTAATCAATATTAGATCAAAGAGATAGAATATTAAAAAAAATTTGAAGAGAGAGAAAATATAAATTCAATGATAATTAGATAGGTAGCAAATTGGTAGTGAAAAATTTTGGTGGTGAGAATATCCTTCCTTTTTTTGTTTGGTTTTCTTGTTTTCCCATGTCAAAGGCCCGAAAACAATGCTTCATGTTAAAGTTGTTCCCTTTATTGATTTGAGGTTTTGGTTATTGTGCTCTATGTGATGGCAGAATTTAAACTGATGTATGATGATGTTTACACATGGGTTGAAAGGGTCATGGGCGATGATGAATCTGTGGGCCACTTGATGGGTTTATTAATCGGGCCCATTTATTATCATACAAACATTTCTACATTCTTTTTTCTTAAGTAAATGTTTTTATAAATTTATTTTTTATAAAAGAACATTTTTGTTAGAAGTCGTGCCATTTCTATCAAAATGGCTT
This sequence comes from Gastrolobium bilobum, assembly GCF_033153095.1. Taxonomy (NCBI): domain Eukaryota; kingdom Viridiplantae; phylum Streptophyta; class Magnoliopsida; order Fabales; family Fabaceae; genus Gastrolobium; species Gastrolobium bilobum. Next base: position 296,761 of record NW_026897636.1, read on the forward strand.
CTTAATTTATATTAAAAAAATTCAACATGCATGTTGAGAAGTTGGTTTTCATTTTAACGTTTTCTTAACTCTTTAAAACTTAGCTTATTTTGATAATAAAGTTTCTAGGAAACATATGAAAATGTATCAATGAGTTAGTGACTCGTTTTAAAAATTATCCAATATCTAATAAATAAATAAATACCTTACAGGTGTGATGATCATATGTTGAGTTTGTTTTTTAAATGACTTTTCATGCATTATTATTTTAAACGGAATTTTTTTAAAAGTTAAAATTATTTTATGTTTGGATAGAATATATAAATTAGATTTTTTTATAGTAAAAAAATTATTTGAATTCTAAAATTAATAAGCATATTTTATGTATAAAATTACTAAAAAAGATATGTGATGATGGTCATGGTTGAGTGAGAGTTGGGGGAGTGGAGGTGGGACAAAATTGAATTTTTTAAAAATATTTGACTTTTAACGTTTAATTTTTTTCAAAAACCAGAAATTTTGGCTGAAAAGAACACTATTTCAACCTTATTTTTTTGGTTTGAAATTTTACATTTTTAAAAATTGTATCTAAATGCACACATGTATTAAATAAAAAGCACTTTTATGTTGAAAAAAATAAAAACTTCTTGATGGGTAAAAGCCCATTAAACGCATTTTTACTACCCAAGCCCAATTAGCTATTTATCTGAGACCGCGGGAACATTTATTATCATTTGTTTGTCAGTGACTAAAAATGGACAGAGTAAACGGAGTTAGATGGTTGAGTAGTGATCCTCGCATGTATAAATTTTACAATAATTGAGTTAGGTGAAAATGAGTAAAAATTTTGTATCCATCATTTCTTTTTATATAAGTATAAAATAAGGGTTTATCATCTATCATTTAACATGACTACAAAAAATTTTCTACACACACAACATTTTGTGGGGCCCGCAGCAAAAAAAAAAAAAACTCTGGCACGCAAAACGAATCTCTATAACATAACAGAATCACTTTTCCTACAACATAATTCTTATAAAACCCATAAAATAAACGACACAAAGGAAGATATGCACACAACTTTCGGGATCATGTAAAATTTACCGAGAAGAGGATCCATTCCCGTTATGTGATGATTTCAAGTTCGTTCTCAACATGAAATATGGGTCCACTACATTATCGATTGAAGTTTCTCAGTGTTGGAGTTATTCCTTCTTCAATGTTTGGCTCAAGTCCCAAGTGTTGGATATTTGTTATACCCCAATTGTTTAATTGATTTAAAATATGTTTTGATAATCACAATCAATTTAATGTTAATTTAATTGATAATATTTTATTGTCTTGAAATTACTAATGAGCTGATTGTTTGAGATTTCAGAATAACATTTATTCTGATTTGAATTAGTATTCAAGATAATTGAAGATTGCATGAAGATTGGAGAAGATATAGAAGATATCATGAAGAGAGATAAAAGCATGGAATCAAGTAAAGATTAGGATAGATTTTATCTTTTTAGATTTCATGTAAAAGAGAAATAAAATATTCTTTGCCAAAGATTTAGATTAGGATTGCATTGCATAATAGAATAAGATATTTAAGGTTTACATATCTTTCATTTGAAAAAATCAGAAAAAACCCAATGGGTGCAGCTCAGTTGGTTCCTTGGCGCTGAGTTAGTGGGGTGGGACATGTGTTCGATTCCCGCTGAATGCATTCTTGGGGAGGGGGCTGAACATTTAGCCATCACTGACCTTCGCACTCTGGATTAGTCTCATATCCTGCTCAAAGAGTTGAAGCTTGTGGGGATACCGGAGAGAGCCAACTCGCCTCAAAGACGTAATTAGGGTTGGGTAACCCAAAAAAAAAAAAATTCAGAAATCTTATTTTTGAAAATTGCATTTAAAATTTCATTCAAGAGTAAAAGATTTCTGATTAGATTTTGAAAAAGATTTTAAATTTAAATATTATACTTTTTGGGCTTTTATGAAAGAGAAAATGTTATTATTATAAATAGGGCTCATTGTATAATATTCATTGTGGAGAAAATATAATATTAATTGAGGAGAAAATACAAGAAAGAAAAAAGAGAATTAGATTTTCAAGATTAGGATTCTTTCTTGTGCATCAATTGAAGAGATTTCTCAACAACATCATTAATACATTCATTCTTTGGCAAAGTGAATATTTCTCCATATGAATTCAAATTACCTATCTGCTTATTCAAGAAGCACATGTTATTTCTATTATTAAATCATTTTGTTAGCTATGAGTTAAGCTATTGTGTGTGAGTAATTGATTATGTCTGAGTTGACAGAAGGTGAGTTATTAGTGAAGTGTCATTTGAGTGGCTGAGTAGTTATTCAGATTAGGGTGTGAATTGTATAAGGGTAGTGTAAGGCTAACCTTGTACTATTGTTTTTGGCTCTTTTAGTGAAGTGTTTTTGACCAATTGGAGAGTTTATCCAGATCAGTGCAGTGGGTTTTTATTCCTCTTGAGCCAAGGAGGTTTTCCCACATAAATTGCTGTGTGATTCTGGCATGCTTTATTTTCTATTGATTATCTTTGGAAATCTGTTTTTGTTTTAAAAAGAGGAAAAAAATTTATAAACTCAATTCACCCCCTCTTGAGTTCATCTGAGACCAACAATTGGTACCAGAGCTTGTTTCTCTTGTATTGCAGGTAACTCCTAAAAGAGAAGATCCAAGATGAACAACATAGACAAAATCCAAGAAGGACTCTCAACACAAAGGCCTCCTCTGTTTGATGGAAAATTCTACAGCTATTGAAAGAATCGTATGGAAATATTCATCAAGGCTGAGAATTACCAAGTATAGAATGTGATCAAGAGAGGTGACTATGAAATCACTACTCGAGATGCCAAGGGAGATCCAATTGCCAAACCAGAGGATCAGTACACAGACGAAGACTTAGTCCACATGAACACAATCGAATTATGGGATGCAAATCAGCCAAGCAGATGTGGGACCTCCTGGAAGTAACGCATGAAGGTACAAAAGAGGTAAAACAATCCAAAATTGATCTCCTTATACACCAATATGAGTTATTTACCATGAAACCAAAGGAGTCAATTTGTGATATGATAACTGTAAGAACCCGCACCGTTAATTAACTAATTAATTATGTGAAAATAAGAAATAAATCTATAATTGACCCTAATAATTATTATGAGGCTCTTATAATTATAGTAAGTGATTAAAAATGCTGAAACTAGCTTTTCGGAAGAAAGTGCAGATACCGGTTCTGCTAGTCGGTATAAATGCGTACCGAAAAAGTATCCCAGAAAATTATGATAAGTGCATGATAATTCCTAGAATAATTTATAGGACTTGCAAAATGAGTTTCAAGTCAAAATAATGAGAACTGGTGCCAGAAACTGATATTGGCTATTAAAAGCGCGTATAAGAAAAAGTGCTCCGAAAAATATAATAAAAATATGAAAATTCTTGTAAAATTGAGTAGGTTAAGAATCCTGAGTTTGGGATTAAAATGCTAAGCGTAGCAATTAAAGTTAATACTATGTGTTTAATGCTTAAGTGGCCTATATATACCCTCATGATTGGCACACAACCCTAGAATCAGATTTTCCTACGTGAGTTTTTGTGGAGGCTGACCAGAATAGTGTCCCTTTGGCTTTCTTCTCCATTCATTGACCAAGTAATCACCTTTGATGCTTGTTCCTTCATCTAAACATGTGTGCATTGTGTGAGTGATCCTTGTGAGGGTGAGAGGTGGCCTTTTTTCAGGTTGTGCAACTTCTGATTTTGAGTTTGGGGGCTGACCTTGTTGGTTTGAGTGTTAAGGGGCTTTGTTCTTTTCTTGTGAGGCTTCAAGGAGCAACCTTTGTTAAGAGAGAACCTTGGTGGTGTGTCTTTTTTCGGAAGAAGTCAGAACCTTGGAGTTGTCTTGTGAGCTCCAAGAGCACCTTTTGTTGGCTGGTTGAGCTTTGGGTGAGTTACCTTATCATGATCTTGAGTTTTTATGGCTTAAAGGTGGTGTCTTTGCATGTAAATGGGTTAAACAAGTAACTAACATGTGTATGAACCTGTATAGACCTAAAAATGGAGTCTTGAACGCATTTCATTAGTAAAAGTTGGACCTTTGGAGGATATCTTCGCGAAATGCAGAAACTGCATTCTGTCGTGAAATATCCGGATATTTGCCCTTGAAATATCCAAATATTGATATCTGGATATGGTGATCTGGATATTGATATCCGGATATTGCCAGAGAGATATCCGGATATTGGATATCCGGATATGTCCCCGAGGGATATCCGGATATTCTGGGTTTTCGATGAACAGTAAGGTACTGTTCATACAGAGGTCTTGTAAGGGTTTGTGGACCCTAGAATGATGAAGTTGAACTTCTGTTTTAATTGAACTAAGTCAGAATCATATGATTAAGGGCTTGTGGCTTTGTTAGAAGCCTTAAGACGTAAAACGTAAAGGAAAGATGTTGTCTTTAAGTGTATGCTTGTAGAGTTTGATTAATGAAGTATTATTGGTCCATAACAGATTGTGATACTGCTGTGTTTAGGCTTTGAGATTGTGGACTCTTGGCTGGGATAGCTAGCTTGCAAGGTAAGCTTTCGTGTCCTCGGTTTAGCCATGTTGTGGTTCCACCATGTCCCATGGGGGTATGGTTATATGCATGTCGTGTTACATGCTTTTGATGTTTTGGAAATGCTATTGAGTTGTTATATGCTAGTGCCTTTATGATATGCATGTGGTGTTCCACATATACGGTAAGCCTGAGTATGTAATACATACAATATGGTGAGGCTGTGGGTGAGGTGCAAGCGATGTTCCTTGTACTATCTATAGGTAATAGACGTATTCCTGCATTTCTCTGACTAGTAGAATAGTATTTGTAAAGAACCTTGGGATACACCACCCTAAAAGCTAGCTCAAAGGGTGGGAGTGACCAAGGCCTTATAAACTCCACATTAGTTGCACATACAACCAATGTGGGACTATATATCTCAACACGCCCCCTCACACAAGAGCCCATTGGGCTTGAAGAGTGGACAATGCAACAGGCCCAGCCTACCTGTGCTAAGAAACTCCACAAGAGAAAGTGGGGGACGGCGAAGCTCTGATACCATGTAAAGAACCTTGGGATACACCACCCCAAAAGCTAGCTCAAAGGGTGGGAGTGCCCAAGGTCTTATAAACTCCACATTAGTTGCACATACAACCAATGTGGGACTATATATCTCAACAGTATTAACACACATGGCATGAATATCTGTTGCACTGCATTGAGTTTTGGAACTATATTGAATTACTGCTTTTAGAACTTATATTGCACATGTAAGTGAGCTTGGGGTGGAAGATCCTTGAGGACCCCTTGTCTTACTGAGATTTCTGGTTTAGAGATCTCACCCCACGTTTGGGAAATGCTTGTTTCAGGTTCAGATAATGCGGGGGTTGAGACCTCTAGTGGCAGTAGGCCAGAGCTTAGCTGATAGATGTTACATGTTTATGCTGCTTTGCTGATATGCTGTTATGATTGGATGTTGGATCTTGTTTACTGTCTTATGCTTTTAGCTTCAGTTTATGGATTATTATGTTGAGACTTGGTTGATTATGTTGTTGATTTGGTGAGCATGGGGATTGTCCATGCCACATAGACTTGTTTATGTCTTGTTTTCGTTGGAGTTGTAATAAGGTATCAGGATTATTGTCGGACTACGGTAGTAGATCCGTGACTTAGATACTCACATTTATATCTATATATGGAGGTATTTCAGTTAGATGTTTATTGCAATTTACATACAAGCGATATTTTATGAAATTGATTAAGTAATCGTCTTGGCTAAGTATAATGACGTCATAATTGAAAAGAAAAAGATTTTCCGCATTTTTAATTAAGCGCAGCTTAATACGATAGTATGATAACATTACCGGGTATACACGGGGTGTTACATTTTATGGTATCAGAGCAAAGGTTCTAGGGACAAGCCTGTATGTATTGCAATGATTAGGATGCTTGGTTGTGTCTGTCTTGTGTGTTTGCTCCGTTGAGTGTTATATGATGATGCATATGTGATCACACTGCATGGGCCTGATCAACTCATGATGTGTGTAACTTATGCAGAGTCATGATAATACCCAGGAGAACCCGCAAGACTGTTGAGGGTCAAGCCGACCCAATCCTGACTGCATTGGCTGAGATGCAGGAGACCACTAGATTGGCCAACGTGGCAATGATGGACACTGCAAGAGAAGCGAACCAGAAGTCCACAGAGGATTCTCGTGAGGCAAATCGGCTGGCGAACATAACCATGATGCGGGTTATGTTGGAGGAGATGAGGGCTGGTCATGTTGTTGGTTAGTTCCCTCCGCCACCACCTCCACTGCCACCGCTGCCGCCGCCTCCACCTAGTGTTCAGGATGAGAGCCTGAGTCACATTGATAGTGCTACTCATGTCACTGGGGTGATGGAACCCTTTATGGAGCCTGCTGAGGACTGTGACGTGATTGACCGTAGGCTGAACGCTTTCAGAAAGCATAAGCCACCTGCTTTTGATAGATTTTATGACCCTATTGCTGCAGCAAGATGGCTGCAGGCGTTGGACAAGATCTTTCGGGTCATGCAGTGCACTGATCCGCAGAAGCTGAGGTTGCGACTTTTATGCTGGAGGGCGATGCCCATGAGTGGTGGATGAACACCTCTCACGCTTTTGAGATGCAGGTTCATGTTATGACGTGGCCATTCTTCGAGGATTGCTTTCTGGGTCGGTACTTCCCGTATGATGCGCAGGAGAGTAAGCAGAGGGAGTTCGACAGGTTGGTGCAGGGCTCGTTGTCTGTTGACAAGTATCTAGTCAAGTTCAATGAGCTGGTGAAATTTGCACACTTTCGGATGGCAGTGCCTACTCTGATGTTTTTGGCTGCTAAGTTCTGCAGGGGATTTAGTGAGGTGATTGCAGAGAATCTTGCTGGAGCTACTTCGAGGGATTTTGGTACACTGGTTCAGCAGTGTAAGGACATTGAGGATGTCTGCATTATGAGCAAGGCCAAGAGGGCCAAGGTTGATGAGACCAAAGGAACGAGTGGTTCCACTTCCTGGAAGGACGGGAGGTTTGCTGAGAAAGGCAAGGGAAAACAGTTTGCAACTAGGCAGACGCCTGGTCAGTTCAAGATCTCCGTACCAGGGAAGCCTTGCGAGGCCTCCTTCCACTCCTAGATGTTCGGGGTGTGGAAAAGAGCATGTGGGACGTTGTGCTTCGGGGCAGTTGGTATACTTTCAGTGTGGCAAGGAGGGTCACTTTTCTAGAGACTGTCTGTCGTCGACAGTGAGAGTTGCAGCTGTTCAGGCAGTTCCATTGCAGATGGTTCCTTTAGCACCTACTTCGGCACCTGTAGTGCCACCTGCTACTGGGCGTGTCTACACTTTGGATAGGTAGCAGTCAGATTGAGCTCCGAACCTTGTCAGAGGTACTGTGTCTGTTGGTGATTCATCTGTTGATGTATTGTTTGATTCTGGGGCTACGCATTCGTTTGTTGCAACCCCGATTGCTTTAGGGCTTGAGTTGCCCATGTCTGTGCTTTCTCCACCGTTGCGGGTGACTACCGCCACCGGAGAAGAGTGTGATGCTACCACTGAACATCGAGATGTCGTGTTTCAGTGGCAGGGTCGTGACTTCTCGACAGATCTGATAGGGTTGCCGATGGCTAATTTGGAAATCATCCTTGGCGTGGAGGGATTGTCCAATAGTTGATTGATTGATTGATTGTTGTGCCTAGCGAGTGGTGATGTCTCCGTGTGATTCCGCAGCTAGTTCCTCGCCGTACATTTCATTGCTGCAGGCTAGGAAGGCCTTGAGAGCAGGGGCTTTCGGATATGTCATGTTGGGAGGTTTAGTGAGTGGGACACATGAGGATATCACTGGCATTCTTGTGGTGAGGGAATTCCTCGGAGTATTTCCGGAGGAGATTCCTGAGTTTCCGCCACAGAGGAAGATAGAGTTCTCCATTGACTTGTTGCCTGGTGTGGGGCCGATTTCGTTAGCTCCATATCGGATGTCGCCACCAGAGTTGGCTGAGTTGAAGTAGCGTTCTGAGGGTCTTTCGGCGAAAGACTTCTTCCGACCGAGCGTGTCTCCATGGGAAGCACCGGTCATGTTGTTTTGAGGCAAGATGCCTTACGCCATTACTTAAGCGTGATGGTGCTCTGTTGGAGGATATGAAATTCTCTTCAGGAAACTGAGTGTGTAACACTTGGAATTTGTGGCAAGGCCACGCGCGTTCTTGTATATGCGAGGCAGTGCATGTACGATTAGCGTGAGGGTTGAGTGGTCTCCATGACTCTAGGTTCTTATGTTTATTATTGATATGCTTCATAAGTAGTTGGCATGTTAACACCATGGGTAGTGTAAAGCATGACATATGTACGATAAATTGTGGTGATGTATCTATGTTATTTCACCGTTGATTGACTTTTGAGTTGCAGATGCCATGGAGATTGAGGTATACTATTTCATAGAGCTTCTGAATTATTATGTTATTGAAATTTAAAATTTTGCAGGTGTACGTGAACTAAGGTACGTTACTATATGAATGAGCATATTAACTAACATGCATTGGGTGAGATGAACATGATTATGATTTCGTACTGTGAAAGGAACATGAAATTATTTTGAAAATAATGATTTATAAAATTGTAAGTCTAGTCGATGTTAGAGTCATGGAATAGGACCAAACTCACTCAAGTTATTGTGTGGAATAGAGTATGTGGGGTCAGGCCACCTCTGTTGAGAAAGTGACTGATGATCCCAGAGAATCGAATGACGTTTTTGATGTCATTGTGAAGTTTCGAGATCTGAATGTGACTTCCTTGTATGGGGGTGCACTTCTCGAGATGGAGACTGTGAGAGTCGGGAATGAGCTTTTTGAGAAAAACCAGGACGGTGTGTCTTGGAATGCGGAAGGGCATTGTTGTTGTGTGACCTTTTGTTTTGATGCCTGAAGATGAAGATTGAACACTAGAAGCCGTTGATAAGTTTCAACCTCTTGTTGTACCGCAGTGGAAGTGGGAAAGTATTTCCATGGACTTCGTTGTGGGATTGCCGAAGACTCAGGCTGACTGTTATTTTTTTTATTTGGGTCTTTGTGGACAGAGTGTCTTAGTCTGCCCACTTTCTTCCGGTAAGGGTGAGTTTCCCTTCAGAGCAGTTGGCCAGACTGTTTGTTCGCGAGATCGTGAGGCTTCACGGGGTGCCGGGTGTATCATCAGTGATAAGGACCCGAAGTTCACATCTCGGTTCTGGGAGGCGCTACAGGGAACTTTTGGGACTCAGTTGCGACTGAGTACAGCCTATCATCCTCAGACTGTTGGACAGACTGAGCGGATCATCCTAATTTTGGAGGACATGCTGAGAGTTTGCACTTTGGGGCAGGGCTCAGCATGGGATAGGTACCTGGCATCGGTTGAGTTTTGTGAAATTGTGTTTTTCCTTGCTAGCCTGGGCATGGAACCCTACGAGGCGCAGTTTGGAGGGAGGTGTAGAACTCCTACCTGTTGGTCTGAGGTTGGAGGTAAGGAGTTTTTTTTGGCTTGGACTTTGTCCGAGATACTACCCAACAGAGCTAGATGATCACAGAAAAGCTGAAGTAGGCGCAGAATCGCCAGAAGAGTTGATATGATGTTAAGCATCGTCCACTGGAGTTTAGTAAGGGTGAGCACGTGTTTGTGAGACTTTCACTGTCACCGGTGTTGTTCGGGCACTCAGAGTGAGGAAACTGAGCTCGCGATTCTTTGGGCCATACCAGTTACGTGGTAGAGTAGGACCTGTTGCCTACCGGTTTGCCTTGTCTCTGAACTTGACCAACACCCACGACGTGTTTTACGTGTCTCAACTTCGCAAGTTTGTAGCGGATCCTTCGCATGTGGTGCAACCGGATGTTGTGGAGGTTCGGGAGAACTTGAAAACTCCCGTCGGACCACTCAAGTTTCTCAATCGTGCCGAGAAGCAGCTGAGGAGTAGATCATTTCGATGGTCAGAGTACGTTGAACGGGAAGAATTCCTGAAGGGTAATTCTGGAAGCGAGATGACGAGCTTCTCCGTCAATATCCTGCGCTTCGAGACATGTATGTTTTCTGATTTTGAGGACAAAATCCTAAAAAGGTGGGGTGAATGTAAGAACCCGCACCGTTAATTAAGGTAATTAACTAATTAATTAAGTGAAAATAGGAAATAATTCCATAATTGACCCAAATAAAAAAAAGGTGGGGTGAATATTGTTCATGCAATCATCATTGAGCATTCAAGTTATATCTGTGATGAATTAAATTTTCTTGGTACATGGCATAAATATTTTGTCATCATCTAAAAGGGAGAAATTGTTGGATATGTGTTATACCCCATTGTTCAATTGATTTAAAATATGTTTTGATGATTACAATCAATTTAATGTTAATTTAATTGATAATATTTTATTATCTTGAAATTACTAATGCGCTGATTGTTTGAGATTTTAGAATAATATTTATTCTGATTTGAATTAGTATTCAAGATAATTGCAGATTGCATGAAGATTGGAGAAAATATGGAAGATATCATGAAGAGAGATAAATGCATGGAATCAAGTAAAGATTAGGATAGATTTTATCTTTTTAGATTTCATGTAAAAGAGAAATAAAATATTCTTTGCCAAAGATTTAGATTAGGATTGCATTGCATAATAGAATAAGATATTTAAGGTTTACATATCTTTCATTTGAAAAAATCAGAAATCTTAATTTTGAAAATTGCATTTAAAATTTCATTCAAGAGTAAAAGATTTCTGATTAGATTTTGGAAAAGATTTTAAATTTAAATATTATACTTTTTGGGCTTTTAGGAAAGAGAAAATGTTATTATTATAAATAGGGCTCATTGTATAATATTCACTGTGGAGAAAAAATAATATTCGTTGAGGAGAAAATACAAGAAAGAAAAGAGAGAATTAGATTTTCAAGATTAGGATTCTTTCTTCTGCATCAATTAAAGAGCTTTCTCAAGAACATTCATTCATACATTCATCCTCTGACAAAGTGAATATTTCTCCATCAGAATTCAAATTACCTATCTGCTTATTCAAGAAGCATGTTATTTCTATTATTAAATCTTTTTGTTAGCTTAGAGTTAAGCTATTGTGCGTGAGTAATTGATTCTGTCTGAGTTGACAGAAAGTGAATTATTGGTAAAGTGTCATTTGGTTGGCTGAGTAGTCATTCAGATTTGGGTGTGAATTGTATAAGGGTAGTGTAGGGCTAACCTTGTACTATTGTTTTTGGCTCTTTTAGTGAAGTGTTTTTGATTGGAGAGTTTATCCAGATTGGTGCCGTGGGTTTTTACTCCTCTTGAGCCAAGGAGGTTTTCACACGTAAATTGTTGTGTGATTCTGGCATGCTTTATTTTCTATTGATTATCTTTGGAATTCTGTTTCTGTTTTAAAAAGAGGCAAAAAATTTATAAACTCAATTCACCCCCCTCTTGAGTTCATTTGGGACCAACACCAAGAGGTTGGAACTCTCCATTTTTGGTGCAAGGCTCAAGGGTCATAATCTTTGAGTGGTTCAATGTCTCTCAATAAATGAAGGTGCAAGGCTCAAAGGACACATCCTTTGAGTGGTTCAATATCTAGAATCATCTCCTTCCCCTATATAAGCTTGTAGTGTGTGACGTTCAGAGAGATGAAAAAAGAGTTTAAATACCTCTAGAGAGAAGTTTGAGTGAAACCTCTTTAGAAAAATTTGAATACCACCATTATAGATGATGCTTGATTATTTGAGAGTACCTCTAAAGAGATGTTTCAGTGTTAGACCTCTTTAGGGACATTTCATGTTACCACCATACTTGGTGGATCTTGATTGTACCTCTAGTGAAAGACTAAGGAAGCTTGACTCTTGTAACCCATTATTCTATAGTGGAAGTTTATTTCTGGACTAGTGTCCCATGGGTTTTTACTTCTTCACATTGGAGAAGGATTTCCCATGATAAACAAATTGCCTATGTTTTTCTCCATCTTTCTCCTCTTGCATTTTACTGTTTCGATTCCGTAATCGACTTGAGGGTCCGACTTGACCCAACACTAGTATCAGAGCTCGGGTTCGACGGATTTTGAAGGAGATAAGATGGAGACCAATGTCATAACCCATGACAAAGATATGTTCAAGCTAACCGCATGCAATTTCACTTATTGAAGACCGATGATGGAAGGTCATCTCTACTGCAAATATTTACATGAGCCCATTATCTTTGATGAGAGACCAGCAAACAAAACCGATAAGGAGTGGGAGATCCTGAGTCGTAAGGTGATAGCAACAATCAAGAAATACATAGACAAGAGCCTCTTTGAGCACGTGTCTGAATTTACGAACGCGTATGAGTTATGGAACAAATTGGAGTCCATAATTCAAAAGAAGACTCCCAGGAACAAAGTACACCTAGTTCGCCGACTTGTGAAGTTGGAATACAAGGATGACATGAGCATGATTGAAAACCTCAACACCTACAAAGGGATTGTGAATCAGCTATCAAAAGCTTAGATGAAAATTGATGACGAGATGCAGGCTTTGCTGCTGTTGAGCTCGCTGCCAGAAAGCTGGGATACTCTGGTGGTGACTTTGAGTAATTCGGCTCCAGAAGGAAAATTGAAGATGGATGCCATGATAGATAGCCTCCTGAATGAAGAGTCCAGGAGAAGGGAACGAGGTGTAACCACCACATCTGAGGCAAACGTGATCGAGAATAGAGGAAGGTCTGACGCCCGGGGTTGTAGCAAGAGTCGGGGTCGTGACAAGTCCAGAGGCCGATCTAAGCCAAAATATGAGTTAAAATGCTTCTATTGTGGGAAGCCCGATCACAAGAAGACGGACTGCAGGACTCTGGAGAAAGATGAGAAGAACGACACTGTAAAGCCGGATCAAATTATTCCAAAAAGGAAAGAAGACAAGAGCACCACTGCGGTGGCTGCCAACTCGGATGCTAAGATATTTCTCCTTGGCGAAGAAAATTACTTGAATGTTGCATATGATGGCTACACATGGATTGTTGACTCTGGTGCCTCCTTCCACGTTACTCCACACAAAGAATTTTTCTCCTCTTACCGAGGTGGTGATTTTGGAGTCGTAAAGATGAAAAATTAGGTGACTAGCAAGATTGTTGGTGTAGGTGATGTGACCCTGACCACAGATGTTGGGTGCCGACTTGTGTTGAAAGATGTAAGACATGTTCCTGATATGCGACTGAACCTAATCTCGGTAGATAAGCTTAATGATGCTGGGTTAGTGAATTACTTCGATAGCGGTAAATGGAAGTTGGCCAAGGGAAACTTAGTTGTTGCCCGAGGTAAGAAGGAAGGCTCCTTGTACGTGATGCAAGGAAAAATCAAAAGCGGAGAAGCCAATTCTGTCCGAGATGGACATAGCTTGGAGCTGTGGCATAAGTGCCTCAGCTACATGAGCGTGAACTCCAAATCCTGAACAAGAAAGGATTATTGACCAAGTTGAAAGGTCAAGCGTTGGAGAGTTGCACACACTGCTTAGCTGGAAAGCAACACCGAGTTTCTTTCGTTAAACTGGATCAACCCAGAAGATGCAGGTATATTCTTTCTTTTTTTGGAGTTACCCAACCCTAATTATCTCTTTGAGACGAGTTGGCTCCCTTCGGTATCCCCACGAGCTTCGACTCTTTGAGCCGGCTATGAGACTAATCCGGAGTGCGGGGGAACAGTGATGGCTAAAGGTTCAGCCCCCTCCCCAAGAATGCATTCAGCGGAAATCGAACACATATCCAACCCCACTAACTCAGCGCCAAATTACCAACTGAGCTGCACCCATTAGGTAGATGCAGGTATATTCTTGACCTCGTCCATACTGATTAATTGGATGGTTCATGAATTAATTGGTTATAAGTGTATTAAATGAGTAGGTTAAGTGATATTTCGTCCTATTGTAGCCTAGGTGGCAATCCAAGTGAATAACCACTATTGAATAGTGTTTTTATTTCTTTGAGAGTATAAGAGATTTTCAATTTGAAAATATAATAGTAAATATTTACTCTTATTTTTCTTTGCAAAATTAATGGGTATTATAAGTCAAGTTTTAATTTTTTTTAAATTATTGAATAATAAATATAATATGTACTATATGAATTAAAAATATTATTTAATATTCAGAATATAATATTTTATAAAATTAAAATATCGAAATGTTGTATCCGAGACGAGATAAATCCAGGTGAAATCAATTGTACGCATCCGGGTATAGAGATGAAAACATGAACTTTGCAAAATAACGATTTTCCATACTCGAAGAATACATGAAACCATTAGATAGTATATAAGAATTTCTTAAAATAAAAATATCACACGGATCAAAACATGCATAATAAATAAAATTATATATTAATCACTTTTAGAAAGGAATTTGAGTATCTTATCTATTAAGCAAAATACTTTAATTTGACTGCTAAAATTTTCCTTTAGAAAATAACAATTTTCATGGACACATAACGACCTATAAACTTAACCTTAGTCAAAAAAGTGTTTACGAAATTGAGTCAGACATCAATACCTATATGAATAAACGCCAAATAACTTAACTCATCATAATCCCAATAAACTCATCATATTAATGAAATTAGAATACCTTTTAAAACCTGATTTTAAAATTAAAATTGTCCATCAATGTTGTTAAAATCGAATAAATCGAAAGGGAATTAACATAAAACGTAAAATCGTAATGTAAAAAAATTATAAAAACATAAAAACATTTAGAATATTACAAATTAAAAAGATTTCCAAGATCTAGATGCATTGAATTAAGAATTCTGTCAACACGCACAGACAAATACTCCCTTCATTTTTCATTTTCGTGACAGAAATCAACGGCTCCCTTAGTCCCTGTTGTGTGTGTCTAACAATGCACAAAGGTTTACTAATTAAAACCATATGTTATACTAAAACTGAAAGAAAAATAAAATAAAATAACATGAGCACATGACATTTTTTTTAAACCAAAATTATGGATCATTTGCTATCAAATGATGTGTTTGTCATTTTAAATGACAGAAAGTTATGTCATTTTAAAAGAGATACATACACAGAAAACTTGAATTTTAAATTAAAAAAAACTACTCACTTTCTCTCTTTCATGATTCGTTTTTTCTGTGTCTATCTCTCTCCTAAAATGAGATAACTTATGTTATTTAAAATTGACAAACACGAAACGAGAAAGAAAAATAAATACAAGAAGCATTAACCTTGATAATGTCTTACAGTTACAAAACACCAAAACCGAAAAGCTACTTTCTTAATATTCATAATATGCGTACATGCTTTTATGTTACATAATAGTTGGTGCTGTGGGTGGAATTGTTGGCGGTGGTACAATCTCCGGTGCAGGAGGCCGTGGAGGAACAACATCCGGTGGCCGCGGCGGCTCCACATCCGGTTTCGGATGTGGCGTGTCAGGCCCAGGAGGGGATAGCGGTGGTTTTGGGGCATCCGGTTTTGGATTCGGGTTCGGGCTCCAAGGATCCGTGACTATTTCGGGTGGCACTCCCGGGTCTGTTTCCGGATCCGGGGTTGGAACCACAGGTTCGTCTTTTGGAAAAGGAGGAGGTTCGGTTCTGGGTATGGAAGGGATCTCGGGTGGGGCCCTTCTCCGGTATTCGGGTTTGTCTTTCGGGTCACCCGAGATGATAAAAGGGTCCATGTTTTTGTGGTTGTTGAGGGAGATAGAGATGGATGGAGTGTTGGACATGAAGATATTGAATTTAGTGGGTAGATTGAGATGGTTGTTTAAATGATAGAGATTGATGGAGTTTAAATTTTTTTTGTAGAGAGGAATAGTTCTCTTCATGAGGGAGAAGGAGATTAATGCTGAGATTGATGACATTTTTTTTGAGTTATCGGTGATATGATATATGAATTGGTGCAGTGGTGAGTGCAAGGCTATATATATATATATGGGATTTGCATGAGGGAAGACACTTGTAAGCTATAGGACCCTCCAACGGATAATGGATTTGGTTTTTCAAGTTTATAATTTAACACGTTGCAAAAGTCTGCATGTTATTATGCAAATTGAGTCTTGTAGGTAAATTATTATTAAAAATATAATTATATATAGTAATGAATAAAAAGTTCCTTGTCAATTTTTGTAGAGTTGTCTGGTGATAGATTAGAACCTCAGTGCCATTATTATATCTAATTTTTTTTAAGGTTACTATTATTTATTTATTTTGATGAGATTAATCCTTTTCTTAGTGTAGATTGAATATTTTTATCACTAACTCTAAGTTAAATTAAATCAGAAAACTTTTAGCTCGAACAATCTGTTTCCATAAATCTTTTAGCTCTGATAGTCAGTTCCTTGAACATAATCAACTTATTAACTGTGCCACCCATAGTCTTGTCATTTTTTATTGGTCGAACAAGCCACGCAAACCTTTCAGATAAAATAAAGAAGAAAAAAAAATCAAAACCACAGCTTGATTTTCCTGCCTGCAACTATCAAGAAAAAAAAATTCAGGTTGCTGGCTAATGCAAATTATAAGTGAGAAGCAAACTCCTTGGAGTGATTGTTAATGGGTTGATCCGTTATATCCCATGCTGAATTGGGCTATGTAAACCCCAAAAACTGTGTAGACATAATACAACCCAAATAGACTTTAACCCAATCCAAGTATGTTTGTTGGCCCCAATTATATATTAAAAGAAATTAATTTTTTAGCTTATTCATTGTCAATTTTATATGTGAACATTTAAATTTAATTCTCATGTCTAAAATTATTTATTAATTTTTTTTTTTGGTATAACCTAAAGGTACCAATTCAACCTCCTCCGGTCATTTTGTCCTTTCATCTTCAATACTTTTTTCAAAAATTTGCTTCAGGCAATATTTGAAGGGTTCGCTTTTTCTACAATTACTGCAGATAAGTTATCTGCAGTAAGCCCAATATGACGTCATTTTGGAACGGAAATCATGGTGTTTTGATAATTTTAATTTATTTCAGGGTTCTTATAGTCTTTATAATTATAATTTTTTTATCTTTCAATCCCAAAACGACATCGTTTTGAAAGCAAATGCAGATAACTTATCTGCATTAACTGCAGAAATATTTTCTGATATTTGAACCCTGTCTCGAATAAATACTTGAAAGTTCAATTATCAACTAAGCTACCTGGTAAAATGTACATATATTAAAGTTATAACACAAATAAGAACATATATTAAATTAAAAATGTATGTTATTTTCAATTTTATCCCTGTACTTTAGAATGAAGCACATACATTAAATTCAAAAATTTATTCATTTATTATTTTGAAAAAAAAATGGCCACTGTCCATGTTCTTCATGTCACGTGAGTCACGTTGATGCAGGATAAGCAAACAGTTGAAAACCGTTAAAAGTGGAAATGATAGAGTCCTTGATTCTTACAAGTTCCTACCTTGAACCTTAAGAAAAGGTGCCTTCTTTTTCTTTTTCATTTTTCACATTATGAAACAACCCTCACTGTTTCTCATTATTCACAACTTTGCCATTCACCATTTTACCCTTCACCATTTCAACGAACACCATATAAATACCCGAAATCGTTTCACCGCCATTTTCACCATTCTCAGTTTTCTCACTCACTCCTTCTGTTAATGGCGACGATCCACTTCGGATCCCGTGCTGCGGGTGCACTGTCCCAATCTGTGCTCCTTCTTCATCAACAACGAGCAAAGAGAGGATGTGTAAGGGTGAGAGCGAGAGCGAGTGGAGGAGGAGGAGAATCATCGTACCTGAAAATGTGGAAGAAGGCGGTGGAGAGAGACAGAAAGAACACACACTTCAACAGAATCGCTGACCGTGTAGCTTCTGCATATGACGGTAGTGTTAAGGAGGATTTGGAGAAGAAAACAAACGAGTTCCAGAAGCTTCTAGAAGTTTCCAGAGAAGAACGGGACAGGATTCAGAGGATGCAGGTTATTGATCGAGCTTCCGCCGCAATCGCCGCTGCCAGGGCCATTCTTAAGGAAGGCAATGAGGCTGATTCCAACACCGGCAGCGACCAGCAACAACAACAACAACATGGTATAAATTTAATTTAATTTATTACTTCTTTTTTTCGTTATTTTCGAATTTGAACTGAGTTTTCAACTGTAGTCTATCTTTTTTAGGGTTTTCAGTTTGCGAATGATTTTGGTTAGTTGAACTTTGGAATGCAAGGACGTTAATATAAACCTCCAATTTAAACATAGTATAAGTAAAATGAGTATATGAAATATGGAAATTATTACATATGTGTCTTTAATATATTTTAGTCAAATTAATTTATTTAAGAATTAATTTAACCGAAAGAATATAAAAAAATTTAAGGACTTATTGGATAATTTTCACTTTTCAGGGAGATTAATATGATCTATACTATATTTTTGAAGGATTAATTTGTTTATTTATTTTAGTGAATGGTTAAAGGGGCAATACTCTTTTATTACATCAAAGATTTGCTTTAATATATAGGAGTGGTGAATTGGTGATGCTAATACTTTCAAAAAAATTTGCTTTAATTTTGGCTGGGTTTTTTAATTTTATTTTCTATCAAATTCAAGTTATCATTGACACTGAAGTTACATGGTTTGTGAGCTGGTTGAAACATGCTGTGAAAGATGCTATTACTGAGTTTACTTGTGAAAAAGGACTCGAATGTTTTTTTAGTTATCTTTCTAAATGGACGTTATACATCAAAGATCTTAGTAGTGATTTCTTATATGTTGATGTATTCTTTCATTTGCTTTCGATAATTTGATACAATCAGGTTCAGGAATGGAGACTGGGAATATTTTTGTGCCAGAGTCAGAAACTCAGAGAAACGGTATCCCAGGCCCTGATTTCTGGTCCTGGACACCTCCACTGGATAGTGATGTTCCTTCAGATGATAACAGTGGGTTGCAGTTAGATACCAATTCTTCAGTTTATTCAACCTTATCCAATCCTGTTGCGGAGAAGGAAAGGTCGCTGGAATTTCTCTCAATTCCATTTGAAAGTTTATTTTCTCAAAGCAAACATAGTTCTACTCTTCCAGCCCTTCAGTCATCATTAGAGGTTGAACCCTCCGCATCCAATATGGAGTCTCCTTCCTTGGAAGAGGAACAGAAGCGTGGTGCACTCTCTTCTAGCCATGCAGCGGAAGCAGCTCATGCACTTAATAAGGCCAATAATTCATCGCCGATTGGAGTGAATCCAGATGGATCAAGATGGTGGAAAGACACAGGAATCGAGCAAAGATCTGATGGTGTAATTTGCAGATGGACAATGACCAGAGGTGTTACTGCTGACAAAGCTATTCAGTGGCAAGAAAAGTTTTGGGAGGCTGCTGATGAGTTTGGCTATAAGGAACTTGGTTCTGAGAAATCTGGACGTGATGCAAATGGAAATGTTTGGCATGAATTTTGGAGAGAATCCTTGCGTGAGGTTAGCAAAATTTGTTGCTTGTAATTTGCGTTTAAATGCCTTTCTTATTGTAATGTGTCATATAGTTTGCTGAAATCGGATTAGCATATTTCTAGTAGTCAGTAAGACTTACTGCACTCATTAACACATTTATTCTGGTGTGGAATTTTGCACCTGTTTTTTAAGGTCTTCTGTAGTTGGTCTTAAGTGTTCCTTGCCAATTTATTAATGCATTAGCTGTACCTGTAGCCTCAGCACTCATAGAACTGTTGGACGACAAATACTTGTTTTTTTTATAAAATCATAATGTGATTTTCACTTTCAGGATAATGGGCTTATGCATATGGAGAAAACTGCAGACAAGTGGGGAAGGAATGGCAAAGGTGATGAGTGGCAGGAAAAATGGTGGGAACACTACAATGCCTCTGGTCAAGCAGAGAAATGGGCGCACAAGTGGTGCAGTATTGACCCAAACACACCCCTTGAAGCTGGGCACGCTCATGTTTGGCATGAAAGGTAGCAATCTAGAACTATATTGGAACTCTAATCCCCTTTTCATAGTGTTTGGTCCTCTTCTTTTATCATCCTTTTAAATTTTTACTGATCTTTCAAAGCTTATGTTTGTTTAAGATTCCTTCAACTGCGAACGGTACTTCGCACAATTTTCAAGAGCATTTAATAAATGGATTCAAGAGTTTTTCCTATCCAATGCTGGTTTTGTTTGGAATTTTTTTTTAAACAAACAGGCTATAGAAGCCTGTAATGTCATGAAATAGACTGAATTATCTTGAACACAATTTTTATTTTTCTTGCTGTCAAACCAAAAATATTCTAGTCTGCACTATATTTATATGAATTCGAGGAAATATATATTCACAGTCATGATGTCTACTCTTTCTAAGGTATGAATTCATTAGAGTATTTTAGAAAATTATATATTTATTATCTAAATATGAGGCTTTATAGCTTTGTATGTTTTGGTTTATTCTTGAAGCTTGATTTTCTCATATGATATATACTATAGGCGAATAGGCTGTAATATGAGCAACCTCTATTCTTAGCTTGTATTAAATTCTTCCTAGTGTTTGTTACTGAGCTGCTCTGCATGTCATTTCGAGAATTCCGACCATCCGTTTTGCTTCCCTTTTTCATTGGACTTATTCCAAGCTTACCCTCTGCCCCTAAACCTCCCCCAAGATTTTGATGAATGCAAATGACTTTCCAACAAAGAAATTGCAAGTGAAAGAAACTTTTAACTTAAGCAATAAGGAGTGACAGCTTGATCTTCTTTTTCCATTTTTTCTTCTTTATGTTGCATTTTTGTGCCTACTGGATTAGGTGTGCTGTGCTTGTGCCAGGTGGGGTGAAACATATGATGGGTATGGTGGCAGCACAAAATACACTGACAAATGGGCTGAGCGCTCAGAATATGGTGGATGGGAGAAATGGGGTGACAAATGGGATGAAAGTTTTGATCTAAGTGGTAATGGTGTCAAGCAGGGGGAGACCTGGTGGGAAGGTAAGCATGGAGAGCGCTGGAACCGAACTTGGGGTGAGCAACACAATGGTTCTGGATGGATTCACAAGTACGGCAAGAGCAGTAGTGGGGAACACTGGGACACACATGTAAGGCAAGATACGTGGTATGAGAGATTCCCTCATTATGGTTTCTTTCACTGTTATGAAAACTCAGTCCAGCTCAGGGAAGTTCCTAAACCATCTGAAATACAGGAACCTAATTTGCCGAAACTTTCTGAAATACAGGAACCGTAATCACCTCCTCCCTCTATCCACAATATTCATAGGTCACAGTATCCTGAGTATAGTAATACGCTAACTTATGTGATGATCATATCAAGCTCTTCTGAAAGTGTAAGGAGTGAATAGTATGTATCTCGTTTCCAACACTAGCAAAATATGTATTATTGTTGTTTGACAATTTCTCTGTGGCTGAACCTTTATTAGAAGTTTTTACAATTTTGTTTTTGCGCTAAAGGATGGTATTGAGGTCAGAGAAATATATAATTATTAATGTAGTAGTTTTACTTAGTAGTAAGAGGTTTTAAGTTGAGTTGGTTGTTTTACATGATATTAGAGTCTTCGTGACTAAGTGATCACGAGTTCGATTATCACCGTTCTTATTCTATTAATAAAAATAATTAAATATTATGGAGTTTCTTAGTATATGTAGGTGGTGAGTTGATTTTTTATATGGTATCAGAGCCAAGCCAACATGATTAAATAGTCATGAGTTAGATCCTTTACATGGTATCAAAGTCTTTGTGACCAAGTGGTCACGAGTGTGATTCTTTCCGCCTCCATTCTTTTAATAAATAATTAAATATTACGAAATTTTTTAGCACAAGTAAGAGGAGCTTGATGCATTGTTCATTCTTCAAGTCAATGAATTTTTGTATGGAAAGACGTGTTAGAGAAATATAATAAAAAATAATAAATTTTTTTTAGCACAACAAAAGAAAGAAGGAAGGAAGATTATAGAAATATAATATAAAATTATTAATAAGTTTTTACTTAACAATTTGAACTTTTATGTCAGATGGTTACTTTACAAAGGAAAAAAAGGAAGAAAGAAAAGAAAAGAAAGAAGGAAGCCCGGAGGATTAAACAGGTTTTAATTATATGTTGGCTAGGAAAATATTTTTGATACTACGGATGTACCGCCGAGTTGGTACATCCTTTACCAAATATGAAAAAAATTAACACATCTAAATTACTTTTACTTTTATGGTTATTTCCTTTCATATTCATCTTTTTTTCCATTTTTGGTATGTAGTACTTACTCTTGTTGCATCAAAAATCTACTCGTTGGCCAGAGTTTCAGGTCAGATGCTTAGTACTATTTACAAACACCATCTTTTAACTATTTTCAATTATTTGTTGCATTTTTTAGGTTTTGAATTAGCGAAAAATGATTTGAAACTCTCAATTTGTAATAAAAAAGAATATTCAAGCATCTACATTAAGCTGGGGTTGCTAAAACAAGATTTACCGTCGTTCGTTTAAGTTATTTTATTTTTTTCTTCTTTACAATCCAGCGAGCAATTTAATTCCCAGGTAATAGCTACTGCCATCCTCTGAATTAGCTCGCTAAGCTGAGCGAGCAAGTCAGCGAGCAAATTTATTTCAAGACAATGGTTACTTTTATCTCACGTAACTGCTTGCTAGATTGCTCGCTTCAGCGAGAAAGTAAGAGAGCAAGTTAGGAAAACTTGCCCACTTTTGGTACCTAATTGACCCACACACCAACTCCATGATATGCATACTTTGGTATACACCATTTCATTGGATTTCCACATATCATACATGTTTCTTAGGCATCAAGCTATAGATTCTAACATTTCTTACCATCCAAGCTATCTCATTTCATATCTTTTTATACATGAATATAATCCCATTGGATTACTACTTAGCCATTCTTTGGCATAAATTCCCATTCATACAACTTAAATCTCAAAGTATGGTATCAACATGTTTCATCCATACACTAAATGACATGTACCAAACTTATAACTTATATATTTACATCATCATAGTCTATATACATGAATACATCATTGGAGTTTCAGAACACATAAACCCTATATATCATTCTCTGTTAATGTACCTCAAGCTTTACATAAAATGTGTATGAACCAAAATACAAGCTCCTCCGAAAATACATCTCATGGAAACTCTGATAATAACTAATCACATTTACATACAAAATAGTAATTAGAGTCTACATGCTCATATTAGCTTCTTGACATTTGATGCTCCAACCGAAAGAAGCCTTTGCAGGCCATGAACATGAAAAGAGGGAAAAACAAAAAAAATTATGTGGAAGTGAAAACATTTGCTCCTCACACATGTTCAACCCAAAATATATGCAATAGACATGTTAGAGGTTAAAGATACTACCTTTATTCGGCTTAAAAACTCTGGATCAAAAGCGTTCTTGATCACCACTCGAGACTTGATTGTATAAGTCCTCAAATGAAAGTTCACACCTCCTTGTTGTCTTGTAGAAGAAGAACAATTCTTCAGTCCCAAGTTCTTTTAAGAGAGGTTGCTAAAACTCAGGAGAAGAGACAAGGGAGAGTGACGGCTAAGATGAGTTCTAGAGAGAGAGAGAGAGACCGCCACACATGTGTGTGTTTTCAGCTAGGGTTTTTTTTCGGATTAGATGAAAATAAGAAAAGTATCACTAAAAATAAGGAAACTTGATGTGACGGTTGATCAACCCTATTAATTAGGTCTAGTCAGTGCCCCATCACATCTCAATCATATTGGGTAGTTTCCTTATCCAATCAGTCTAATTAATCAGTTTCCTTATCCAAGATACGTTTGTCGTAAGTAAACGACTTAATTCCTTCGTTAGAAAAATAGGACAGTGGACACTTTATTTTTCTGTGAACGTTTACCAAAACAGTTTATTCTCAAATTTTTATATCAAATACTAGACATCTAGGGATTTAATTTGACATTAGATTCGTCTCGTTTCGTTAAGGAACGTAGGAGTTATGAATTTTGCAAACTTCATACCACATGTTATTACACAGGGCAGTTTCGGGTACTGTCTATTCTTACTAAATTTGGGAACAATATAGCACTTATAAAACTCCCATATTTTGAGACAAGAAACTAGACACTTTAAGCTTTAATTTGATATCTCTCACGTTCCATTTCGTTAAGAAATGAGTGGGATATGCCCTTTCTAATTTGGGCTAAAATGGAAACATAATTTTTAACAGTCTGAACAACCTTTACTATTTTGTTCATGAATTCTCCAATTCTGATCATATTGCTATGAAATTTTATATGTTAAAGTAGACTTATGTACCTTTAATTTGGTACAAACCACACCCAATTTGGAGTCCTACAACTCCAATTATAAATATTGCAAAACAGAGGCCAGATTTGCCTCTATTAGGATTTGTCAACTTCTAATCAACTCAATCAATTTTTCATTAACTTCAGCATTCCAATCACCTTTAAACTCTAATTTCCTTAGATATTTTATCAAACACCTACTGTGTATCATTTTTACTCTCTTGGCCGATTTGTTCTTCTTGAAAAGTATCAAGCCTTTATGTTTGTTTTAAGCTTAATCAAGCATAGTTTGACTTAGAATCAACAATCAACCACCAAAGAACATTAAACCACTTAAAATAATATCTTAGGATCATGTTTACACATAACCTTATTTAGCCATAAATCACTTGACACATCTATTTTAAACCATCAAAGTGTATTACCTTGTATAGCTTCCTAAACACCTCACCAACACTTTCCAAGCTTGAAATCATAAAGAACGCTCAATTTTGCACACTGCATGAATAGTGGTAGCCACCTTTGGAGGAGGATATATCAAGTTATAAGGCTCTCCAAGATGAAAGAATAAAGGGATTTTGATCACAAGATCAAGGGCTACAAGTTTTGTGTAATGGATTTTTGCTAGTTTTGCTTAAATCTTCATGAACTATCCTTGTTCTTCTTCCAAGCAAGCTCACGGTTTTGAAGATAAGAGAGACTGGAGATTTCTATCTGGAAAGGAAGGAAAGAATGTCTTAATAAACTTAGATATTTAATAAGTGTTTCAATCTTGAAAGCTATCCATTCATTGGTCTACTTGTTTAGCTACTTTAACTTAGTCACCAAGTTTACAACATTCTAGAACACTTCATCCTTAAAGAGAAAGGAAGTGGCGTGAAACAAGAAGGCAGATGGCTGAAAATATCAAGCCAAACAACTTGATTAATAAGTTACTCACTTAGCCTACAACTTTTGACTTTCAAAGTGAATTCTCATTAGTTCATTCATCTTTATACTTTCAACATAAATTTCTATTGGTTCTTTATTTCAACCAAGACCTTTTGACCCTTAAAATAACTTTCATTGGCTACTTTTATTGACTACTTGCTATGTCATAAAGTGTATCCAATTACATGAAACCAAGTGAGTAAATCTTTACATGTCACCTTTAAATTTCAAACTTAAATCCTATTAGCTTATTTCTTCTTAAGACTTTCAACCTTAATTTTTATTGGCTAATTCCTATCAATATTTGACTCCCTTGACTTTAATAATAAAATGACACAAGGAACTCATGTAGCCATCAAATATGTATAGGAATTTCACAAGTTTTGCTAACTTTCAAAGTCTTATTGATTTTACACACAATTTGACTTATTTCAATTTCTATTGGTTGATTAGTTCCATACTTTGACCTAATCTCAAGAATTTATTTAGACATCATATGATGAAAATAAATTCACTTCTAACCCAAAAAATTCCATAAACAATTTAATTATACAATCCAAATCAATTTTATACCTAGTTTCACTTATTTGCAAACTAGTCCCTAAACTTTCACATGATTATACTTTGACCCCAAATCTTTTATATTAATTCCATTAGAATCCTATTTGACTTGTCTAGCATGAACTATATCCTTTACTTAATTATCATGTATATTACATGATTTACCGCTCATCATTTTCTTAAATACGTGTTTAATTCCATTAAACACTTAATTAATTTACTGTCACCTATTTTGACAGTGAGGGTTGTTATATCTTATGTTGTGTTATATAATGTTATGATATGATAGGAAATAGTATGAAGTAATATGATATGTTGCTATATGATAGGTTATAAGAGAATATGTTATATTATAGTACGTATAGGTTTGGAGAGTAAAGGTGTGGATTTCTTAGTGGGATAAAGCCCTTGGAAATCATAAAGGTATATGTCATGATCTCCTTTGCGGGATATAGCCCCTAGGAGTATATATTCATGTTAAGATCTCCTTTGTGGGATATAGCCCCTGCGAGTATAAGTATAGATATATGTTATGATCTCCTTTGCGGGATACAACCCTGGGAGTATAGGTATAGGTATAGATCTCTTTGCGGGATACAACCCCTGGAGTATAGTCCTATAAGTCTTATGTATGTGTATGAAATATATGATGTCTTCTATGCTATGTTATCTGACATTTATGCAGGAAGCGAACTCATGGGTGAAGACTACTCCATAAACCCTGAGTTTACGAGAATTTTATCTCACCTCATGTTATGGGGATATATTTCAGGTACTACAGATACAGGAGATTCCTCACAAGACAAGAAACTAGTTCAGGATGGTTAGAGATATTAGCTGGAGCAGATAGCTAGCGTAGCATTCTGGAGTATCACTATATACGTATATGTTTTGTTGAGCATGATATGATATGTTCATGCATATGTACAGTATGGATTCCATTTTGAGAAGTGTATGTAGCCTATACATAATTGTATACAGATGACATGATTATGTATAATCATGTATGTTGCTAAGTAGGTTGATATCAGTAGTGGCACGGAGCCATATTCTGGTATATATATATATAGATGGATTGGACTTTTCTGTTTATCAGGTGTTATGTAGGATAGTGAGATTTGATCCCTAAATTAGTCCAATTTATAGTTGTTATGTTGTTCGTAAAGACTCTGTTCGAAATGGTATCTATTATCATATTCAAATAGTGATTTGATCATTAGATATGTTCATTAAATATAGATTCTATGCAGGTATGGGACTTTATATTGAAATATAAATTATGCACATCGATACATAAAGATAAATTAAAAGAAGAAAAAAGTTAAGTCAATATGTTACTCAGTGTAACGGTAATACTTTTATGTTAAGTCTTCTGCTAAATTAATTACTTATCACGATTTTTGTAACCATATGTATGTTAACAAATCGATTGCAGACGAGGTGTTACATTTATGGTATCATAGCAAATTCTAGGGAAATTCTTTAGGTATTGTCAAAAGTTTGATGTTTCTGAGTGACTTTTACGTAGTGACTATAATAATGCATATGTGATCATCGAGTGTGAGCGTAGTTAACTTGTTTCTTGTGTAACATGTGCAGAGTCATGGCTCATCCTAGAAGAACTGGGGAAACATCTAATTCGTAGCCAGACCTAACAGCAACAGTGTTAGCTGGTATGCTACAAGTATTGGATGCAAATAAGTAGGCTAACCAAGCGATTTTAGAAGCCAATCGCAAGGCTAATAGAAAAGCAAATGAGGATAGTTTGGAGGCTAATAGGTTAGCTAATATGAAAATGTTGAGGAGATGAGGGCGGAAAAGAATGTTAATCAGTTGCCCCCGCCACTGCGACCACCTCATTCACCACAACAACAACCACAACCTCGACCACCCACTCCACCTCATGTTTTATATGTTGGGGGAGAAGCTGGTAATGGTGTTGTTTATCTGTATGCTGAGATTAGTCACCATGCAGAGAATGTCAGTGGTACTAGTCATCGTGTTGGTAATGTTCAGCTGCATGTAGATCAGGAAATGGATGATGAAACTATACAAAGACAATTGAATGCTTTTTGAAAGCATAACCCTCCATCTTTCAAGGGGACTTATGATCCAATTTATGTTGTCAAGTGGCTTTAAGCCTTATAAAAGATCTTTAGAGTCAAGAGATGTAGAGATCAGCTGAAGTTATTATAAGCTACTTACATGTTACAGGATAAGGCCAATGATTGGTGGACTAATGCCATCTAACCATTAGAGTTACAGGGACAAGAGATTACATGGACTCTATTTAAAGGTATGTTCCTGGACATGTATTTTCCTATAGAGGCTACGGAAAGTAAATAAAAGGAATACTTGGAACTGAAGCAAGGATCTATATCGACCAGTATCTTGCTAAATTCAATGAGCTGGCGAAATATGCAAATTACAGAAGGGCGTTACCTACTCCTACTATTTAGCCGCCAAATTTCAGTGGGGATTATGCGAGAAAATAGCAAAGAGAGTTTTAGGCTATGCATCTAGAGATCTTTCCATTTTGATTAAATAGTGTAAGTCCCTGGAAGGAGTTTATGGTTCATATAAGAAGTCATCAACTGTTAAGGAATCTAACTCTAAAGGTACTATAAGTAAGACGCCTTCATGGAAGAACAACAAAGGTAAGAAGCTGCAAGTGAAATAATCTGATGATAAGTTTAAGAATTCTGGGAATCAGCAGGGTAATGACTGGAAGTCTCATCCGAAATATGATAAGTGTGGAAAGTTACACCAGGGTGTCTATAAGAAGGAACAAGATTTATGTTTTAGTATGGCAAATCGGGTCATTTTATGAAAGATTGCCCCCGGAACGTGGGACAGGTTACTCCACTGCAGGCTATCCAAAGTACTCCCACTATGGGCCGTGTGTTTACTATTGATCCTTAGAAGTCCAGAATAGCTCTTAACCTTGAAAAATGTACAGTTTATGTTGTTAAATATGATGTTAGTATGTTAATGGATTATGAAGTTTTGCATTCTTCAATTGCAAACATTAGAGAATCATCAATAGTATATTAAGCCATAGAAATGAAAATTCAGATTTGTCAATTGAAGGATATATCCGAAGAGTTTTGGTTCTTAGGAATTTTATACAGATACTCAGGTGATACGTGAATGAATGAGTAGTCAGAAAGCACAAGTACAAGGATCTATCAATTTTTTTGTATGATCTTGATTTTGAGGGCAAAATCTTAAAAAGGTGGGGTGAATATAACAACTCAAACTTTTAAGATTTGATTATGTATAGTAATTATAAATAAAATTACATAAGTATAGGAAATTATGGAATTATATAGTTAAGTTATGTAATTTTATGGTAAATATGTTACGGAAGCTAGAAATGATCTGTTAATCATCCGATTGAGATGAAATAAATTATGGAAATACAATTCATGCCAAACAAGTCAATTAGAACCCTTATAGTAATATTTAAAAAGTTTATGGGTCAAAGTTTAATTATGTGAAAGTATTGTGACCATTTTGCAATTAAATAAAATTAGGTCTAAGCTTTAATTAAATGACATGATTAAATTCTATGGAATATTTTAAGGGTTTTAAGTAGTCTTGAGCCATGTTAATTATGTCTAAAATAATTATAAAAGTTAAGATAAGAATTAATAAAATCAACTAATAGGAAATAAGATGACATAAGTGTAAAAAATGGTGTGCTAGATATTTCCTCCACTTCCTAGGTCAGTTTTCCTTCTTAAATAAGAACCAAAATCTGTACTCTTCATCTTCACAAAACCGTGGGAGCCATAGGAGGAAGGAGAGCTCAAGAACTTGATCTTTTAGTCACAAATATGCATAGTTTCTTTGAGAGAAAATCTTCTAGTTATCTTGTAAGTAAAACCCTAATTTCTAATCTTTAAAAGAAACTTTGTGTGCTTTGTTTTCTCCTCTTAAAGCCATCGACCAACAACTGCAATCAAGGGGAAATTAGGGGTTTTGATGCTTGTTTGAAGGATAATTGATGATATAGTCTTCTTAAAGTGATTTAAGGTATTAACCTAACTTTTAATGGTTGTTTCCTTTAATTTTTAGGTTAGGGTTTATGTGTACAAGACTGATTTTGATAGAGATTTGTCATGTTTATATGAATCGGTTTGAATTCTAAGTGATGGATTTTTTATTCTTTGGTGGTTGTTCAAGAAAAATAACCGATTGGATTGTTAAAAAATCTAACTATAGGATGACCTAATGGATTCTATATGCCTCGGCCTATGCATGAAAAATTATGAAAGACTAAGTGTTTGTTGTAATGTCAAGATGAAATTAGAGTTATAACTTGGTTTATTGAAGGTTCAAGTAAAGAAAAATGTAAAGATTTGAAAGAAAATCAATGAACCCTAAAGAGGAAAATCTTCCCTATTTTTATAAAATTCACATCTAGAGTTATATACCTTCAAATTGAGCGTGGTTTATGCCAAATTAAATTTTTACGTGTCTAGTATAACATACTAAAATTTCAGGGAAATCAGATAAGAAATGGATTTTTCGTGAATTAAATGGTGCAGACTGTCCAGGTTGGAAGCTATGTTACCATTTCGGCCGTAATGAGGAAAAGGGGCTTGGAAGCTTGTTGGCTTATGTTTTAAGGATGTTTGGTGATAAATGAATATATTAGAATGGAATGGATTAGTTGATTCATTAGTTGAAAGCATAGAATGGTTATTGACACTTTATGTGGTCATTGAGCTAAATAATAGAAAATTAAGTTAAGAGTTGCCTTGAGTAGTCTGTGATGAAGAATAGAATGCGTGAAATGCATGGTAACCTTACTAGTACCATTCAGCCACTTTGTGATTGTATGATCTAGGTATGGTTTTTGATTTAATTAAGTGTTTGGTTGTATAAATTAAGTGTATGTTAAGTATAGTGAAAGTGTGGAAACCTATGTTAACCTATAGGTTAAGTGAATTATGTTAAATATGTTAATATGTAAGACTCTAAGAATACGTTTAAAATAGAGTTTGACTTGTGAATTGGTATGAATTGGTAAGTAAGAATATGTTAAAGATTATGTGAATTAACTTGAAGAATATTTTTGAAATATGTATATACATAAGAGGATTCCTTTAAGTGCAAGTAATTATGTATTGACATAAAGATCATGTTTGAATAGGTAATCTTGACGGTTATGGATATACGAATAACTTTAGTGACGTATAGTTTCAGGTAAGCTCTTGGTTTGGAGTTTTCTCCGGTATGTTATTCAACCATGGTTCAATAAGATCCCGGTTCATATGGTATATGATGTGATGAGTGTAGATATGTAGTATAGTTACATTCATGTACCACATGCATATGATATGATATGGCAGTTATGATCCGATATAATATAACATGATATGATATGATATAATATGTATGTATGATATATGTTAATCAATGAACACTCCGTTGATGACTTACATTCTCGGAGATTATGTATGGACCGGTCAAAGTGAGAAATTATACTTTGGAAGTTCATAGACTGGTCAAAGTGAGAAATTACGCTTTGGGAGTCTTATGTTATGTTATATGATATTATGATATGATATGAAATAGTATGAACTAATATGATATGTTGCTATGTGATAGGTTATAAAAGAATATGTTATGTTATAGTACGTATATATTTAGAGAGTACAGGTGTGGATTTCTCTGTGGGATTCAGCCCCTGGATATCATGGAGGTATATGTTATGATCTCCTTTGTGGGATATAACCCCTGGGAGTATATGTTTATGTTAAGATCTCCTTTGTAGGTTATAGCCCCTGGGAGTGTATATATATATATAATCTTCTTTGCAGGATACAGCCCTGGGAGTGTAGGTGTAGATCTCTTTGCGGGATACAGCCCCTGGAGTATAGTCGTAGAAGTCTTATGTATGTGTATGAAATATAAGATGTCTTCTATGCTATGTTATCTGACATTATGCAATAAGCGAACTTTAGGTGAAGACTACTATATAAACCCTGAGTTTATGAGATTTTTTATCTCATCCCGTGTTATAGGAATATATTTCAAGTACTACAGATGCAGGAGAGCCCTTACAGGGAAAGAAACTAGTTTAGGATGGCTAGAGATATTAGCAGGAGCAGATAGCTAGCATATTCTGGAGCATCACTATATACGCATATGTTTTGTTGAGCATGATATGTTATGTTCGTGCATATGTACAATACGGATTCCCATTTTGAGAGGCATATGTAGCCTATAGCTAATTATATACAAATGACAGGATTATGTATAAGTGTGTATGTTACCAAGTAGGTTGATATCAGTAGTAAATATGTATATAGATGGATTGGACTTTTCTATTTACAGGTGTTATGTAGGATAGTGGGATTTGATCCCTGGATTAGTCCAATTTACAGCTGTTATGGTCACAAGTTTACTAAATATAGATTCTATGCAGGTATAAGACTATATAGATTATGTTATATTGAAAAATAAATTAAGCACGACCATACATAAAGATATATTAAAAGATAAAAAGGTTAAGTCACTATGTTACCCAATGTAACGGTGATACTTTTACGTTAAGTCTTTTGCTAAATTAATTACTTATGACGAGTTTTGCAACCATATGTATGTTAACAAACCAGCGGCAGACAAGGTATTACATTGCTCTAATCTGTTTGGCAAGAGTGAATTGTTGTAATTGATTTTGGTGATTTGGAGAGACCCTATAGGTGATAGGTAAGTGTGATCAAAGATATTGATCATAGATTTGTAAAAACTCTTTGTAAATCAGTTTTTCTGGCACCAATTGGAAGCTAGAAGATAGTAAAACGGATCGACTTTAGTCTGGACATAGCTCTCAAGTGGTTAGAGAGTGAACCACGATAAATTCTGATGTGATTCTTCCTTACCCTATCTCTTTTGATTTCTATCAATTGATTTTGTTTTTGATTCTTTGTATATGTTATATTGAATTTGTATAGGGGTTATATTAAATTCGTTCTTGCATGATGTCTTGAAAAGGGTAGCCTTAAACATTGAAATTCTTATCTTTTTCCTTTAATTTTGAATCCGCTGCAATTGCCTCTAAATTGATGTTTTTGGAATGTTTTAATTCTGTTTGGTGTTGAGAAAAGGGTTTATAATCTACAAATTTCGTTTTGGTTGAAGTTATGTTGAAAAGTATTGATTTTTGAATTGTTTCTTGAATCTGAAGTAACATATAGTTCACCCCTCTGTGTGATTGTTTAGCCATATTTTCTTTCAATATCTTGTTATTTTTCAATAAAATAATATCTTGTTGTTTTTAAATAAAATAATATATTTTTATTTTTCTTGTTATTTTTTAATAAAATAAAATCTTATGATTTTTTAATTTTTCTGTAAATATATATATATATATATATATATATATATATATATATATATATATATATATTACAATATTTTCTCTTCTCACTTAGCAAATACATTTTTTCGTAACCTTAAATTCCTTCGTCGCCGCCACTTTTCTCTCCTCCATCAAATTTCGCTACTCTTTTGTCCCATTGTCAACTTCTCTT
Organism: Gastrolobium bilobum; assembly: GCF_033153095.1. NCBI lineage: Eukaryota > Viridiplantae > Streptophyta > Magnoliopsida > Fabales > Fabaceae > Gastrolobium > Gastrolobium bilobum. Next base: position 330,066 of record NW_026897636.1, read on the forward strand.
ACCTACCAAACCATCCATCGCTCACTATAGATTCTCAAGACTTTCGCAGTTGATAGTAAGTCTTTATTCTTTGTATTTTTTGCTCTCTTTTTTGTCTCATTGACAATATTGCCTCTTTTCAACATTTCCATTAAAAAAATAACATATTATTTGACTTATAGGTGTTGTATATATCTACCTATCTTGTTCTTGTTTGTTAGGCATGTGTTTATGTGTATGATTCTTTTATTTGTTTCTCTTTATTTATTCATTTGCCTTTTGTTGAAAAACTCTTTTTGTTAGTCTAATTTGATTGGCTTTTACTTGTTTGGTAGCTGATTCTTTTATGTTTAGATATTATAGTTGTTTAGTCTTAAAATAAATACTTTATATATGTGCGTGTGTGCGCGTGTGTGTGTATAATATTTTATTATATTTTAAATTAAATTAAAATTTAATTTTATAATTAAAAATTAATAAAATTCAATTCAATTGATTCTTTTTTTTTATTTTCAACAACGTAGTTAAACTATCAATATTTTGGGTTGCATTCAACTATTGTACAAATAATTATAACTTATAATTTACAGAGTCCAATATGTTATTTTTGAAGACTTGGTAGGCTTGATAGGCAATACCAAGTCTTGTATTTTTTTAAAAATGAAGTTAGCTCAAACGTATAGTTTGGCTTATATCATGTTAACAAGCCAAATCAAGTTTGAAATAATTTACATAGATCTAATCCACTCAGGCTAAAGCCTAGCTTGGCCTGCCTCGTTTATAGCTCCTTGTATATCTCACCGTTGTACATCCACAATGGTGAGCCAACGCCTCACTACAATAGTGGATGCAATGACAAATGGTTTTGGCTCATCTTTGTTCTTTCTCTTTCATTAGCGAATATTCTTCTTCCTATATAAACTTTTCCTCTTTAATAGAAGAGACACCTGATTTTCAATACTTTTATGAGTTGTTACTCTGCTGAATTTTAGAATCACGGTTGCCTATACACACAACCCCTCTTTTCACAGCCATCTCTGTGATAGCACCACCGATGACTCTCTTTAAGCTTTAGTCTATATCACTGCTTCTTTGAACACCTTCATATTGACATATTATAATACCCGAGAAATACAAATCTAACTCTTAATCCACAAGAGTTCATATTATTTAAAAGTTTCAGTCTTTCTCCCTTCAATTTTCTTTCCTTTTACATAATTCAAAAACTCGAAGAATCTTCCCTTCTATGTCTTACCTTACCATTTAATCTAGTTCCTTTTACTCCATTTTTCTTTGAAATTTTCAACTTAGTCTACGAGTTCAAAACCATTACCATTCTCACACTTTTTTTTTATCATAAAGATATTACAAATATTTAAACTTATTACCGCTTCGAAAGAAAGAAAAAAAGTGATAGTAAGTATTTATTCCGTTACATTGTTTGATATATTCAATCAAGACTCAAAAGGAAAAACTAATATATACAGTACCTAAAAATTCTGCAAGAAATGTTCTCACATGAGACCGAGATTCAAATTAAAAAACAGTGTTAACCAATCTCTCAGACTAAAAACATTGGGACATTTCACAAACTCATACTCATCCTTGAAATTTATATAGTAGAAAACTTAAATAAAATTTACTTGTAGTGGTGCTCTCTAGTAACAATAATAAGATATATATATATATATATATATATATATATATATATATATATATATATATATAGATAGAAAAACATTTGTCTTTGCATATAATTTTATATCATTTTAGATTCTAATCGTTGATTTCCGTCATCAATGGTTAAGATTTATTATAGAAAAATGTTTGTCCTTAATTGGATATAATTTTATATCATTTTAGATCCTAATCGTTGATTTTCGTCATTCAATGGTTAAAATTTATTAGGTCAAATTTATTAATTAATTAGTAATTCACAATAAAACCTAATAAATCCTAATCGTTGATTGACGGAAATCAACGATTATGATCTAAAATGACATAAAGTTAGATTCTTTAAAAGAGAAAAAAAAATTCCATATCTATATATATATATATATTCTTATATTGCGTGAGACAAAATTATTTTATACATACATAAAAATATAAAGAAAATTTCTTATATTGTATAAGATAAAATTATTTCATATATATATATAAAAATATAAATTGGATCCACTAAAAATTATATTTATATATATATATATGTATATATATATATATGTGTGTGTGTTACATTTTATTAGGAAAGCTTAAAAAAAGGTGAAGTAACTAAAAATATTTTCCAAAAAAGGATGGGAAAATGAATAAAATAAGCAAAACAGATCAAGGCACTATTTTTCGAGCCTAGACCGCTTCCGATGAGAATACATTCACCACACGTACATCCCAATTTTTCTTTGGAAAGTACACACAAGGCGTGTTTTTTTTAATTCTTGAAGCGCGTTGCCATTGACAGTGATTTATCAAATACCAAAAATACATATAAACACTGCATGCATATTTGTATATATTCTAATATTTATTCTTTGGGTCTAATCTCGTGCAAGCAAAGCAGCGTGGTCTTTGGGTGGGTGGTGTTGAAATTTGAAATTGGTGAAAAGAGAGGACTCTACACACCTCCCCATTCTATCTTAGCCTTTCATTTAATGCTTTTTGTCCCCTAAACATCAAACCTTTCCAGCTGTCCAAATTTCTACCCCATTATATTATTCAAATGAATTATGTCCAAATATTAAAGAAACATGAAACCCATTTAAATCTATATGCCCCACCCTCACCCTATGTATTTGGATAGAGATTAAATGGTTGCAATCTGATTCTTTTCCCATAATAATGCCACAACTATCATACCAAAATACAGTCATAAGCGTGCATTGACTTATACTATTAAATTAAAATTCAAAAACAAAATCTTGCTAGACTTTTCATGTTGAATATCTACATATAGCCCAGCTAAGATTGAGCTATACTCAACACATTTCTCTATCTTTCTCTCTCTCTCTCTCTACTTTTGTGTTTGTCTATCTATTTACACCATGGCAGATGCTCTGAATGAAGAACAAATTGTTGAGATCAAAGAAGCCTTTGGGTTGTTTGACAAAGATGGAGATGGTGAGCAAGTTTTCTCCTTTTTGTTGTATATATGATTTTACTTCTTTTTTTTCTCTAAAGGGTCTCTCTTTTTCAGTTGAAATCTTTTTGTAATTGTGCCAATGTCCTTCATGCTTAATGGCCAATGTTTATAGTTTTTTTTCTTTTTTTCTTTATGGAATTGTTATAATGTAAGGGTTAGTATTGGAGCAGCGATAAGATTGTTTCTTATAACCTTCCTTCCTAAGTCAAAAAGTTTTGTGCACCAAAATTTACCCTTTTGCGGAATTGTTATCACACAAACATATATGATTACTTATAACTAGTGTGTGTCTTCGTGAATTTTTTTTATTTTTTTGGTAATATCTTCATGAATCTTTAATAGGGTGCATTACTGTGGAAGAACTGGCCACGGTTATCCGGTCATTGGATCAGAACCCCACAGAAGAAGAGCTCCAAGATATGATAAATGAGGTCGATGCAGATGGCAATGGAACCATAGAATTTGTTGAGTTCTTGAACTTAATGGCCAAGAAAATGAAAGTAAATTATGCTCTTTCTTCCATTGTTTATTAGTATATATATATATTATATGTTTATATACTAAAGTTCTAAAGCTTTAATATTGCATGTGTTGCCAATGCTTAATATCCCTCTCATTATACATCAGCCCAGAGACTAAGTTCAGTTCTGTGTTGTTTCTCGTTTAGGAGACTGATGCAGAGGAAGATCTCAAAGAGGCTTTCAAGGTTTTTGACAAAGATCAAAATGGTTATATTTCAGCTAGTGAGGTATATAAAATTTGTTCTTTCTTTGACGGCAATGACTCTTCAAAATGTTTACACTTTCTGACAAATTTGACAATTTGAAAATTTCTTCAAATTGCAAAATGCAAACTGCCTTACTGAATCTCTCCCCTTTTGTTTCTTTGTATAATTAACTTGCGCTATTTTAAATAAGGGTAAATGTTTTTTTTGGTGTGGCAGAAATATTTTATCTGTAGAAAAAATGGAGAGAAACTCATAAAGATAGAGAACATAGTAATTAATGGATCCTATCCTTTTTTTTCTCTCATAAAAAACTTCTGCCATAGATATAGAAAACATTCCCCCTTTAAATAATATTGTAAAAGAAGGAAAGTAAAAAATCAATAAATATATCACTTAAATTGACACAATATTATATCCTTTAAAATAATATTTATTATTTCATATATATATATATATAACTTCTGCTTATTCATAGAAAATAATATATAATTGAATTTTCTACATCATGAAAACAATTTTGGAAAAGCGTTTCTCTAGTTACATGAGATAAAATTTTTCAGTGAACCCAAAACAACGTCATTTTGAATTAAAAAATTAAAATGATAAGACTAATATAATTATGTAATTCTAATTTATTACAAGATTATATTAGTCTTTTATCATTTTAATTTTTTAATTTTCTAATCTCAAAATAAAGTCATTTTGAGTTCACTGGAGATAAGTTATCTCCTTTGACTGACTGAAGATATACTGAACCTATTTTTATGGGTTGGTCACTTATAAATTAGGAAAATATATTTTTCAGATTGCGTGAGATCATACGCTACACACAAAGTGTGAGTGAGACTTTTTTTTTTTTTTTCTCTCTATTCTCTTTAGTGGATCTCACCCACTTTTTCATGTTACATCAGATAAATTGTCTCCAAACATGACAAACATATTCCCCTTAAATAATTTGTGAACATTTGATATTTTAAAATAAATCATTATAATTTCTTAAAAGTTAACGACTATTGAAAGTTATTTAAAACTCTGAAAATTTCTTACTTGTGCATATAAAATTATAAGATTTTAGGCAAGAAAAAAAATTATATATATATATATATATATATATAGAAGTTGCAAGTCCTTTTTATAAAAATAAAATATATGTATAACTTATTTTATAAATATTATTGTAGAGATATTATTTTTAATAATACAATGTAGAACGTGCCTTTGCCATAATTTCATAGTACAAAGAGGAGTAAAAGAGGCATGTATAGAAAAGGATGTCATGGATTTATATATGGCTATTAAAAATACATTCATTTCATATGCACATCTAGGACAGTACCTTGTACCTTTCCGCAACCAATGAATAATAGCTGTTTGAATTAAAAAATGACTTGGGCTTGGACATTGAGGCACTTTCTTTTAACTACTTATTAGTTGCAGAGGTTCATTTATATATATTAAAAGATTTCATAATATTTAATTATTAAATAATAAAATGGTAGCCGTGAAGATTGAACTCATAATCACTTGATCGCAGAGCATCTGATATCAGGTAAAAAATTAATTCAATCCACAAATTTAAGCGGATGAGTGAAGGTGGTTTCATATTATATGTATGGGTTTTATAATTCTCACATTATATGATAAGAGAATTCTTATGTTATAGAGACAAAAAGTCATATGAGATCCATATGTTAGAAAAAATCATGTATGGGATCCATGTTAGTACAGAAATCGAAGAGTGTGTCTATCTATTATTCTCATGTTACATGAGAATTATAAAATTGTATATTTATCTCACCTTAATAACTATATATATACACACACAGACACTCACATGCATACTTATATATTAAAATCTGTGTTCTGCAGTTGAGACATGTAATGATCAATCTGGGTGAAAAACTAACTGATGAGGAGGTGGAGCAGATGATTAAAGAAGCAGATTTGGATGGTGATGGTCAAGTTAACTATGATGAATTCGTCAAGCTGATGATGAACATTGGATGAAACTCTCAACCAACACATATTTGTTATTCAAATTCATTTGGCTCTCAATTTCATTCCCTCACAAGAAATAAGTGTTCCTATTATTGTTTGTTGTATTTTTTTACTTGTAGCCAATGATGTGAATGACCAACATTAGAGTGACATCTCAGCCACACCACCATTTGATTTGTTCAACTCCAACCCATAATTATTCAATTAATTCTAGTTCAGTATAATAATGTGCTCTAGTTGGAAAATGGGGCTGTACTAATTAAATGATATATTATATTTATGAAATTCAATTGTTGGTTTTTAGCATCTCACTTTTAGATGAGGCATGTTAATGTTGAATTGAACCATTTCAGAACTTATGTTCTTGGACTTTGACCCAAGAATCAGTGGTTGGACTCAGACATGTGATTTAATATCAGAGATTTCACTGTGTAAATTAGTCATTTTCTTGACTTCTAGAAATAGGGGACTTGTTCATTTCCATCTTTATGAAGTAGTATATAAAACCAAGTCCCTTTCATATTAGTTGTTACACCAACTTTTTGTTTATAAATTTTATGGTTTTAGAACGATTACCCAATTAATTTGGTTCCAGCACTGTTAGATTCAGATTAAGGGCGTACATCAATTTTTTACTTACAATTTTTATAATTTTCCAACCGATTTATCAATCACTCAGTTAAGACGGTTCGAGTTATCAAACCTATATTAGGTCAACTCTCTCGAAACCATTATTTTCATTCTCAGAGCTTGAACTCGAACTCGAGATCTAAGGAAACAAATTGTTATCACTTAAACCAATAATTATCCAAAGATAATACCAACAAATAACTAGATCGCGCGGTTATATTCAGAGCTTGCAATTAGCTGTCACAATACCACACATGCACATTGTTAATGTCTTTATTATGTTTATAGTGTTCTCGTGTGTCATTAACAGCAGAGGCCAGTTAAATGTGACGCCTTGTTGCCCTGTAAGTCTTTGAATTTTGAGTTCTTTGTTACTTTTGTTTAAGTATTCTAAATTCAGCCATGTGGGTCTTTTTTTTTTTTTTTTGGTATTATAGCAATGTGGGTCTTTAGTGTGACACAAACACATGTTCTTATAATACTTTGATGATTTTAGATATCTACCATTGAGTAAGCGACATCTACCGTTAGTGAATAAAGAACAATATGTTAAACTAGTAGAAGCAATGCAATCATGTGACTAACAATTGAAATTTATTTTGTCATTGAGTTTTGTGGATGTAATTATATCTCATCAATATCAAGGTAGGTTGAATGATAAAAAAATAAATCATGTTCTTCTTTAAAGCTACTTAAATTGACCTATTCTTGTTGGCACAGAAAAGAAAATCAAACATAATGATGAGGTTTTTTTAGTATAAATCTTCAAAATCATTGTAAAATAAACAAACAAAACAAACCTCACTGCTTTCTCTCTCTCTACATTTATGAAATCTCTCAAACAAAGTCAAGTTTAACAAGGAATCACTTCATCTTGAACTTGCATCAGAGAATAATCACGAAAATGAATGATCATAGCTGCTGCATTGCACTCACTGTTGGTTGATCTAACCATGATGCCAATCAATATCACCCCAAATCAAAACTTCACTTTCAGAAAAACAAAGTAGAAAGAAACTCATACACAAAGGTATAAAAGTAAAAGAAGTGTTAAGTGTAATTCTTAAGGGTTTGGATTTGTCACAGTTGCACAACACATGCAGCTGCTGAAGAAGGAAGACCTAGGCTTGCGCTTTTCTTTTCCTTTAGGTGAAGTTGATGACACTTCCTTCACTGGCTTCTTTGTGCTAGCATGGTTATCTTGTGTCTCTGGCATGACTAGAAGATGGGTTTCTTCTTCTTCTTTTAAGAAACCAATGAATGAAGCTTTAGATTTCTCAGAGTAACTTCTTTCCATTGTAACTATTTTCTCTTCCACTGGCATTTCTAAGATGCTTTGGTCATATTCAGCATGAGGCATTGAGTTGATGAGATTTGGACTAGTTTGGTTTGACAAGCTTTCATTTGCAGACTTATCCTGACAAAGCAATGGAGTTTGATCTGACTCTTCTGGCCTTGCTTCAATTCGTAGGTTGAGATTGAAGCTTGGTGATTTTTGCATCTGACATGAGATGTTTACATTATCAGGGTTTGATTCAGTGCTGAGCCTTGTTATACTGTCCCTTGTTTCATAACCACCATTTGCAAATATAGAATTGTTTGAACATGGTTCATCAATGAACATAGTGACTGCTGAAGTTGCTTCTGTATGTTGTGAATAATCTTCCCCTTCTTTCTCAAATGCTTCATCATCAACTAAGTCCTGAGATGGAACAGTCACCTTTGAAGAATCAAGTTTGTCAATCGTGGCGCCAAAGTATTCGCCGTCATTTGTTTGCTTCCAATCTGAGTTTGGCATGCTGGTGACAGTAAAACTTTTGGTCTGCTTTACATTGTCCAGATGGTAATTATAGATATGCAACAAAGAAGCAGAATTTTGTAAGGGAAAATATTCTTCTTGATTTATACTTACCATATCAGAACTGCATTGTTCTGACATTTCTGTCCCCTCTAAAGTTTTTACCATGGCATCTGAAGCTTCTTGCTTTTCATTTGTTTCTTCAATTTTATTCTTATAACTCTCCTCCTCTTCATGTCTGCAATCAACAACAGTTAAATCTGCAATAAGAAAAACTGCTTCAGCTTCAGGAACAGTAGAATGATTTTGTTCTGAAGCAGCACTGCTTTCATCTGAAGCCTTGTTGGAGTTGTTAACAAAAGCATCAAATTGTAGTCCATTCTCAATGACTTTAGGTTCTTCAACTTGAACATTGTTGGCAATCCCAGAGACACTAGAATCAAGAGCTATATTTCTTTCTCCATTAGACTCTATTGTCATGTCATATGTATTGACCATGCCAGATTTATGCTCCTTCAGTGAGTCTTTCATGCATTGATCTGGCTTGTGATCATGTGAGTTCTCCATTGTTGATCCACTTCTGCTCAATTTTCTTTCTTCATGAAGTACCTTGCAATTTTCTTCATGGTTATCCACGACAAAAGATTCAAGAAGTAAATTTAGGGAATCCTCAGTAGTATAATCAACCACGGTCAATAAGTTACCATTGCTGTTGTTTCCAATACTTGGGGAATCAGATGTTGCTCCTGAAGTATCTACTAAACCACTCCCAAGCTCATTTCCATCTCTACCATGAGACTCATCTGTACTTAAATTTTTTTCTTGGGATTCCATTTCTTCTTCTAAAACACCTTCCTTAATCTGCTGAAAATGAGAATTAGTATCTAGCAAATTATCTTTGAGGAGTGATTCAGTGCCTTGGAGTGATCTTTCAGAGTGGAATTTGACTAAGTCATCATGGTCAGAATAAACACTTGAGGATTCTAGAAGTTCTGAATCATTTGACATATTCACAGCATTCAAGGTTACAACCATTGTTTCCTCATCATCTGCTAGAATATAAAGCAAGACAATGAAGAGATCATCAATTTTCATCATGCTTATATCTCTGATAATTTAAAATCATAATCTTAAAAATTAAAATTTAATAATGTTTCAGCAATTGGATATGGACAAGGCACTAATCAAGTAAATATGAATAAGGCTATCAAAACATTAACAGATGAAATGTTCTAACCTTGCTTGATTGAAGGCTCGTTATTAAGGTGATGATTATATGTTACTGCTAGATGTTTTCTTAAGTATGACTCTTCTTGCTTTTCGTATTCTTCAGTGCCTTCAAATGAAGAACTTGACAAGCTCTCAGAGTTTTCACCTTCACCTTCAACTGATTCAGCATTTGGAGACTTTTCAGGTTTTCTGATTTCAGTTATTTCATCCACTATAGAACAGAAATACAAATAATTCTTATACTGCGTTTCTAAGTTAGTTAGTTATTTAATATCATTCTGAAAGAAATTACTAACCTGCACCACCAGAAGAATTTATCAAATTCAAAGGATCATCAGAAGCCGCAATGGTAGTTTTTCCTTGAACATCTGTGCCATTGGTAATAGGAATTACTGCATTTCCATCTTGCTTATCTTCCCGAGGTTTATCTTCATGTTCACTTGTTTTATCATCAAAACCCAACATTGCAGCAATTTCCTGATCATCCTTGACTTCAGCTTTTTGATTCTCTCGATGATCTACATTAACAACATCTTCATGAGTATCTCCTTTCAATGAATCATTTTCAAGTGAACTTCTTGTAGAGTCAGAAGCCAGTGTTGGATGCTTTTGATTTTCAATATTCAGGTCACTTTCCTGAGTATCTCCTTCCAATGAATCATTTTCAAGTGTGCTTTCTGCATTGTTAGAAATAAGCCTTGTAGCTTTCTCCTGAACATCTTTGGCTTCTGCTTTTGGAATCATATGAATTTTCTCTTTCACATCATCTGCATGACTATCTTCTTGCAGTGTAACTTTTCCAAGTTCAGTTGTTGTATCTTCAGAAGCAAGTCCTGTAGCTTTCTCCTTAACATCTTCAGCTTCAGCTGTTGGATGCATTTGAATTTCCATATTTACTTCACTTGCATGAGCATCTCCTTCCAATGAATCATTTTCAAGCATGCTTCTTGTACTTTTAGAACCAAACCATATAGCTTTCTCCTTGGAATCATTGGCTTCAGCTGTTGGAATCATTTGAATTTTCTCTTTTACAGCATCTTCATGACCCTCTTCTTGCTGTGTATCTTTTCCAAGTTCAGTTGTTATATCATTGGAAGCTTTTGAAGCTTTATCAGTAACATCTCTGGCTATTGATGTTGGTATATTCTGATTTTCTTCCTGGACACCATCTGCATGAACATCTTGTGAAACCCCATTTGCATTTTCACTAGCATCCTCTAGGAGGGTGTTTTTCTCGGTTTCACTTATGTTATCTTCCTCTGCAAAATGGCAAATGAAATTAAAAAAATAGGGAGAAAAAAAAAAGGAAAAATAGAACTCTACCTCACCAAATTTTCTTAAGCATTCCAATAACAGAACCATGTATGTACCTCTGATAGCAGATGTGTTATTATTACCCATTTCGTTGCCCATGCTCTAGCTTGCCAAATCCTAAAATGTAAGCAAGCAATGTAAAGAGATTATGATTCAATTCGCACACAATTGATTTGCTTCTAATAGAGCAAGATATATCAAAGGAAAGGACTTCAAATTCAAGATATGGAATAACAAGAATGCTATACCATACCATGTTTGTGATGATGATATTCACATGCTCCTAGCTTTAAACATTTGAGGACAGCTTGATTTATGTGACATTGCCAGAGTGTTTATACTTGATTCGAACAGCCACTAACATGGTTTTGCTTACAGCATAAGCCTTATTTTGGGTCATATGTCTGCCTAATAAACATACCATTAAAGTAATTTAACATATATATTACTAACTTTGACCACGAATGCTTTATCATCTTAGATGATAATATATAACCAAATAATCACTTTCGGTGAGTCCATGATTATTAAGTAGCCTATCACTGGATTGTCCATATGAGTATGCTTTAAAATGTTCTTAAACTATTCTTGTTATGCAGGCAGCTATGATGGTCTGGCTCAACCCATCTAACAGACATTTGCAAACACAGACGAGAAGCATTTGAGAATTAAAAAAAAACTCTCCGCTAAACCCCGACTAGCGAGGGTAGGGGTGATTGAAGAGGGCAATTCCTTACACGTAGCTTTACCTTTACATATTTATAAAGAGAATAAATACTCTTTTGGGTCCCTAAAAAAACACGGTCTCCACTTTAGTCCCTTACAAAAATAAATTAGTGAGTTACTCCCTAACAAATTCAAAGTGGACCCATTTTAGTACTTTTGAGGGATTAATATGAGTCTTTTTTTTGAATTTGTGAGGGACCACAATTTCAACTAAATGAGTCCACTTTGAATTTGTTAGGAACTAACTCACTAATTTATTTTTGTAAGGGACAAAAGTGGGGATCGTATTTTTTTGCTAAGAACCAAAAAGGATATTTACTCTTATAAAAATATTATTTTTCATATTCAAACCCGTGAACATTCACTCACAAAGAAATGACTTTATCACTTTTTCAAACTCGTCCATTTTTTTACAAAAAGCCTCTGAGGATCATGAGTTAATAACTTATTATCATTATTATTTCTAGAGTGCTTGTTGTTGAGCTTTTGGGAATACATATTCAGCCTCAAACGGCTTTCCATGTGTTTTGCTTATGTAAAGTAAAGAATCTGAGGTTTTGAACTGTCTGAAAGTCACTACCAAGGACAAAGGACCCAATGAACCGTATATCTGACAGACAGGTACTGGGGACATGTCCTTTAACTATTGGCAAAGAAAAGGTTCACATAGCCGTCATCTATATTATTTTTTCCATTTATGAAGAGAATGGTATGATGGTCATGATTAGGCTTAGGAAGTTGGGTCATTGCTTCTTCATTTTTTTTGTTCCTGAAGCTTAATCTTTATATGCAATGTGGCTTGGAAAAGAGCATAATTGTTGGGCTTATCATTTGTGTGCATTATTCGTTGGCATTCCCTACCTTTCTAAATGATAAGAAGTTAACAACTCAGACCTTTCTCAATTCTTTATCTCTTTGAAAGGAACAGAAAGAAAAGTTGGTGGTTTTTACAAAATGAGAGTGCCGATAGTCTATTATCACTCGTATTTAACCAATTTTTATCTGAAGTACCCTTCTTCCTTTTGGTTAATCAATTCAATAATTTAAAGAAATTAAATAAAAGTGGCAATAGACACATCCTTACAAAATGTTCTTTTCATTTTCTTGCAGAAAATTAACCTTGGAATGATTGTAGAAGATTGCATCCAATAACTTTGTTCAGTTTATATAATCCGATAACCCTAATTGCATAGTTTGCAATTGGAGATTGATGAACATTATTAGCTGTTCTTTGGGTATTTTATTACAGAATTTGGACCACGGAACTCAAAAGCAGATGACCAATCATGAATATTGGAACCACGATATTGGGCTTATGAGAATTAAGACCATTAATCATTGTAAATTTCGAACTTGCACAATTATTAACACAACATTCATTAAGAAAAATTATTGTATTCTAGGATACCAAAAAAAAAAAAATTATTGTATTCTATCAGCTTCAAACAATTTGGTGGGTAAAGCTGTAAAGGGAATACGCAGTTCATACCCCCACAATATTCTTCGTTTTCCTTTTCAATCAACCCTTTATTGTATTCCAATCAGGAAAAAAAACATAAAATAAATATGGAGATTATTTTATTGCGGAAGTCATTAATTCGACACAAAACTATAAATAGCATAAACAATAGATACAAGTTGACAGTAGAATGTTCAAATATTTTTATTAAATTATTCAATTGTGAGAATTAGTTATTCAAATGAAGCTATTTTTGAAAACAATAATATCATTTTTTAATAAGATCACTGAGGTGTTCCTACATGTAACTAACCTATATATATTTGCCAGAGTTGATGGATTCATTCATAACAAATGCAGTAGAGAGGAAAACGGTCGTAGCATTATTATTATTATCAACATAAGAGCAAAGTACAGAACAGTTTGAGATAAATTGGTAATTGACAGATTTTGCAGTAAGCAAATCAATGTAAAAGGAATGATTTCAGAAAACGTGATGACAGAACAGTTAGGAGGATACCTAGCAAAAAGTCCAGAAAAACAACTACCATCTACGTTATGAATCACAACAAATGCTAGATTGCAGCCAGGAAAACACAAGCCGAAAACTATGCTCAAGAAAATCAAATAAAGCATAAGAACTATATAAACATACTTCCACTTCACTTCCATGGTAATAATATGGCAATAAAAAGCTCAAATTGTAAGTTTTCAGAATAAATAATAAGCCTGAATAGTTGCCGTACTAATCTTGAGCTAACAAACTAACTGCTCATAAAATCTCATCCATAACTTTCTGCTGTGTTTTAGGGTCATTCAGTGATATAGTACTCACTCAGCCATGTAAAAGGTATTATTATAAGGAAAACGTAAGTCCAATACAAACAACATAGTAAGATTAATGGATTTATATACCATCATTCATACATAAGAGATTCAGAGCAAATGAACAATTAATTACCAGGAGCTGCCATAGCTGAACTGAACAAGCAAAACAGTATAAGAAATCAGAGTAATTAATATATAACAAGCTAAACAAATTTCCATTATGCATGCAATTTATGTCTCACTTAGGATAGAGATCATGTGGAAAATTATTCAATTCTTATGTAAATGTTCAATACCACATTGCAACCAAAATTCAAAGACAAAAATGGGCGAGTCTTCAAACGGCACAGAAAACAATAAGTAAACCTGGTTTGTCTTCAGCTGTTTGTTACATGCAGCTTGCATTTAAAAAATAAATATATTGTTGTAAAAATGGAAAATATTTATAACGATTTGTTTCCTTTATTAGCTAGATTGTATTTTCTTATTTCTAGGATTTGGATTTACTCCTTTAGGCCTATTAGTTTCTCTATGAATAATGTAGGGTTTTACTTTTCTCATGTTGTATGAGAGAAGTTATCTCATGTTGTGAGATAAATTAAGTGGGGTCCACCAATTTTTAAAAAAAGATAAAAGAAAGAAAAGAGAGGCACGTCTTTTTATGTGAGTGTAAAATGAGAGAAGAGTATTATGTGACATAAGAGTATAATTTCCCAATAATGTAACCCTTTGTATATCATTACCCGTTTCCCTTACCAAAGAGATTAATAATATTTCAATTTTTCTCTTTCAGCTTGGCATCAGAGCTCCGATCTTCGAGCCTCACTTTCGCAACAAAACCCTAAGTTTGTCTTTTAGTGCAACCATATGCCGTCAGTGTAGCCGCCATCTCCAGTGCGAGTTAGTCTTGCGTCGCTAGTGCCCCCAATTGTCGTGCAACAAAACTTGACCAAGCAACCTTCTCCATGTCACTAGGTTGCCATATAGAAAAATGCAATATCCAGAAGTTGAACATCGATCAGTTATAGAACTAGCATAGTCTGCATCAATGTAAACTTCTAAGAACATGTTCTCTCCTTTTTGAAATATTAATCCTCTCCCAGGAGTAGCCTTGAGGTACTAAAGGATTATCCTCTAAAATATTTCTGTACAGCATAAAAGTTTTGTTGCAGCCCTTGACTCTATCACAATTCCTACATCAGTGAAAGAAGCTTTGAAAAATGGGAACTGGGTTCAAGCCATGCATGAAAAAATGAGTGCATTGGAGAAATAAGACATGTGAAATTGTTGATAGGTCAAGCGGAAAGGAAGCAGTGGAGTGCAAATGGGTCTATACCCTGAAATATCGTTCTGATGGTACTCTTGACAAGTACAAAGCAAGATTAGTAGTAAAAGGATACACCTAAACGTAAGGCATTGATAATCAAGAGACATTTGCTCCAGTAGCCAAAATAAACACAATAAGAGTTTTTTGTCTCTTGTTCCTCACTTCAATTGGGACTTAATTTAATATGATGTGAAGAATGCATTCCTCACTAGTGAATTGGAAGATGAAGTCTACTTAGAGATTCCACCAAGGTTTGAGCCTATAACTGGGGAAAACAAAGTGCATAGATTAAAGGCCCTACATGGCTTAAAACAATATTCTCGAGCTTGGTTTGGAAGTTTTACCAAAGTTATGACGTCGTTTGGATAAAAACAGAGTCAAGGAGATCATATCTTGTTTCTCAAACATTCCCAATAGGGAAAATCAAATTATCTTCTTTTTTATGTAGATGATATCATTATAACAAGTGATGATCTAGTGGTGAGACGGCTCTTGCATGAAAGGTTAACTACCGAATTTTAAACCAAAGACCTTGGGAAGCTTAGCTATTTCCTGGGAATTGAAGGAGCCTATTCCAAGCAAAGTATTTTTATTTGTCAACAAAAATATGTACTTGATCTTCTGAAAGATACTAGAAAACTTGTGTGTAAAGCCACTAGCACCCTATTAAGCGAAATCACAAATTGGGAAATGAGGAGAAAAGCCCTCCAATTGATAAAGCACAATGTCAATGACTAGTAGGATGACTAATTTATTTGGCCCATACTAGCCCAAATCTGGTCTATTCTGTTAGCAGAGTTAGTCAGTTCATGCACTACCTAAGAGAAAGACACTTGCATGCCATGGAGAGAATTCTTTAGTCCCTCAAGGCTACTTCTGGGAGAGGGTTATTATTTCTAAAATGAGGGAATCTATCCTTAGAAGTTTATATTGCTGCCAACTATGTCGGATCTATAACTGATCGACGTACAACTTCCGGATATTGCATTCAATGTTAATAAAACCGGACCGGCCAGGCCGGGTCGACCCGGGAACTGGTAAACCGGTCATATAACCGGTCTGGGTAAAGCAACGGACCGGCCATGCATCAAAACCGGTGCGACCCGACCGGTTTTCGTGAAAACCGGTGACCCGGTGGATTAATCGGTGACTCAGCACGGTCCCCAAAAAAAAACCATAATGGACATATTTGAATATTTTTTGCTTATTGACTTACATAGGTTATGTACTTACAACACTAATATTATCTCAATTATGCACTATGCAGGAAATTTTGATTTGATTTATAGCTAGAGATGTCGTTTACTGAACCTGAAGCCCAATATCACCATCATTATATTTTTGTTTGATCCTTTATTGGATAATAATATGTGATTTATTTATTTTTATATTAAAATATTTGAAATTTTTATCATTTTTTTTAGATATTTGAGTATGTTTATAATTTTTTAATATAAATTATAGAATTGCATATAATAATCGGGTCATGCGGTTCAACCAATGACCCACTGGTTGAACCAGTGACTCAGTACCTTGATCGGGTCAATGACCGGACCGGTTTTAATAACATTGATTGCATGTTTCTATGTGATAACCTAGTGTCGTGGAGAGAGAAATATAATATAAAACCATTAATTGGCCTTCACCTAATAGCTTAGGCTTTTGGGTTGAAATGGTTGTTTAATATAGTATCAGAGCCAATGACTAAGTAGTCGTGAGTTCGATTGTTAAAGATATATAAAACCATTAATGTAGTCTCACCCAACAGCTTAAGCTTTTGGGTTGAATTGGTTCTTTACATGGTATCAAAGCCTCGGTGTCACAGGTTCGATCGTCACCGCCCCCACTTTCTCTTGTGGAATTTCTTAGCACAGGTAGGTGGATTTGTGCATTGTCCACCCTTTAAACCCAGTGGGCTCTCGTGCGATGGGAAGTGTTAGAGATATATAAAACCATTAATGTAGCTTCACCCAACAGCTTAAGCTTTTGGGTTAATTGGTTCTTTACATCGATCATCACCGTCCCTCATTCTTCTAATAAATATTTAATTGTAGAATTTCATAGCACAGGGAGGTAAGCCTATGTGTCATCCACCCTTCAAGCCCAATGAGCTCTTGTGTGAAGGGATACTTCAGAGAAGTCTAATATAAAACCATGAAAGTGGCATTCATGTAAAAGCTTGAGCTTTTAGGTGAGATGGTTGTTTGATATATACCACCTTTATACCTTTATTAAAGTGAAATTAAAACTATTAAAGTGAAAGTAAAGTGATCGCTGAGGATTAGGGAACAAGCGTCCCTCTATACTCCATTTCATAGTTCAAATATCACACAGTAAGTATCAAATCTTTGACTTCTTGCTATCGATAGTTGATATCATAACTCCCATTGCCATACTACACAGCCCCCGGTGGCTTATTGATGCGTTCAAATCAAAAGATTACATTAAAGATAATTTCCTTAGATCCTCAAGAGCATTGCCCAACCGTTCTAAGTATACAAAACACAACCATGTGGAACATCACATGCTTCCTGTTACCATGGGGAGGTACTTAGTTATCTGAAATGATAAGTTCCTCGTTAGAGAGATTCTTACTTTTACTTAATAAACAATTGATGACTGTCTTGAAAATGATTTTCCATAAGGAGACTGTACACTTCCTGCTCTCGAGCTTCATGTGTTTAAAAAGACCTTGGACAGCAGGCAGCAACACAGGAATGTCTATATTCATCTGCAATATTCAGCACATACTTAGCAGCCAAAGTGGAGAATTCTACTAAATTGTCAACCATGAACTGAATCCCATATCAAAGCCATTTACTGGTCATTTATGAACCCCAACAATTAAATAGATGAAATTCATACCTGGGATTCAGCTAACGTGTTTGTGTTGGATGAATACTTGACATGGTATCTGATGGCACCAGAAGATTAACAGATAATAAACAGGAAAATATACTAAAACTTGAATTGCAATTGAGTTCTTACAAACAGTGATTAACGCTCAACAATGAAACAGTACTCAGAATGGACTACTGACAACGGACCGCTTGAGACACCTTGAAGGAAATTACAAATACTGAACCAGTAAAATACTCAGCTACTAACAATGGTTACTCTCAACGAGGAAGAAAACCCCACTCCCCATCAAGCTACCCATACTTTTCTTACAAACTTTTTAACTAACTTCCCTTACTCCCTTTTTCCTATTTAGCCACTGATTCCCTTCTCCCATTCCCCTCCCACATGGTATGCCCCATTCAACGCTTGCCACGTGTGCTCTTTTATAACAAACTCTCTTGCAGTGCTTTTCTTCTCAACAGCCAGCACTATCTGTTTCACCAAGCCTTGGCCACCCGAAGAAGCAATGGGCTGATGTTGATCACCCAACGAATCTGCCATGGCCTGCACATTTACTGTCATGGGCTGCTTGTCCGAATCTGCCAATGCAATGGGCTGATCACTATGGCCTTTGCCTTTATTCTGCTTCTTCCTACGTTCATAAACCCATTTTAGGGGTCCAACAACACCTCCCCCTCCAACAATCACCTTGTCCTCAAGGTGAAAATTTGGAAACAACTCTTGCAATTCCTCCATGTCTTCCCATGACCACTCACATTCAGGCAGGTTGGCCCATTCCACCAACACTTCAATCTTCCCATTCAGAAGCTTCCTAGCATTTCGTACCGAAGCAGGGTGAACTTGTAACTCCATCGAATCAGTCAAACAATTGGGCAAAGTCATCACTGGCACATCTGCATTCACAGCCCTCTTCAATTGAGACACGTGAAATACTGAATGTATTCGTGCATAATTAGGGAGTTGCAATCTATAAGCAGCTGGTCCAATCCTTTCCATGATTTCAAAAGGTCCATAAAACCTTGGACTCAGTTTCTGATTGAGATGTTTAGCTAATGATCTCAACTTGTATGGTTGGATCTTCAAATATACCTGATCACCCACCGAAAATGTCACATCTCTTCTACCTTTATCAGCCTGCATCTTCATTCTCTCTTGTGCTTTGCATAGATTTTGCTTCAATTCCAGCAATAATGCATCACGAGCTGCCACCCATTGATCAACCGCAGCCACTGAGATGGGCAGTTTGTCGAACTGAAAAATGGTTGGAGGATCTCTTCCATATAAAGCTTTGAATGGAGTCATCCTTGTGGACCTGTTGTAAGAGCTGTTAAACCAAAACTCAGCCCAAGGAATCCACTTAGCCCAACTCTTAGGGTGACTACTAGCAAAACACCGCAGATAAGTTTCCAAAGTGCGGTTCACCACTTCTGTTTGTCCATCCGTTTGGGGATGGTATGCTGAACTAAACTTAAGGTGAGTGCCTACAGCCTTAAATAATGCTCCCCAAAATTTACTAAGGAATAACCTGTCCCTATCCGATATTATGGATTTAGGGAATCCATGCAACCGGATGATGACACTCACAAACAGGTCAGCTACCTCTTCAGCAGTAAATGGATGTGTGAGAGTGATGAAGTGAGCATACTTTGTTAACCGATCTACCACCACCAGTATAGTATCCACCCCCTGGGACTTAGGCAACCCAGATATGAAATCCAAGGACAAATCTTCCCAAACTTGATCTGGAATAGGTAAGGGATTTAACAATCCAGCAGGTAATAAACTTTGGTACTTTTGCTGTTGGCACACCCCACAATTCTGTACAAACCTTATAACATCCCCCCTCATTCCCTTCCAATAAAGCAATGCAGAAACCCGCTTGTAAGTGCGGATTTCTCCCGAATGCCCTCCCCAAGGAGACGAGTGAAACTCTTCAAGAATAGTGGGAATAAAAGTGGAAGAGCGAGGGAGTACCAACCTGTCCTTGTACCACAAGCAACCCTTCGTCACATGATAACTCGGGTGAGAAGAGCTGTTATTCATGATCTCAGTGATCATCTTCTTAATTCCAGCATCTGCCAAAGCCTCATCAGAAAGCTTCTGCAAATCCGAACTCACAGGTGTGGACATAACCTTGCATTCCATCATACGGGATAGTGCATCCGCGGCCTTATTCTCCAAACCTGGTTTGTATTGGATCTCGAAGTCAAAACCCATAAGTTTTGCCACCCATTTATGTTGTCCATCTATCAACACTCTCTGCTCAGTGAGGTATTTTAAGCTCCTCTGATCAGTTCTTACTATGAAATGTCGACCCAGCAAATAATGCCGCCACTTTTGTATAGAAAAGACAATAGCCTTGAGTTCCTTTTCGTAAACAGAGAGCATTTTATCCTTCTCAGAAAATGCTTGACTAAAATAAGCGATAGGTCGACCATGTTGCATGAGTACTGCTCCCATACCTACCCCTGAAGCATCGGTTTCCACAATGAATTCCTCATCAAAATTAGGCAATGCCAATTCTGGCAGGGACATCATCACAGCCTTTAGTTCATCAAATGCCCCTTGAGCTGTCACATCCCAAGCAAATCTGTCTTTCTTAAGTAATCTAGTCAGGGGGCTGGCTAAATGACCATAATTCTTCACAAAGCGTCTATAATACCCGGTAAGACCCAAAAATCCCCTTAACCCTTTCAAGGACAAAGGAACCGGCCAATCTTTAATGGCAGCTACCTTAGAAGAATCTGCCTTTACCCCTGTTCCGGAGATCACATGGCCCAAATACTCCAACTCCTTCCTTCCAAAACTACACTTCTTGAAATTTGCCACAAAGCAATTTTTTTGCAGTACCTCCATCACTTGACATAACTGAGCCCAATGAGAAGATTCATCCGCACTGTATATGAGAATGTCATCGAAGAAGACTAGGACGAACTTACGGAGAAATGGCTTGAACACCTCATTCATTAAGGATTGGAATGTCGAGGGAGCATTCCTCAAACCAAACGGCATCACAAGGTACTCATAATGGCCCTCATGAGTCCTAAAAGCCGTCTTCTCAATGTCTTCTTTCCGCATACGGATTTGATTATATCCCGACTTTAGATCCAGCTTAGAAAAAATCGAAGCTCCTTCTAACTCATCCAACAACTCATCTATCACTGGTAATGGGAATTTATCAGGGATGGTCACCCTGTTCAAAGCCCGGTAGTCAACACAAAATCTCCAGCTGCCGTCTTTTTTCTTGACTAAGATCATAGGACTGGAAAAGGGGCTAGTACTGGGTCGGATCCACCCCACCAACAACATTTCCCTGACAAATTTCTCCAACTCCTCCTTTTGGTAATAAGGGTAGCGATAAGGCTTTAGATTTGGAACACTGGCCCCTTCCTTCAGAATGATTCTGTGATCACAGGTTCTCTCCGGAGGTAAATCTGTTGGTTCCCTAAACACCTCAGGGAATTGGTGCATGACCCTTGAAGTCAACTCAATAGAGTCCTCCTCCTTGCCAACATTGGTACTCACTACCCTCAGATCCACTAAATAATTTTCCAACCCCTTTTTCATGGTCTTACTAAGCTTCTTATAAGAAATAAGCCCTCTGGACAATTGAGGATCTCCTCGAAGCTCAACAATATCTGATCCATAAGGCACCCTCAAGAAAAGCTCGCGGAAATTAGCCTTTATCTCCCCCAAACCCTCCAGCCAGGTGTAACCCAGAATGACATCCTCCCCCTCCAAGTTAAATACACTTACATGTGGTGCCGTCGATCGAAGAAATTGTGTCCGATTGTACCGCTGTTGCCCTCATTAGGGTTCACAACCCCACTCGTGCCCTGATTTAGATTTGGAGTGGAAGCCCCACTTTCACTACCCTGGGTGCCATTATTTTGAGTTAACGGGCTTGTCACGTTT